>NW_005842106.1:2307061-2380652 GCF_000455745.1 Alligator sinensis
AATTGAGTGAGGTTCTGTTCCCCAGGGCACCACCACGTGTTACTAGGAATAACAGACACAAATTGTTAGAGAGAAGGTTCAGGTGGGACATCAGGAGACATTACTTTACAGTTAGGATTGCCAGGCTCTGGAATGGGCTCCCAAGGGAGGTGGTGCTCTCTCCTGCCTTGGGGGTCTTTAGGAGGAGGCTGAACAGATACTTGGCTAGGATGTTATGACCCCGCACTTGTTTCTGCCCAGGATAGAGGGTCAGACCTGATGATCTGTTTAGGTCCGTTCTGACCATAAGCACTATGAAACAGTTGTATAAAATTTGACTATCTGATGTGGGGCAAAAATGAAGGGTGAAAAAGGAGTCCATGATAGTGCAGAAAAGACTGGGAAAGTACAGTGAGATGCAGACATACAACAAAAGGGGCAATATAACTTTCACAGTTAAAAAACAATGATGCAGTGCAAATGTGACAAGATGGATGGTGGCCAGTTAAAGTTAAGGTAATCTAAGAGGAGTCATGTGAAGTAATTTGAAGGCCAAATCTTATGAAGGAATCGCATACAATTGCTCAAAATACCTGACAATGAGGATGATATGAGTGAAGACAGCAATTGAAACTAATTACAGGTTGGCATAGAACATAAGCAGGAGGCAGAACTTTCAAATGTAGATAAAACATAGATAAAGAGGGGCTGTAGGTGAGGTTTTAATTGACAAATTCTAATCTTAAGCATCTCAAACACACAGGATTTTGTGCAAAATTTAGAAAAAGATACTGAGTTAGGGAGTATGGAACAAATTATCTAATGGTCAGGAATAGTTACACTAGAAAACTGGAGCAATTTATAAAGCTGTTTCAGCTTCCAGTCTTACAAAATACATTACCCTACCATTAATGGGAGCTGCAACAGAGAAAGGAAGTTGTTATTGTTAAAGCAAAAGCACAGAGTCCTTATTCTATTTTTACATACACAAAGTTAACTCAAAATTACTAACTGCCCTACTAAAGTGAGGGGGGGGAGAGGGAAGCTGTAGACACATGATGCAACTCAATGAAAAAAAGTGTAATTCTCCTTAATCAGAGTAAATTCAAATTCCATTGTTCAGCTTTTTGCGTACAGGTGACCCACCCTGATTTAGCCATATATTCCTCTAACTGCTTGTGCCCACTACTTTGTTAACCTCTCTGAGCAAGCTGCTTTATTTACCTTTCTAACCACTAATGACCTCCAATGCTCTAAGGTCATGATGATTTGAATTTGACCTCATCTTTTCAATTTTGCCATTTAGTCAAATTTTTCCCTTTTCTTTTCAGAACCTCCAGAGACTGGAGACCTTAGAAGCCTATTAACCCTGATTTTCTCCTGATGACCAAAGATGTCTAGTGCTCACCACTCCAGCTTTGGAACTTACGCAGTGGCCTTAGACCTTCTTGTACTCCTGGAGATAAGCAAAGTTATAGCAAGCATTCAAAAAGAATCACAGAAAAATAGATGTCTACAAAACCAAACAGCTGTGTTGAGTCATCACTGTAGCTGGGGGATGGGTTATTCTTCTAACAGCCAGTCATTGGCTGCTGTGCTAGCAGGAAGTTACTGCTGTCCCATTCCTTCTAGTGAACTTGTATGTCATCCTGATGAGAGCACCTTGTCCTGACTTCAGTCCCTTATCTTCCTCCCTGTGCTACTGGTATCTGTGTCTAATCGCTGACTTGCCTTCTTCCTGACTGACTCTCAGCTCCTGACCTTGGCTTTACTCATAGCCTCTTGATTCTGGCTTTTTAATGTTGGGTCCATTCTAGCTTCATGGCCTGTTCCTGACTATAGCTTTGGCATCTTGATTTTATCTCAATCATGACCTCCAAACTCTGTCTTGACTCACAAGCTTTGGATTTGGATTCCTGATTCCGAGACCACTTATTAAGCTTGACTGCCCTAGTCATTATAGTGACTTGTAGTAGTATTCCAAGGCCAGAGTACCCCTGAAGTAGGCAACAAGTGCTAATCATTGCTTGGGTTCTGACTGTATTACAACTCCATACTACAAGGAGTGGGACTGGATCTTGCCATGGCAGGCCAACATTATCACCATACACCTGGCATATCTGAGGTGGACCCAAGTATGATCAATAGTGTCAAAAAATGTACAGTTAAAAGGTCCCCAGGAGACAGGACTTCTTCTACAATCAAGAGCCAGGCTATTTGCTCACGTTTCCTGAGACAGAGACTGAAGTCCCCTTGCCTTGTCCCCTGTCCCCTTGGCACAGTCAGTAGTAGGGATGTGAACAGTAATGGTAAGTATCCATGCTTTTTGCATTAGCTGTTTGCATATTTTCAGGATGCAAGGCCTGGCATATTAGTAGCAGCACCATATATATGCAATACAGTTTACAGACATACAATGTTCTTTCTGGCTAGGGACAGACATTCAAAAAGCCTGAACCTGAATTGATTCAGACTTTGCAGGTTAGTCTAACTGGCAGAGTGTAAACAGATTTTGAGGTGGGTAGACATTCCCTTTTCATTTCAGAAATGCAGGCACATGCCTGCAGTGGCTCAGGCTAGAAGCTGGGGGGCACTAGAGCAGCCCTCCCTTCCCTTCCAAAGTGCTGAGCTGAAGCGGGAGCAATGCCAGGCCTGAGCAGGATGCTCTGATTAGGGAGGGGGTGTAAACCCCAACCCTTTCTGCAGAGTCCCAGGCTTTTGCCTGCTTGATGCTCAAGGGGTGGGAGTGTTGCTAGCATGCACAGCTGATGAACTCAGACTGGTGGGGTGGTGGAGCATCCCAAAGGAGTGTGTGTGTGTGTGGGGGGGGGGAGGGTTGCAGTCATCTAGCACTCTGTATGGTAGCAATCTTGGCTGGCTGCAAACTCCTCCCCCTGCCCCCACTCCCATGGGATGCTCCACTACTCCACCAGTCTGAGTTCACCAGCCATGTCCTGTTGCTAGACCTGGCATCTGTTGATGATACGGAGCTTTTCAATCTCCCTCACCCTGCTTCTTCATACTTTCTGCAAACCAGGTCATTTCTAACACCTTCTCTGTCCCCTCTTGAAGACTGACAGATTGCAGCCAGCAGGTTGCTTGTCAGAACAAACTTTATCAGTCCATCAAGCCCTACAAAAGAAAACATCTTTTATTAGTTTCAAGCTTTTATCATCTGCAGGGTGCATTTGCGTTTTCAAGCCACTAGCTGTCTGCCCTTTCTTACAGTGAAATTGGAGAGCCACACAGACACCTCTCAGAAGTAACTAGCATGGAGGGGTGGGGGGCATGGCCAGATTCTGGGTCCCTGCACTGGGGTCTTTGCCATGGGAGAGGGGTGGGAGGGGGGAATCCCTGCTTAGGTTGCCAGGGAGGTAGGGGAAGGGCATGGGCTACTGGTGCCGCCTTAGTCAGTCTCACCGACCGGGGGAGGTGTCCCCTGTGGCCTATCCTGCTGACTGGAGATGATTCCCCCCGTGACCAATCTCGATGTCGGGAGAGACCCCACAACCAATCCTGCAATGGCTGATCACTGCAGTCACTTCCAGGAGTGGCTGGCGCCCCCTCCTGGGGCGGCGGCCACTTCTGAGAGCAGCGGCAACGATCAGTTGGCAGTTGCAGGAGGAGACACTGACACTTCCACCTCCCCCCCTGCCCATCGTCTAAGCAATGAGCATGGCCAGTCAGGGGGTGCACATGCACCCCCTATGCATTGCCACTGGGGCAGGGGGGAGCCTGGCAGCTGCTGCAGTCCCTCAACCAGTCAGAGCAGTGATAGTGCTCTGGCTAGAAGGAGAGGGGTGGGGCCAACCCTGCTCTGCTCCAGCAGACAGCTCTGCCCAGCCCAGGACTGCAAAGCATCTGGGATACTGGGGGGACTCTAATTTAACTTAAATCAGGAAAGAGTCAGGGACAGACATTGCACAAACTGGTTTGACCCAAATCAGTTAAGTCTGATACTACATTCAACCAGCTTTATCTCAAACTGGTTTCAGCCATTTTGAAACTGATGTATGTGCACTGAACATATGTTCTATTGCAGATTTAAACTAGTTTCTGATCACTTAAACCGGTGTATGTGTAACTTCTATCCCTAGACTCTATTTCTCATGAATCCTGATGACTGGGGAGGTTACACAGAATTATTTCCAGAATTAGGAAAACAACTTCCTCACTTATTTAAGTGCACAACATAACCTTATGTCAGGCAAATAGAGTCACAAGGAATGATGTGCATTGTAAGGGTAGGAGCTAAGGGCTATGATGATGGGAGGCATATTGGAAACACATCTTCTAATTCAGAGGGAGTAAGGACTATAGCATTAAATATTTTACTGGAAAGCTCATTTTTAATTTTCTTTCTTCAGTGTAACTAATATCTCTCTAAAATCATAGTCTCTAAAGAAATTTCTCTAAGTCTCTAAAGTTTCTAACAAAAATGGTTCTACCTTGCCACAGGAATCAGGCAGTCCCCCACCAATGTTTCTCCTCACAACATACACAAATTCTTGTGGCCTACAGCCACTTCTATATGATCCTGATTCATGAATGAGTGCCGTCTCCTTTTCTCTGCATTTCAGTCTTTGAGGAATATAAAAGCTATAATAGAGGGCCCCCTTATCCTCTGCAGTATACCAATAAGAGACAGATGTGATCCCATGATTTGTAATAGTAATTCTGTTCTGCACTGTGACTCATTTGGTTCTGCTGAAATTATGGTTCTTATTTTCAGCTGGATAATTTAATTGTTAATTAGGGCTCAGTGCTTAAGGATGACCTGAGGGGGTTTATGTTTTAGCTCACATTGCTCCAGTACTACTTCTGAACTTATAGCTGCACATTTTCACTAAGGTGTATTTATTGTTTCTGATATCAAAATACTGTTTGTAGCACAGGGAAGGTAAGTTCTGTTATTTCAACATTGTTTTCATGGAGCTATAAATGTGGTACCCTAGGTAGTGTAAGCTGAGCTATTTGGCAAAGGCAATTACCAAGAATCTTTATATTCATAAACAAAGGGCTATGGAGTTTGGGTATAATTTATCATACATGTGATATATGTTTTTTGTTGATGCCCTTCATTTTTTTTTTTTATTGTAGATATAGCTGTGATGGTCCAGGAATTATGAGAGAGGCAAGGATTTCTTAGTGTGATATCTTTTATTGGACCAACTGTGTAGCTGGGATAAAGATAGACACTCTTCCAAATGCAAGATATACTAGCCACAATTGGCTAGATTTGCCTGCTTCTTGAAACCCAGAGGAAGAGTCATGTTACCCCTTTCATTTAATTTTTCTTTCTGTTAACTGAAAAAATAGCACGTGCATCATCGGAGGGTATATGAAAATATGCTGCCAGAAATGTAGGAGCAATAAGTTCCTTTTTCCCACCAATAGAAAAATGGGTAAAAAAATCCACATTGTACATCACACAAAAACCAAGAGTAGTACAATAAAGATAATGGACTGCAAAATGACATATTTTGGCCAACAAAGAGAAATAATAAGGTTCCATGGAGCGGCATAGATAAAGAGATCTAGGAGGACTGGTAGATTCTGAAGAACTACTAGTAGTTTTGTAGGCTCAACAAGGTATTTCATCACAGTGAAAAGATAAGAAGAACCACAGGACACTTATATTGGTAGACAGGGGGTTGCTTAGATACCTCTCAATCAGAAGAGAAACACACAGGCAAGGGATGGAAGTGTGATTCACTAAGGAATTCTACCAAAGTATAATAAGAATACGCAGGGGAAAATATGAGGAAAGCAAAGGCAAAAATGAGATGCAACTGGCTGGGGTGTTAAAGACAACAAGATAGGGTTCTACACATACTTTATATCAGACAGAAAAGATAGGTAAAAGAAACGAAAAGTCCACTGCTCATGCTGGGATGCAGATCATGCTCAGTAAAGAGCTTGTCAAAGAGCTTTGGCACAGTTAAACAAATTTAAGGCAGCAGGGTCTGACAGAATTCATCCCATGGTGCAGAGGAACTAGCTGAAGACTTCTTTGAGCTACTGGCACAATAATATTTTAAATATCAGGAATAATAGGCAAGGGTCTAAAGAACTAGAGAAAGGATAACATAGTGTCATTCTTAGGTAGGGGGAAAAGGAGGAGCCCCAGGAAGCAATTGGGATGATCACTAGCAGTCAACATAAATATTTACTAGGAATTAGTGTGGTGACTTGAGTGGATGTAATATACCTGCATCTTAGTAAGGCTTTTGACACAGTCACACATGACACTCTTACAAGTAAACTGGAGAAATATGGGCCAAGTAGAATAACTGCTACTAACAAGGAAAGGTAGCTATTATAAATTAATCAATATCAGCGCGGCAGATTTGAGTGGGGTTCCACAGGGCTCTGGAATCTGATGTTCTTTAAGATTGTTGTTAACAGCTTAGGTGCAGGACCTGAAAGCTTGTGATCAAGTTGGCAGGTAACACAAAACTAGGAGGACTTGCAAAAAATTTAGAGGATAGAATTAGAGCTCAAAGGGATCTTGAAAATTAGAGAATTGTTGAATTTCACTTTATTGTCTAGAGCCTAAAGACACCTACTGAATATAAATCAAATACAGAAATATAGAATGGGGGATAAATGGCTTGGCAGTGACATTGCTGAGAAGGATCTGAGGTCTGTGGTGGATCAGAAGCGCTACATGATTCAGCAATGTGATGGTGTTGCAAAAAAAGAAAATATGTGCAAAACACAGGCGATGATAACATTGCTGTACTCAGTGCTGGCCAGACTTCAGATTGAATATTATGTACAGTTCTATATACTACAATTTAAGAAGTTGTGCAGAAACTAGAGAGCATTCAGAAGATGACAGGGGGGCAAAATGCAACCTGTACAAGGACAATTTGAAGGAACTATGTGTGATTAATTTGGAGAAAAGGAGATTAAGGAGATGTTTGATAGCAGCTTTCAGATATTTCAAAGATTGCCATAAAGAAAAATGGTTCTACCTTGCCACAGGGATCAGAATACAAGGCAATGGGTTTAAACTGAAGCAAAACAGATTTAGATAAAATATCAGGAACAAGAAACTTCCGAACTGTAAGAACAATAAGATAATGACACAAGTGGTCTAAGGAAGTTACATAATTTCCTTCACTGAAGGTTTTCAAGGAGAGGCTCTACTGACTCCTATCTGGAATAGTTTAGGAACAGATGAACATGCCTTTGTGCAAAGAGGTTGGACTATATGACCTTTGTCCAAATTTACAGTTCTATGATAATATTGATTACTGTGTGGTAGAAATTTTAACACTTCACCATAAAAATATACATAACTATTAACAGTGTTCCAATAATGGACTATCCTCTTTAACATTTGAAACATATATTTCAGTGGTTTGTGTTGTGGGATGTCAACTTGATGGATATTTAATAGCTTGGCAATATAAATGTATTATATATACATCAATAACAAAATATCTGTTTGACAGAAGTCAAACATTTATTAATGTAGCATATTGTTTCATCTTAAGTGATAAATACTATATCAAATACCATTCCTAAATTGTTTTAATACTTGATTCTGTTACACTGCATATGCATTAAACTATAGTATTATAAGCATATTTTAGAAAATAATTGTACTGTGAGACTTAGTAAGCCTGGATTACAAATTAATTTTTGCATTTTTCCTTCAAAATTAATTGATTCAAAGTATTTTCTGAAAGCAGAATTTAACCGTTGTGTTGACTGACCACAGAAATAGATGCCCTTAATGAATATCATTTATAAAATAGACCAGATCTCAATACAATTGAATGAAGATTCTGTGATTATTAACCTTGGAGATATATTACATGTAACATATGTTTAGACTTGAACATAACATGTTAACAGTGAACCTGGGTGAGATCAGTGTAAAAAATCCCCTATTTTTAACATTTCAGCATCACATCATATACATTTAAAAATCATGCTTGATACTTTGGAGACAGTGGGAAGTTTCTGAAAAGAAATTTACAAATAGAATCAGAAATTAATTTAAAAAAAAGACTCAAAGGCATAACCATGTGACCAGGCACAAAGCCTCTACCCCAAAAAGCTCACGCACCAGTTTGCTAATGTAACCAGTACTTGAAACTTAACAACAGACCATAATTTGAATATGGAAAGAAACAGGACAATGAGAACTTTGCTAAAATAAATTATATAATTTCAATTAACTTGGGAGGGGATTACATTTAATAGGAAATACTTGTCATATTGAATGAAATAGTTTGAATGTTTGTAAAGGTTGCCCATTAGCCAGTTTCAGGAAGAAGATAGGATTTATCTCCTTATCTAGCTCATTGTTTTGGAGCTACGTGCGAAATGTCCTGACTTCACTTAAAACCTTAATTTAAATTGTATCTTTAGAAGTTTTTTACAAAGAAAGCAAATATCCTAAATTCCGAGACATCAAAGCCTAAGGCCTTTTAACCAGACTGGTAAAAAAAAAAAAAAAAGGTATTTACAGTGATATGGAAGAAGTCTCCCTAAGAGTAATTTAAAATGCTCAACAAAGGTAATTTCTGTTGAGTAAGATCCGAGCCCAAATTTGGGAGGTATGATAAGTTGAGTAGGAGGAGCCCAATGATGGCAGCTCACTCAATAAACACCTGTAACTTACTGTCCCAATTTGGAGGTGACTTCACTTGCAGAACAACGAAGGAAGAATCGCAAGTGTAAAGTCGGATTAGATTGAGCACCTAATCCAACCTCTCCGTGAACACGAATCTCTTAGTTCACGCTGAAGCCACGGAGCGCCCGAAAGGGACTGAAGGAAGGGGACGTAGTCCTATCACTGGTGAGCCCAGCTCATTGAATCGTATTGCTGAGGCCAGCCTATTGAACCGTACTACTGAGGCCAACCCATTAAATCGTACTACTGAGGAATGAAACCATATTTTGGTATTTGGCTTCTCGGAATTCTAGGATTGTAAGTATATTATGAAAAATAACAGTATTGATTCAAATTTAACTTTTAGTTGTAATTGTAGTTGTTTTTGTAACACTAATTCTTATAGCATTGTTTGGGAAGGAAGTGCATTCGGAGCATTGTTTCTGATATATGTAATTATTGTGTTTTTAATGTTTGTGGTGTTTCTTAAAGCTAAGCAGTGTTATATACGTAGCAAAGAGTTTTAAAATAAAATTGTGTTGTATAAATTAAGTGTGTAATCATTGTGAAATCGTGCAATCAGCTAACTACTCCCCCAGCCAGTGCATCAAAACGAATCAGTAAATTGTGTGGGATTTTCTCTATTCCATAACCCACTAGAGACAATATTGAATTATTCTTCTGTTCCAATTCACACTGAAAATAAATTTCAAAATGTTGGAACTTGCCTTGAAACTGAAACACCAAATTTCAGGTAGCTCTAACCAAGACCATCTCTTATCTGTCACAAATTTACTCTCAGTCTTTACAAATATCTCTTAAATTAAGACTACAATTTGTTTTTGTGGCACCATATGGCCCCACAATCAGAAGGTCAGAGGATAGAATAGCAACATTAATATGACTGTTATTCCCATCCAAGGTAGATAGCAGAGTGGATGGATTATAGACATATATATATATATATATATATATATATATATATATATATACACACACTCGGCGGGGGGGGTGTTCAAGCATGTGTTTTCTTTCAGTTGGCTGATCTCCTCCAGTGAGCTTTAAACTAGGCTTGTTGGGGGAAGGGGAGGATGAGGTCGGAGGGAGCCTCGCAACACCAAACCAAGTGTTGCCCACAAGAACAGTCCAGCCAAGACTGATGACGAGCACAAGAAATATCCAGGTAAGAGACTCGGATAGTCCTGGGATTAGGGGGGCAGTGCATACACCTTCAGCAGGCCTTAAATGCCTATACACTAATGCTCATAGTATGGGGAGCAAGAAGGAGGAATTTGCCTTCCTGCTAGCTAACACAAACCCAAACATAGTGGGGCTCACCAGAACATGGTGGGATCCAATGCATGACTAGGTGGTGAACATCAAGGGCTATGGGTTGTACAGGAGGGATAGAACAGGGAGGAAAGGCGGGGGTGTGGTGCTCTATGTCAAAGAACAATTCACATCCTCAACGAGCAGCACTGGGCAATAGGAGGGGCAGACAGAAGTGCTCTGGGTCAGAATACAAGAGGGTCAGGGGGAAAGGGACTTAACAGTGGGGGTCTACTACAGACTACCCAGCCAGGGAGAAGAGCTAGACCGGCAATTCTCAGGTCAGCTCGCGGAGGCATTTAAGTCAAACGATGTGGTCATCATGGGTGACCTAAACTATCTGGACATTTACTGGGAAGAGCAGTCAGCCAGGTCTGACTGCTCACATAGGTTCCTAACCATGTTACAGGACCTCCATCTAACCCAGGAGGTGCACAGTCCCACTAGGGGAAAAATGCCTTGTTATACCTGGTCCTGGCCACAAGTGACAATCTGGTGAGGGGACTGCAGGTGCTCAATCACCTGGGTGATAGTGATCATTGCCCATTGGAATTCATCATCCAGCACAGGGTGGCAAAGGCCTGCAGCAAGACAACAGCCCTGGGCTTCAGGAGAGCGGATTTCAATGAGCTAAAGAGAATAGTTGAGGAGGCACTGAGGTCCCGGAGGGGAGGGGAGTTGTGAGCCCAAGAAGAGTGGTTGTTCCTGAAGGAGACGATCCTCCAAGCCCAAAGGGTGGCAATCCCAACATGGATCAAAGTGTGGTCAAAAGTCACCATGCCTCACCAAAAGCATCCAGGAACATCTCAAAACTAAGAAGGAGGTGTACACCCAAGGGAAGGAAGGGGCCATCAACAGGGAGAACTATACCTCTGTTGCTCGGGATTGTAGGGGGGCTGTTAGGAAGGCCAAGGTGGAGATAGAACTGGCACTAGCATGCCAGATCAAGGATAACAAGAAATCTTTTTTTAAATACGTGGGGGGTAAAAAGAAGTTTCTGGCTAACGTGGGGTCTCTGCAGGACACGCTTGGAAATCTGGTGGTGTCACCAAATGACAAAGCTGACCTATTTAACAATTTTTTGCCTCCATTTTTCTGAGTAGGGACCAGGTCATCCCCCCCCCACCAGGATCCCTGATGGTTCCAGGGGAGGCACAGCCAGGCCCAGGGTCAGAGGGGACCTAGTCAGGGAACTTCTGGTGGAACTGGACGTATTTAAATCAGCAGGTCCTGACAATCTCCACCCCAGAGTGCTGAGGGATTTAACAGAAGCAATTGCAGGAACCCGGCACAGCTTTATGAGTACTTGTGGTGCTCTGGCAAGGTGCCAGAGGACTGGGAAAGGGCCAAAGTGGTCCCCATTTTCAAGAAAGGGAAGGAGGTGGACCCAGGAAACTATAGGCCTGTTAGTCTTACCTCAGTCCTGCGGAAGCTCTTTGAGAGAATTATCCAGGTGCACATCTGCAAGGGGCCAGCAGGGGAGCTTATACATAGGGGCAACCAACATGTATTCATTAGAGGCAGGTCCTATCAGACCAACCTGGTGGCCTTCTATGACCAGGTCACACAATCCTTGGATGCAGGTGTCTTGGCAGATGTAGTCTTTCTGGAATTTAGGAAGGCCTTTGACACTGTCTCTCACCCCATTCTTGTTAAAAAAAATTAGGAGATTGTGGAGTCAATGCCTACACAGTCAGATGGGTCACCAATTGGCTGGAGGGCTACGCCCAGAGAGTGGTGGTGGACGGGTCATTTTTGACCTGGAGGGATGTGGGTAGTAGGGTGCCCCAGGGCTCAGTCCTTGGGCCCACACTGTTCAACATCTTCATCAGCGACTTGGACAAGGGGGTGAAAAGCACCTTGTTCAAATTCGCAGATGACACTAAGATGTGGGGAGAAGTGGGCATGCAAGAAGGGAGGAATAGGCTGCAATTGGATCTGGACAGGTTACAGGGGTGGGCGGATGAGAATAAGATGGGATTCAACACTGACAAGTGCAGGGTACTGCACCTAAAGAGAAAGAACCAGCAGCATACCTACAGGCTGGGGAACTCCCTTCTCATCAGCACAGAGGCAGAAAAGGATCTTGGAGTCATTATCAACTCCAAGATGAACATGGGCCACCGATGTGGGGACACGGTCAGGAAGGCTAACCGCATTTTGTCATTCTTCCACAGATGCATCACGAGCAGATCCAAGGAGGTGATCCTCCCCCTCTGTGCGACACTGGTCAGGCCATAGTTGGAGTACTGCGTCCAGTTCTGGGCGCTGCACTTCAGAAGGATGTGGACAACATGGAGAGGGTCCAGAGGAGGGCCACTTGCATGATCAGGGGGCAGCAGGGCAGGCCCTACAAGTAGAGGCTATGAGATCTGAACCTGTTCAACCTCACAAGAGAAGGCTGAGAGGGGATCTGGTGGCCATCTATAAACTGGCCAAGGGAGACCAGCAGGCAATGGGAGAGTCCCTGTTCCCCCAAGCACTACTGGGAGTAACAAGGAATAACGGCTATAAATTGACTGAGGGTAGATTCAGGCTAGATATCAGGAGGCTACTTCACAGTCAGGGTGGCTAGGATCTGGAACCAACTTCCAAGGGAAGTGGTGCTCGCTCCTACCCTGGGGGTCTTTAAAAGGAGGCTAGATAGACACCTGGCTGGGGTCGCTTGACCCCAGCATTCTTTCCTGCCATGGCAGGGGGTTGGACTTGATGATCTGCTCAGGTCCCTTACAACCCTACCAACTGTGAAACTATGAAACTATATTGGACAGAATGGATGAATCTTTAGTTATGTGTCATCAGATGCAGTTGAGATGGTTCAGAGGGTGAAATAATCTGCTTGGATTACAAGAGTACCTGTTCCTTTAATACAAGTGGAGAAAAAAAGGAAGTTGAGACCATGGGAGCCAGAATTCCCTTTCTTCACAGTGCACATTACTCAGGATTGATTGGGCCACAGTAATCCATTTCTTAATCATCATATTCCTCAGTTTCTCTATAAAATACTTAACTACCTCATGAAGGTGCTATAAAACTAAATTAACAGTAGTTTGCTGTACACTTTAGGAGCACTGGATGGAAAAAGTTGGATTATATATGGATGTCAAAATATTAATATTAGTAGTGCATTATTAGTAGTGCATTATTATCAATGCTACTGTGGGTCCCTGGCTTGTGCTCTTGTATAACAGAGGAAAACAGATTGCATACGGTTGCTTTTCGGGGGCTCCAGCCTTTGATTCTGTACTTACTCTTTGATTAAGAGCATATCACTTTTATTTTGCTTGTTCATTGTTCTTGGAATGCTTTCCTCCAGTGCAGGCACCAATATATTCCTTTCCTTTTGCTCTTCCTACATTACCTTTTTAGATTCTGATTGTTTTGATTCAGGGTCTTGAATACTGCTGAGAAAATGCTTATTTCATCAATACAGGAAAGGGTTATGGATTGAAAAACATTTGTTTTCACTGCATGTGGCAGAGTAATACAATCTATTTGTCAAGAACTCCTCAGGGAATGTAACACAGCAGACTATTGGGTATGAATCTTGGTTTCCAAATTACTGAGCTATAGGATGGTCTGAAATGGGTTTCTCTTAATCTGTTCTGTTGAACTGGTCTCCTTCATATACAATAAATATTCCCTGGAACAGAGACTGGAACCCAGGCCTCCCTGTAGAATGCCCTAATCTCCAGACTTTTTATCTGGCCTGATTAATATTTTAAGAATTTTATACCAAGGGGAAGAGCTCAAAAAACAATTGAGGGACCCATCCCTGAATGCCTAGGTTCCTAATGGTTTGGGGCTGTCCTAGATGGGAAACCTGGATTAAAATTAGCAACAGAATATTTTTAAAATTGGATTTCCAACTTTAAAACTGGATACCAGCTGAGTCATCTAGTATCCAGTTTTACGTTTACTAGGCTATCCAGTATACTAGTCTGTTCAGTATACTATTTCCATTTTACTAGGCTATTCAGTATAAAGTGTATGAGTTGGGGGAGAAGGGAGTACCACCGTTTCCTCCTGTCCTCTGTGATTTGTATGAGAAAGAGCTGAACACCAAACTCCTGGTATTAGATCCAGGCAGGGAATCAGGAGTGGAAGGGAGCTCCTGCCTGACTTAAGACCTAAATTGTAGCCCTCTCTCTAGCTCCTAACTGACTTAAGACCTAAATTGTAGCCCTCTCTCCACCTGTTCCTACTGGCTAGTTTAGGAGGCTTCCCACCAAGGATGCTGACTTGCAGATTCCAATCCTGGGGGCCTAACTATCTTCCTGCATTGTTTAAGGAGTCTGAGTTCCCAACTCAGGACCGAGGAGTCCATAGATTGGGAACTGATTGGGAACTGGTTCCCAATTGTGTGATATGCAGTGGCTCTGAGACTAGGTGTGGGAGTGAGCCCCCAGTGCAGCATGCCTCACAGTAAGTGAGTTGTGGGGGCAGGAGGGGGCAGTGCTCGCATCTCTGCGCTGGAATCCCTAGCGGTGGCTGACCTGGGGCTGGGGCCATTTTCACTTTTCTGCTGTCCTTTCTCTCCTAAACATGAATTCAATAAACTTCAATAGCAAATGACTAAAGACTGAAGTGGACTTGTCTGACTTGAGTGTTAGGGGAATAATGGGAGTGGTTGAACTCATACTTTTTGATTTTCTAGAGCCTCAGGGGACATAATGGATTCTTGTGGTCAAGAAGGAAGTGAGGACACAACTGGTTGTTAGATAGATTTTACTGAGCAAGCAGGGCAAGGGAACTCACTGATAAAAAGTGCCAACAAATAGGAAAAAATAAAAAGGGCAGGAGAGTTTAGGTTGCATATCAGAGTGGACAGCTGCAAGCTGTGTGTGAGAGTAAGGAGCCATGCACTGTAGGGTGGCGGGGGGATTGACCAGACCCATATCACAGAATGCTTGGCATTCACAGTGATCTGGTTCAAAACAGTACCTCATTTTCCAAGTGTCGTTTTGAATCATTCCAGAAAGATTTAAAGTAATCTAACAGATATGTCTCTGTCTGCTTCTGTTTAAACTACAATTAAACCATTTGAAAGTGGCAGTGTGCTGAAAAGGGACTTTTTGTGTTTTTTTTTCTTAAGTCCCTTTTTTGAGCTGTCTTTTCATTATTTAATTTCACATAGAAATATAGAAACTTATGCATACGATGTATGCTTTGGGGCGGGGAAATGTTTTGTATATTGACTTCTCCTTTATTTCTGCATCTCTTAGATCTATATCTATGTACCAATTCTAGAAGAAGATGAGTGTAACATTGATGCTGTTAAATAATATTGTAGGGCCCAATTCCTACTCCTCTACCACTGAGCAAACATTTTTAAGATTGTAATGGTTTACTGAAGAAGTGAGAAGTACTTTTATGGATTATTACTAAAGATAGCATCAGCAGATACCGTATCAGCTCTCCTCATCACTGTGTCCTCTCTAGGTGGAAGTGTATAGAATATGACAGTGACTCATATGGGTAAGGAGAGATTAGTGGACCTGTTTTCAGCATTGAGCTGTCATAAAGAGAAGTAACATGTAAAAACCTACTTGATCTCTCTCTGCATCTGTCTTTCTCTCCAACTAGGTGAGTTGGGGTTTTTTTTAAGTTCTGTATCAAGATATGAATTTAGAAATACTATGGGTCACTGCTACAGATCGGAGTTGGAAGATGCCCAGCTTCCACCTAAGTCCCTGCTCCATGAACCAGCCCTAGAACCTAAGGGTGTTTTTACATGTGTTCCGGGGGGGTGTTTTAATTACAGTGGCTCTCAGGAACTGCTCTAATTAAAATGCCTGCCACTTCTCATGTATTCAGTGTCCTGCATTTCAAAATGATGGTGGGAGTGCTTTAACTGAATCTCATTGAATGAGCTTCAGTTAAAGCACTCCCACCATTATTTTGAAATACTGGGATGCTGAATACACGAGATGCTGCAGTATGCTAACGCATTCTGATTATAATGCTCCAGAAGACTCAATTAATCTCTAAAGCACTCTAATCAGGACACACTACAGCATGTATATAGGTGCCCTCAGTGCACAAGTTTCATAGTGGGTCAAACTATGTTCCATCTAGCTCCATTTCTAGGGTGACCATATGTATGTCCCATTTTAGCTGGGATAGTCCTGGATTTCAGAGGCTGGTCTTGGCCATCTGTTGAGAATTATAATAGGCATCTCAGAAACGCAGGGGTGCAGTCTGGCCAGGAGTCAGAGCAGTGCGGGGCACCTTGTAGGTGGGCAGGCAGGCAGCGGTGCCTCCCCAGCACTCAGCCTCACCTCTGCCGACTTGTGAGAGCGTCTGGAGGTGGGGTGAGGGAGCAGTGTTCCAGATTTCCTGAATGATGTCCTGGATTTCTAGGATTTCCATATGGTCAGCCTACCCATATCCTCTCTCTGATACATTCAATGGTGCTAGCTGTAATTTTCTGCTCTCACTGTTCTCCTTTGACACTCTAGTTATTAACTTATAGCCAGGACACCTGTTCCTGTTTTCTCATCCTTATCCCCAATAATTAGTGGCCTCTCACTAATCATTGAGAGGGCTTGTAAATCCTGGTGAGCCTAGGCCCACTGACACAGGATTGCATATAAGCCCGTCACTGACAGTGGCAGTAGTAGATCTTTACAGCCGTAGGGGCCAGGCTTTTTGGTAGGTGTGCCACAAGTTAAGACCTGTGCCCTCCCTGAGTGCTTCTCAAATCCCTTTTCCTCTGCCCTATCTGCTACTCTGTCATTGCTCCCTGCCCTCTTCCCTCATCTCCTGCACACCACATACAGTGGTTGCCCATATGCCACAGGTTGGTCACCTCTGCTTTAGAGGTAGAGAGTACATCTAGTGTGATTCATCCTCTGTCTTACTCTCCTTGGCAGCAACCATAATTGATTTAGAGGATACATTGCTGATGCTTGTGTTGCATAGTTAATGCCTGATTAACACTGAGTCCTTTGAATTCAGGACAGCACCTGTTGTCACTCTTGCCTGGAAAGAAGCAGGGGTTGGTTCCAGAAACTCCTTAACATGAAAAAAATAAAACCCCTATCCTCCTCTTCCTAGACACTAGGATATGGGAAGAAACATCCTCCATTCCTTTACTAAAGTAAAGACACAGGGCAGCCATGAGTACAAGACAGACATAGAGCCAAGAGAAAAAATGATGACCATGGTGCTAGCCCAGCAGCATGGACATTTTCCCGAGAAGGCAGAGAGAGAGGACATGGGTTCTGGTCTCTTCTTCCTGGACTGTTTATGCATTTTACATTAGACAGTCATTAAAAAGAAAAAAAGACCCAGAAATAACCCTGGCAACAGGAACAAGAATTTTTCCCAGGCATCTTTGGTATAGGCTAAATTAAACTAAACTAAATCAGAGAATTTAAGAGTGACTTGTAGTTAGGATTGGCGAGGAAAGGAGAGGATTGTAGACTCAACTTTTAACTCTAAGATACATATCAGTTCTTCAATGAGGAAAATGGAATTCTTTATAAAATATGCTTCTGTCTTTATAGTCATGTGACACACGGTGCCAAACAATTGATAACACATCCTGTGCAATATATTGCACTATTTTGCAGTCTGACATCTGTGCCATTTCCAAAACAGTGCCATCAGGAAACATGTAACATTGAACTCTATGAAAAATAATATGCAGCTGTCCATCTGCTTCAGGACTTGTAACAACAATTTGGAATCTGGCACTCTCTCAAGTTTCTGAAACCAGGATTCATTACTTCAGATTATGGTGCCAAATTTTTATGTGTAGTAAGTGGTAACTTCATACACACAAACAGATACAGAGCCACATTCAGAAATACCATGTGATATATTAGGATGGGTTGGATTCTAGGGTATTTTGATGCACTGTCTCAGTCTAGTGTGATGTTTTCTGATCCTGGTTCTAATGTAGGAAGCCATGTGCACTCTATTCAATGACAAAGTAATACAGAATAAGGAGAGAACCTTGGCAACAGTGTGCATACTCTGGGAATGTCCTCCTCACTAGGCTAGAGTGTCATATTACTTATTCCTCCCATTTTTTTCTGGCCCCATGCTTTACTCTTTCATTTCCACTCTGTGAGCCATCTTCAACAAGAATGATAAAAGATGCCCTTTGCTCTGATTAGTTCATATCACAGTGCTTAGAACATTTTTTCTATGAGATGAGGTATTCAAATCCCATCTGACTAATGCAGCTTAAAACCCAGAATTCCCAATGCATGGATGAGCGACCCAACTTTATGGGGTGAAAGTCGTGTAGCACTCTCATCCTTTACATGGATTAGGATCTTGAGGTGATGGAGGATATAGTCCTCCACATTGTCCATCTCTAAGCCATTCTAACATACCCCTATACCTAGCATATGCTGTTGCCTGCCTGTAGGTAACTCAGAGAGTGAAGTTACATGTTACAATTAGATTATACTAAATCGGTGGAATGTTAAGCAGTGTTGAAGTTAGAATATGCTGTGAGAAATCCCATGTTAAGGTTTAATATCATTTCTTACCTGCACTGCTCTGTCTTGCTGCTAGAGGGCTGATGAGCAGTGGTGTGACGAGGAGCCAGGACACCTGCTCTGGGTGTGGGGGTGTGCTGGGAATAGTGCATTCTGGTGTGCTGCAGATTGCTCATTTTATTTCTGTGAAGCAGACTGAAGTTACCCTAACACAAGCTAGGTTGCATGTCCCAGAGTTAACCCTGGCCTGAAGTGGTATAACTTTGAGATGCCTAGAGGCATTTAGCACAAGTTAACAAGCTTTAACGTGCAGGTGCTTACATTTTAAGTGAGTTACACTAGTATGGTCTAAGTGTAACATGTAATTTTACCTTCAGTGTTTATGGGTCCCCAAGTTGAATGAGATTTCCTATTGTCAGGGAATTTGACTTATTTAATCTAGAGAAGAGAAGACTGAAAGGGGATTTAATAGCAGCCTTCAGCTACCTGAAGGGGGATTCCAAAGAAGATGGAGCTAAACTGTTCTCAGTGGTGGCAGATGACAGAACAAG
The DNA here is from genome assembly GCF_000455745.1 of Alligator sinensis. Taxonomy (NCBI): domain Eukaryota; kingdom Metazoa; phylum Chordata; order Crocodylia; family Alligatoridae; genus Alligator; species Alligator sinensis. The sequence continues at coordinate 2,326,009 of NW_005842106.1, forward strand.
AAGCAATGTTCTCAAGTTGCAGCAAGGGGAGTTTAGGTTAGATATTAGGAAGACGTTTCTCACTAGGAGGGAGGGTAGTAAAGCACTGGAACAGATTACCCAGAGAGGTGGTGGAATCTCCATCCTTGGAGGTTTTTAAGACCTGAGTAGACAGAGCCTTGGCTGGGATGATATAGTTTGGAATGGTTCTGCTTTGAGAAGAGAGTTGGACTTCTGAGGTGCCTTACAACCCTAATTTCCTATCATTCTATGAATCTGCACCAACGGGTGCTTGTACACATGATGGGGGTTTAGTTCAGTTTAGTTCTCCCTAAATTGAAATGGTGGGTTTTTAAAAATCCACCACTTCCACCATTTCAATTTAGGGAGAACTAAACTAAATTAAACCTCGGTCACACGTACACAAGGGCTAGGGAGCCCGATCCTTATAGCCTACCTGCCTCTCCCATGATGAGGGGGGGCAAGCTGCCAGTGGGCGGAGCAGTCCCTGGGCTGCAGTGGAACCCCAGTCCTTCCCTCCATGGTGGCAGTGCCCCCCAAGTGGCACCCACCCATTGGCACCTAGCCTAGGTGGACTTGGGGGTGTGCTACAGCCATAAAGGAAAGCAAAGGGCCCAGCACAGCTCAGGAGCTGTGTGATCCAGCAGCAGCTGGTGCAGGCAGACTTGACTGCAGGAGAAAAAAAAAGCGGCAAGGAGCCTGATTTTTTGTTTCTTCCTCCTGGAGTCTTCCTGCCTGCCTGAATTGAGGGGGCCCAGCACTTCCCTCTGTGGCTGCAGCACCCCCCAGAAAGCTCCCAGGTAGGCTGCTAGTGGGTAGGAGCTGCATGGGGAGTGGGGGGGCACAGCTGCAGAGGGAAGCACTGAGGCCCCCTCAGCCATGGAGGGAAGCACCGGGCCCTGTACAGCAGGCAGGCAGGCTCCAGGAGAAAAAAAAAATCAGGCTCTTCTTAGCTTTTGGTTTTTTTCTTCAGTCAAGCCTGCCTGCACCAGCTGCCACTGGGTTGCACAGCCCCTGAGCTTCAAATGGCCCGGTGCTGCCCTTTGGCTGTGGCGCCCCCTGGAAATACCCAGGATGGGTGCTGGCGGGTGGATGCAGCCTGCAGGGAGTTGCCACCACAGAGGGAAGCACCGGGGTCACCCACAGCTCAGGGACCATTCTGCCCACTGGCAGCTTGCCTCCCCACCCCTGCCTCGGGAGAGTCAGGCCAGCTCCAGCAACCCGTGCACCATCCCCGCCACCTTTCTGCTGCCTGGGACACCCTGGGAATGGCTGGCTTGCCCCAGAGCAGAGCAGCAAGGTGGCAGGAGGGTGGCTGGGTGTGCTGGCAGTGGGAGAAGGTAGCAGTGATGGTTCACTAGTACTCTTCAACATCTTTATCAATGATTTGGATTTGGGGGTGAAGAGCTCACTGGCCAAGTTCACGGACAACACCAAGCTATGGGGAAGTGTGGTGCCTGAAGATAGACTACAGATACAGGTGGATCTAGAAAGGCTAGCAAGCTGGTCGGGTTGGAATCAGATGAAGTTCAACATCGAAAAATGTAAAGTGTTCCACTTGGGGATGAAAACCCCGCTATACACCTACAGGCGTCCTAGTACCAAACTGACCAGCACCACAAATGAAAGGGGCCTTGGGGTAATAACAGACCACAGTATGAATATGAGTGGGCAGTGCAATGCTGTAGCCAGCAGGGCAAATAATACTCTAGCAAGCATCAATCAATGCATCAATCAATGCATCAGCAAGCAAAACCAAGGAAGCAATTCTCCACTCTACTCAACATTGGTGAGTATAGATAATATCTGAATTCTTTCTTTGGAAATATTAACAAGATTTATTAAGCATCGGGGAGTAGAGCATTGTGTTCAGTTGGTTGTTTGTTTTAAAATATCAGTGTTTCCATCAGATACATCGCAGACTCTTTCTCTCCGCTCACCAACTTTATTCTATTATAAGGTGCTTTAGCCAGTAAAACAACATCACATTTTAATTTATATACCAACTTATACAGTCCAACCTGAAATTATGTTGTAGTAGATATGGTCCTTAATGGTGAAGAGAAAGAAACATACAAACCATGTCTGCAGACATGCCTGTCTCTCTTTCCAGGATTGGGGACATTTACATTGTCCCCAGCATCATTAAGAGATGTGGGATTATTGAAATGAGCTACAGAAGTTGGTTTAAAATAGGAATAATTTATTAATCATCTTTCCACAGTTTTTAGGGAGATAAATGCAGCATGATACTGACTGGCCAATTCTACCATTAATATCTGATTAAACAAGCAAGAATTAATTAAATATCTCCTTTAAGGTACAATTTTACTTCTGTCTAGTATTCTTTCCATGGCATTATGATAGCCTTACAGGAGGCATCACTGTGAGCCTGGTCCATGAGACAAATACCCCCTTTCAAATGTATAGAGGATGTATATTACTTCTGGTGCAAAGTTATGGGCTCAGACAGAAGTGACAATTTTTACCCAATCTGGCCACAGAAAGTGGTCTATAGCTGTGACCAAATAGAAACGCATGGCTGAAGACCACTTACAAAATGGTCAATTGGGCAAAAATGCTCATTGCAGGAGGGGTAAGATGAAGATGTTTCAAAACACATAATTTTCTGTAACTCGTCTGCCTGCCTGTCAGCCTCAGAGCTGTTTTCAGAATGGGATGGAGGAAAAGGAGTGGAAGGAGTTCGATCTGGGGTTTTTCAGTCTCAGGTGGACGGTGGAGTAGGTGTATTGGAACCCACCCAAGGTGGGGGATCCAGTTCACTCACCTCACCCTCCAGCACCAGCGAGGGAGCACCTGTGCTTCCTGTGCTCCTTCTCCCCCCACTCCCATCTGAAAACAGTGTGGCGTGGCAGGGAAGAGAGGCCATTGCTTAGGGAAACTGGCTGCAACTCCCAGCAAGCAGGGAATTTCCTTCCCTGCTGGAACCAACAGCGAACTTCTGTTTGTTTTGGGTGGATCATTGTAACTCAGAACACTTTGCTGCACTTCTGTCTGTGCCCTATGTTACTCCTAGCACACTGTGGGGAGGGGATCAGATTAAAGATACCTCGCACTTCTGCCAGCTTTTATACATTTTAGGAGATACAGCAGCTCAGCTGGTTGTTATCTTCCTTGCAGTGGTCCCCCTTTCTTACCCTTCTTTACTTGCCTGCCTTGTGTACAAACCTGGTCACAAGCAGGACTTGAATGGATAAATGAGAGTTAGATGTCTGAATACCTTTTTGGAGTTGAGCCTTAATAAAAAAGCAATTTCTCTTTTTCCTGCTCTACAGCCAATTTTGCTCATAGTTTTCACAGGTCTCACATAATAACAGAAATGCAAAAACATTTTTGAAAGGTAGGAAAATGTGATTGTAGAGCCTCAAAGCATGGCTGGCATATGTGACACTGTTTAGCTCACTTTTTGTAAAGCAGCTACAGTTTGAACTGAAAGGATTCCTTTAATAATTCGGACACAAGTATACAACCTGTTTGAACATGGGTGCTTTCTAAGATACAATATTGTCATAATGACTAACAGAATAATTAATCTAGATTTGATTAAAGAGAACATGAGGGGGAAAAACAAAGTACAGCAGACAACATCCATAATTAACATTTATCCATCTAACGACCATGCAATTAAGATCTGGCAGGAGAGGTCAGGAAAATCTAATCATTTCCAAAAAAAGTCAGAATCAGATGAAGCGGCAAATTGAAGGTTCTCATTCTGGATTCAGATGAATAAGCGGATTGAAGAAGCCAAGTCCTAAAATGAGGTTTCCTGGCTGTGCAAAGCTCAGTGTGCCTGCAAACAAGATTGATTCAGTGACATCCTCATTCATCATTTTTGTTTTAACATTTAGTTCCTTCCTTTGATGTTATGCAGCAAGCTTGTGTCAGGGAAAATTAGCAACTTATGTTCATCAATAATTAGATCAACTTTCTTGCAAATTGTACATAATAGTCTCTTCGGGCTAGATGAAAAAAAGGGTGTGGGGGGGGAGGGGGGATGCTTAAGCACCCTGAGTGGCACCTAGGTGGAATTTAGCACTTAAAGTGCTACAGTCCAAATCTACAATTATGAAAATCCATGTGCAGGGATTTAACCTGCGCTAGTACATTAGTTTTGTTTTTTTAGTTCCATAGGACTAGATCTGTAGCTTATATTAAACTTATTAAGCTTACATTAAATGCACAAACTGCCCTACATGCTGCTACCCGAGCCTTGGCTCTTCCCCTTGCTAAGTGAATATCTAATGTCTAACCACTAAGCTACAGCCTACAGTCATGCTGCTTCCTTATTCCTTTTTGTTCTCTGCTGTGCTATGACAGCTTCAGGCAGGGTGGAACATGTTTTTCCCAAGTATATTTTACATTCTGGTAGTTTGGGCATTCTCTTCTTAAGGCTGAGGAGAGAGTCAGACCTAAGTCTTTCACTGCCCAGCTGGGTGCTCTACCAAGTAACTTATTATAGAAGTGATCCCCCCTGATTGTTTTAAGAGTCACACTCCTTATGTTTTTCAAAGAAAAGCTGTGGGTGCCAGGTTCAGGAAAAGTTTGGGAGCATGGAATGCAAAGGGAGAAAAACATCTTCCTGCAGCCCTGAGTCAGGCATGTAAGTCTCAGGAAATTAGTTTAATTTAATAGGTACCCCAGATCTTGGTGTTTCCCTTTGTCTAGTTTTTAGCAAACATCAGCTGAGTGTGCTAACTTTGCTTAACTCTCCTTCCAGCCTGCTTGCTGTTTTGGATCCCACTCTGAGGTGCTAATCACTTCCCAGGATGTAAGAAACCGAAGCAGCTTGCCCAGGGCTCTGAATTCCACCCCAAGGGTGAGGGCCCAGATTCTAAAAGAGATTCTTGGGTATCAGCTGCTTTGTCATTAGAACGCACGTGCCTTCCCCCAAGGCACATTTTAGCTCTGCAAAAAAATGTATGCACATGTGAAGTTCTGAGAATTTCACTGCAGATCAATGCTTAATACATTCATGCTTATATGTACTTGGACTATGCCTCACAAGGGAGAAGGGGCCCAGCCATCTTTGCCCCAGTAGCTTAGTAATTAGGGCACTTGTCTAACAGTGGGAAGCCCTGAATAGGAAAGTGAGTGGTAAAAAGTGATGTGTTAGTAACTTCTCCTATGTAGATGGGCATTAATGGTTTTTGGGGTTAACTGATTTTTATAATTATTGTTAAGAGGGAAGATAAATGAAAAATGTTATAATTTAGAGACAGTCACTAATTTAGAAGAGATGAGAACTGGAAGATGGTCCCCCAGGAAGTAACTACTCTGCAGGAGCTTTCATACTACTTTGCTATAAAACGTGTTGTTTAGTTCTTCTTATTTATGCCTAACTGTCTGTCTTTACTGAGCCTAGTGATCACTGCATGTTTTAGATGCCACCTTGCCCTAAGAGGATTTTTTCATTTTCTAATGACCAAGCCATGGGGTAGAGAGGCCCAGGTTATTTCCACTCTTCTAGCTGAAGCTTAGCTATTGGGCAGTCAAGAGTACAAGAAGGGTAACAAGACTGAAGAAGTGTGACTGTAGCTTAGTCAGGAGGGCATTCCCCCCAGGACCAAGTAAACCTTGGATTCTGTAACCTGCTCCCAGAGTACACCCTCGTGGGACTTGGATTTCCTATGTGATCCCAGAGAGTTATTGCTTAAAATGCAGAAACATTATTTGGGACAGGAACTAGAATCCAAGTTTCCTTTTTCTCAGATGGGTGCTCTGTTGGCAAGGGTACTAAGTTATGCTTCTTCTTGTGTTGCCTCTCTTGTGTTTCCTTTTGGCTCAATGACTCTTGAATTATTTTCCAAACAGTAGTATAGAGGGAGCACTCACACATGATCACCCACAACCCCAGAGCCTGGTGATCAGGACACTCCTAGCAGTGGGAGAGTTTTGTTTTGTTTTTAATCCTGTCAGGCAGAAGAGAGAATTGCACCTGAGTCTCCCACAGCCTGAGCAAATGCCCTAATCAGTAGGCTATTATATAATATGGTGGGGAAGTTCCAGTTCCTTTGATAGTCGTATTTAAAAGACAGTATCACCTATTTTGTATGGAAACCAATCCCAATCAGCATGTATTAGGTATAGGTTATGAAAACACTTAGCTGATCAAACCCTTTAGGATGTATCCATAGCACATCAGCAGCAGAACCCAGAATAAAAATGGAGTTGAACATGATGCTCTTGTGCCCCTGCCCACTTGAATCCTCAGGTATTTTCCAGAGCTGAAATTCTATTCGTGAGGATGCTCCAGGCTTGTCCCCAACAGCTACTCTCAGGCCAACTAGAGATTGAGGGCTGGAGAACAGAAGTTGAAGAAATGAATGGCTTTGCAGTACATAGTTTCATAGTTTGATCGTTGTTAGGGGCTGGAAGGGACCTTACAGATCACCAGATCCAGCCCCACTGTGCATGGGCAGAAAAGACTGCTGGGGTCAGATGACTCCAGCAAAATAGTGTCAAGACACTTTTTGAAGATCGCCAGGGTAGGTGACTGTACCACCTCTTGGGGGAGCCTGTTCCAAACCCTTTGCACTCAACTTATAAATATTTTTTTTTCTTATGTCTAGTCTGAAGCAATCCTCAATCAGTTTATGCCCATTATTTGTTGTCCTCCCCGGGGGGCCTTGGTGATCAGATGCTCCCCCAGGCCCTGATGTACACCTTGATATACTTATAGACTGCCACCAAGTCCCCTCTGAGTCTTCTCTTCTCCACACTGATCAGTCCCAAGTCTTTCAGCCTCTCCTCATATGACCTGGTCTCTAGGCCTCCAATCGTGTGTGTGGCCCTCCTTTGGACTCACTTGAGCTTCTCCACATCCTTCCTGCAGTGCAGTATCCAAAACTGGATGCAGAACTCCAGTCATGGTCTCACCAATCCCAAGTCAATGGACTCAAGTGCTCAGGACATGGCACTGATGAAGAATAAACAAAATCTAATGGGAATTAGCAATTAACTTAGTTTCTGTATCCTGGCTGAACTTAGACCCTGAGCTATTCAGCCCCATCAAAAATGAAGCATATGCAAAACATGAGGCATATGCAGAGAAATATAACTTCCAGTTGCCTAAGGAACTTTAAGGCCAAAAATCTGTGGAGTTGAGGAATGGAAGAGTAGTTTCCAGAATTTTGTTTTGGATTCAGATATTAAAGACCCACAATGGGTACCTAATTCCTTTTGTTAAGCTTGCCCTTAGTCTCCCTATGCCTCAGTTTTCTATCTCTAAAATGGCTGTGGCAGCACTTCCTTAACTCACAGCAGTGTTGTGAGAATGAACTCATTACAGTTTGAGATACTAGTGATGCAGGGGGAGGGGGAAGTGAGGGCACAGCATATACATACATAAAATAGGTATTTAAGATTAGGCATAAGAAGCCAGTAAGTAGCTGGGTACTAGGTAAATCAGAGCACCTCAGAGGCTGTTCTCACTGAATGAAGAACAAGGTTATTGCATTAAAGTCACTGCCTGTTGGCTTCCTACCTCCCATTCTTTCAGCAAGCCTCAAATATAGGAGAGAACTGAATATACTGACTTCTTTAACTATTTAGTCTTTTTTGTGTACTGCAGGATGGGATCATTTAGCATCACCTATAATTTTGTGTGTGGTGTGTTCTGTTTTTCCACATATTAACTGATCTTGTCTACAATGTGAATGTTGCATTCAATTATTAAGCCATAAATGAGACTGATGACTTTGCTATTTAGTTCTTTCTGAGCAGTGCAGTCAGTCACTTTAGTATGCTTCGACAGCCTCAAGCTACTTGATAAAATAAGCCTGAGCTTCATAAGGTTCTGACCATATATAACTAATCTGATTTACCACATGTGCTTCTTTTTCATCATATGCCCCTGTTAATAGTTTAGGTGATATAGTTTCCTAGTGCAAAGGCAAGGAACCAGCTATTTATAATATCAATAAAAATATTTCAGGAACTTGGGAATAAATATAGTAATTTTGTTTAAAATATTATAAAATCAGATGAAGTGAAGGGAGATTTTACATTTCACGGCCTTTACTGCTGTGGTATTGACACTTTTATTGTAATTCAGGGCTTTTATTTACACACTGTCCGGAATTTTAAGCAGAGGAGGTTAGTATGCAAAAGACCATACATCTGATGTGTTCCCTTTACTTCCCTATAATATATTCCATAAAATTTAATGCACTATCAATTAGCTCTGGATTATGTTTCATTATTTAAATGAATCAAATCATTGTTTTAACATGATATAATTATGTGATACCACATGTTCCTTATGTCACCAGAGTCCATGAGGATGCCTGTTGCCTGTTTGCAAGGCATTGTAAAAGCTACTGTGCACCTGGGAGCTGTTTATGTGGCTTCTGAAGTACAGTTTTCAATTAAACTCTTCAACATTGGCTTTAGTGCTCTCACAGCAACAGCTCTTCCCTGTGAATGTGTAGAAATAAACCTTGTTGGTGGGTAAATGTGCTGCTGAATTGTTGAAGCACAATACTTGTTATTATGCAAACTAAAAGAGAAAAAATATAATAAAATCTAAAAGATGACAATGTGTAAAAGCAGGTTAAGCATTTGATATGAAATCCAGGGACCTAAAGAATCTTCAGCTTTTTCTGAAAAATGTTATTAGTCTGGCTGCTATTAAACTCTGGCAGTATGTGGAATAAAACTGCAGATTTTGCTTTCTTGCTGTTACATTACACAAAAGTTATTGTTTTTCAGCCTTTTTGTTAGGCCATAATCTTGATTTCCTCTTCTAGCAAAGATATTTCAAGATTGTTTTCCTTTCCAAACCATATGAATGCCATCTATCTATCTATACATCATAATGCATAGCTCAAGCAACATTTGTCTACACAATATATCAGTGGTACTATTTTATTTGAATTAGTTCAGTCCTGTGAAGAGTGTTGTTCAGCTTCTGTTATGGAATAAATCAAAAAGAATTCCTTGAGATTTACTTCCTTTCTACTGAGGTAGCATTTCTTGGATAAGTGTTCTCTGCGTTTGTGTGATTTTATCAATGCCTCACTGTAATAACAGCAGAAAAGTACTTCTTTTATTGTTTAAAGCACTATGCAGAGGATAGACATGGTGTTTCATAAATTAGATGCAGACCTACTCAGCCAATCTGCTTCTAGAAGTCCATGGGAGAGGGCAAAATGACAGAAGAATTATAAACATTAAAATGCAAGATGCCCGATTCTCCACTCTGTCTTCCTCTCAGGCAATATACAGCTCTAGTTAGGTTGGCACAAAGTAAGTGCAAAATCCTACCAAATCAGAAGGAAATCATTTTAAAAGACCTAGAACTACAAAAGATGCAAGGTAACTTCAAAGAATTGGGTTCTCTATTTCTCCTTTGTGTTTACTGTGAGGATGAGGCTGGGAACCATAGCAGTAAAAGGCATCACTAATATTTCTAGTTCTACACACCCTTCCTCCAGGAACTTAGCTCCTCTGAGGAGCCACACTACTATTTTCTGTCTCCTTTTGCCTGTCCAATAGCAGTCATATGAGGGACCAATAAAACATGAATATAGCTTTGAACTGTAGATTTCATAGATGTTAGGGCTGGAAGCAACCTCAAAGATCATCAAGTCCAGCCCCTGCCCCAAGGGTAGGAAGTCAGCTAGGGTCAAAGGAACCCAGCAAGATAAGCATCCAAGCGTTTCTTGAATAAATCCAGAGTAGGTGCCTGCACCACTTCTGGAGGGAATCTATTCCAGGTGTTGGGGGCTCAGACTGTAAAGAAACTTTTTCTTATGTCCAGCCTAAAATGGTCTTGAAGGATTTTATGACCATTGGTCCTTGTTTTTTCTTGGGGTGCTCGTGAACAGATGTTCTCCCAGATCCTGATGTACACCCTTATGTACTTATAAGCAGCCACCAGGTCCCCCCTGAGCCTTTGCTTTTCCAGGCTGAAGAGTCCCATGGCTCTCAGCCTCTCTTCATAAGGCCTATTCTTTTGCCCTCTGATCAAGCATGTGGCTCTCCTCTGGACTCTCTCAAGTTTCTCGACATCCTTCTTGAATTGTAGAGCCCAGAATTGAATGTAGTACTCCAGCTGCGGCCTCACCAAGGCCGAGTACAGTAGGAGGATGACACCTTGAGATTTACTTGAGAAGCATCTATGGATGCAAGCCAGAGTTTTGTTTGCTTTACCAGCTGCAACATTGCACTGGTGGCTCATGTTCATCTTGTGGTCAGTCATGACCTGCTAGTCTCTTTCAGCCATGGTGCCAGCAAGCGTAGCACTGCCGAGCCTATAAGTATGCTGCAGGTTTTTTTTCCCCGAGGTGGAGTACCTTACATTTATAAGTATTGAACAGCATCAGGTTTGTATCTGTCCAGTTACTAAGTTTATCCAAGTCAGCCTGGATCACTAGCCTGCCCTCAGATGTGGACGCTATTCCCCAAAGTTTAGTGTCATCAGCGAACTTAGCCAGTGGACTTCTGACACCAATGTCCACATCATTGATAAAGATGTTAAAGAGAACTGGTCCAAAGACAGAGCCTTGGGGGATGCCACTGGTCATGAAGCGCCATAATGATTCACTACCATTGACCACTACTCTCTGGGTCCAACCTTGGAGCCAATTTCCCAGCCATCAGACTGTTGTGTAGCCGAGGCCACAGTTGGCCAATTTTTCCTTGAGGAGGTCATGGGACCCCAGATCAAAGACTTTTTAAAAGTCCAGATATATGATGTCAATCTCTTCTCCCTTGTCCAGGTGATGTGTCACCTGATCATTGAAGGAGATGAGATTGGTGAGGCAAGACCGACCTGTGACAAACCTATGCGGGCTAACCCTCAGGATGTTGCCCTCAGCCAGCTTGTCCAGAAGGGTCTCCTTGATAATTTTCTCCAAAATCTTACCGGGGACTGAGGTCAAGTTGATTGGCCTGTAATTCCCAGGATCTACTTTTCACCCTTTCTTAAAGATGGGTACCACATTGGCCTTCTTCCAGTCTTCAGGTACTTCACCTGAGTACCACAAGTTTTTGAATATTTTTGCCAGTGGTTGGGCTATGACACCTGCCAGCTCCTTGAGTACTCTAGGGTGTAATCTGTCAGGACCAGCTGACTTGAAGGTGTCCAGCCTCTCAAGGTGATCCTTTACTAGATCAACACCCATGCTGGGTATAAATAAACCCTCACCCTGGCTGTCTCATATCTTGCTAGCCGGAGTGGTTCCATTGGACTGATGAAAGACCGATGCGAAGTACCCGTTAAGCAGATTGGCCTTTTCCTGGGTTTCGGTTATCAGCTGTCCTATCTGGTTCAGCAAGAGTCCAATGTTACCCTTGCTTTTTTTCTGACTTATTTGAAATGGGACTTTTTGTTATCCTTGATATGTGAAGCCAGATGGAGCTTGGTTGCAGCCTTGGCTTTCCTGATCCTCTCCGTGCAGGTATGGACCAGTGCTGAGTACTCCTCCTTGGTGGTAATTCCAGCCTTCCATCCTTTATAAGTCTCTCTTTTGAGGTGTAGGAGGTCCTCAAGTTCCCTGCTGAGCCAAGGGGGTACTCTAAGGCTACCCTTCCTCCAAGATGGGATGTCCATCCCTTGTGCTGTCAGGATCGATCCCTTGAGGAGCAACCACTCCTCTTGGACTCCTCTTCCTGTCGAGTCATGGTCCCTTAGGGCCTCAACAATGAGCCTCCTAAACTTCTCAAAGTCAGCTTTCCTGAAGTCAAGGACTTCTGTATTGCTGACTGACTTGCCAGCTTTGCGATGGATAGTAAAGGTGATCAGCTCGTGGTCACTATCAGTCAGCTTTCCATTGAATCTTAGGTCACTAACTAGGTCATCCCCTTTGGCCAGTACCAGGTCCAGCAACGCTTTACCTCTCATTATCCCATAGACTTCTTGAGTCAAGTAGAGCTTGTCCACACATGTGAGGAAGTTTTGCGACTGATTGGATTTAGCTGAGTGCTCTTCCATGAGATGTCTGGTTAGTTAAAGTCTCCCAGGACAACCATACACTGAGGGCATGCAGCCTCAGCCAGTTCCCTGGTGAATTCCTGGTCCAGATCTTGTTTCTGGTTAGGAGGTCTATAATAGACTCCTACCATGATGACCCCTGTGCCACGTTCCCCATGTATTTTAACCCAGAGAGACTCCAGTCTTCCTTCCTGGGTGCCGATGTCAATTTGCAGGGATGTGTAGCTGTCCTTGACATAGAGAGCTACATCCCCACCCCTTTTATCTGCATGATCTTGCCTGTACAGGGTATAGCCATCTATACCTGTGGCCCAATCATAGGTGGAGTCCCACCAGATCTCTTTTATACCTATAATGTCATAGTCATTCTTGTTTAGTATGAGGACCAGTTCCTCCTATTTATTCCCCAAGCTCTTGGCATTGGCGTACAGGCAAGCAAGTGTCCCACTGGGGGCCCTTGCCTTCCCCAGATTGTTCCGGGGCTAGGGTAGGGGTGGTTTCCCTTAAGTGTCTTAGCCTGCTGAATTTAGAAAGGTTGCCCAGTGGGCTTGCAGTGGTGGTAATCCCCTCAACCCCCAGCAGGATTAGTTTAAGATCGGTTGAGCAGGTCAGTCAGTCTGGTTGAGAAGAGCCTCCTCCCCAGTGGAGTGAGGGGGAGGCCATCTCTCCCCAGCAGTCCACTGCCTCTCTCACCAAAGAGCAGACTGATTGTGAAAGCCGAATCCTTCACAATGACACCAGCCCCACAGTCTTTGGTTGACTACCTCGACCCATCTCTCCCTCTGCAGCCCATGACCTATAACTGGGAAGAGCAAGGAAAAGACCACCTGCACCCCCAATGCCCTAAACCCCACTCTCAGAGCCCTGTAGTCTCTCATGACCTGGCTGGGATTGCTCCGAGACATGTCATTCATGTCCATATGGATAAGGAGCATAGGGTAGTGGTCGGAGGGCCAGATAATTTTTGGGATCCTTTCTGCTATGTCCCAGACACGGGCCCCTGGGAAGTAACAGACCTCCCAGGTTAGGGGGTCAGGGTGTCAGATTGCCCTCTCAGTCCCCCTCAGAGGGAGTTTTCCATGACAACCACTATGCGTTTCATCTTAGGGAGAGTAAGGGTGGGTGATCCTCCCTTGCCTGCAGGAGCTGGCATCTCTGCAGGCTCTACTGGGGCTGCAAGAGGTTTGTACCTTTTGCACAGCCCCAGAGGGGAGGGGGCCTTGGTGCGGTGGGCCTTGGGGCCCTTGACCACCTTGGTCCAACCGTCTGGCTGCACAGTATGGGAGATCCCCAAGCCCACCCTTGTCCTGAAAGGTGACCTTGGTCTACCCTCCACAGATGAAGGGCCTGGAAGTAGAAGTCTATCTCCTGCTCACCATCCCTGATGGCATGCAGTCTCTGGACTCTGGCCTGGAGCTCCTCTATCTGGCGCCACCAAGACTCCAAAGTGAAGCAAACCTTGTAAGGGGAGGTGGCCATGCTCCTGGTCCCACATGCTTGGAAACATGCCAGGCAGCCCCCACAGCCAAGAGCCAGAGGCTCCATCTGTGTGGAGCCTGGAACCATGGGTTCCATCTGGGTAGAAGCCTCTAAAGTGCTGGAGGGGGAAGCCATAGACTCTGAGGGGACCCTTGGGGTGCAGCGTGTGCCCATCCGCATTGTACTGCTGGGAGTCCAGCTAATGATGGAACTACCTTCCCTGGGGCTTGCTGGCAGGGCCTCGGGCCCTCCCGCTCACCCTCCTGTGAAAATTCCTGTGCTAAAGGTGTGCCAGGCTTGCACAACCTGTTCGTGAGGCTCTGGTTGTGTGGCTCCCTGGGGGCTGGGTAAAGTAGGAACCAGTGTCCCTCCTCAGCTCTGACTCAGCTGCCCTGCAGCTATCTGGGTTGGGGTCCCTTCCTCCCTGCCATGGGCCCCACCTACCTCTGGCTGCACTGGGGGTCTGGGTCAGGGTCCCACTGGGAGGAGCCTGGGGGTCCCTGGGCTCAACAGGGGTGCAACGGGCTTCTGCCCGTGCATCTCTTGCCGGAGCCGAGGATGAACTGGCTGTACTAGATTTGTATTGGACTGTACTGGACTGGCTGGACTCTACTAGCTTTGGATTGGATAGCTAGATGGAAATCTGATAGATCTAGAAGGGACACTGACTGTCACAGTTCCCCAAAGTCAGCAAGCCTACTGGACAGAGCTGGGTATGGAGCTGGGGGTTATAGGGGTAAAGGTCAGAAGCCACAAGTCAGGAGCCAAAATGTCAAGCCAGGATCAGGGGTCAGGAATCAGAAACCTGTCCAAAGGATAACCCACACAGCAAAGGCAAAAAATAAGTCAAGCTGGAGTCAAGAAACAGATCTGCAGGGAGAATCCAAATGCCAAAATCCAGAAGCAAGCCAAAAGCAGTGTCTGGAACCAGGGAGGTGTTGCTGTGACAGGAGCTGCTCAGTGGGTGACTCCTGAGTCTGGGGGGGGCACACACAGATGTTGCTGCCAGAGTTGGCAGTGGGGGCAGAGCTGGTGAGCATCTGCAGATGCTGCCGGTGGTGTGAGCAGTGGAGCTTGGCGAGTATCTGCTGCCAGCAGCATCGGCGATGGGGGCAGAGCTGGCAATCATCCACAGTCACTTCTGGTGGCGGCAACAGTGGGGTGGGGTATGGCACGTTGAGGACCCACAGACACCAGTGGTGGTGGTGGGGATGGCACTGTTGGGGGAGGGAGGGAGGGAGCAAGTGCCCCCCCCGTACCGTTCCTACCAGTTGCCTATGAGCTGCTCAGAGACTGAGGACCAGTCTGTTATAGAGCAAGGCTCAGGTGCTGAATGAGTTGTTTTAATACAGCTCCAGAACCAATCAGAGGCAAGGGCTGAGGGTCAGCTGGCCTTGATTAGTAGTAACTTGTTTAGTGCACTTAACAAGGGCTGAAGGGTAGAGGTTGACCTAGCCTACAGTGCAGGAGCCTCACATGGATCATTTCAGTAGGCCAGACCTTCCTACTTTTGTTACTAGGGTGCAAACAAGTATCCAAACAACCCAACTCAGGCTTAGGCAATTCAAAGTAAGCTATCTAACCTGAGTCAGATTTGGCACATGCAAGTGTTTTTCCAAGTAGTTGGAGGTAAGTAACTTGGAGGCTGGTTGGTACATGCAGGGGTGGGAGGGGTGGCAGATCTGTGAAGGGAGACTGCCCAGCCTGTAAGTAGTCAGAGGAGTTAAAACATCAGAGACCTGGGGTTGTGATGAGTGACTGGGCTTTCCCAGCCCTGGGACTCTGCTGTGAAGGTGTATAGGTGTTCACTAAGCTGGGTTAGCCTATTTTAGAGCAGATGAACCCAGCCTGATTTAAAGTTAGTTCACTTCTGATGTGAACATCTTGAGATTGGGTACACCATTTTTAGGATGATTTTCCTGCTTTCATGCTGGAACATTTAGATCAACCTAGCCTTGGTTAGGCAAAACTAAATGTAATGTTTCTATGTACCCTGAATCCCTATAGGCTGCTACCAAGGAGGGAAAGTTATCACAG
The DNA here is from genome assembly GCF_000455745.1 of Alligator sinensis. Taxonomy (NCBI): domain Eukaryota; kingdom Metazoa; phylum Chordata; order Crocodylia; family Alligatoridae; genus Alligator; species Alligator sinensis. Next base: position 2,341,481 of record NW_005842106.1, read on the forward strand.
AGTGTACGCTATGCATTTCTCTGTGGAGCAATCTATCCATGTGCATATGAGGGTGGGCTTGCTCAAATTTGAATCTGTCTCAGGTAGGTAATAGCAAGAAGAAATTAGCACGTATTTTCTCCTATGACTTAAGTAAAATAAAATGATAGCTTCACTCTATTTTCCAGAGCAGCATATAAACAGTCACATACAATAAGGATTAGTAACATTATAAAGATTCTATGGGGAACATTGGGTCTACTTCATAAGTACATTTAGCTGGGGTACAGACTACCCTAAATGGAATGGCAGAGTCTGAAGCTTTCTCTCTTCTTTCCTGTCCTCATGTTATGGAACAGGAAAGGTAAAAAAGGAATCTGATATATTGAAAGATATAATAGCAGATGCATGACAGGTACATACTAAAATGCTTTGAGGGAATTCGCTTGCCCCTGTGTGCCTAAAAGCGCAGCACATATTTCTCTACATGCCCAATTGAAATGATCTGCCCAAAGAATTGCTAGCATCTTGGAGTCCTTAGTTTCATGCCTAAATAGCATTTTCATTGTTTCCTCTCTGGTTAGTTTCCCTTTGCTTTAGCCTGCCACTTGGATTTAAACATGTCATGAAATTGATTTTTTGCACACTTCCTTCACACTGATTGTGATAAAATATGCTGCATATAAATATGTATAGCTTTTGTCAACACATCCTGGTAAAGTTGAGATGCAGTCTTCATAGAGAAAAATAAAGAATGAGGAAGAAAGTAAAATGGTTAACACTAACCATAAAGTTAATGAAAGGATTCCTGGGGATCATAGAAAATGTCAGCATTAATCTGTCATTTTAGGAGCATTTTTCTTTGAAGCCTGGAGGTGAGAGCTATTCAGAATATATTCAGTTTTCCTTCTAGGAGATGACATTTTCCTCTTATTACAAATCTATGTCAATGCAGTACACTGTGATACGTTTAGCAGTTTTCTCTCTATCTGTGGTACTCTCTATGCCACTGGTGACTCTAATGATGTCTTCCCCTCACTGAAAGTTATATAACTAATTAATATTTGGCATGCTAAGGTTTGTACGTAGTTATTGTCTGATACATATAGCTTCCTCATGGAATGGAAGATATTCTCATCACAATCAGTATGCAAAGAATCTTTCAGGGATCAATTTAAATACAAGTCAAATTTTCCTTCTATAAATGCATGCAAGACGCACCAAAAACAATGGGAATTATACATTAGTGCTCAGGACAGAATTTAACCCATAGGTATAAATAGCCATGTGTAAGTTTTTCTTCAAAATCATTCCTTGTTTTCTTTCATAAATCTCTATTAAGATACATTATTTGAGATACATTTTTAAGCAGACACGTCTTCAGAATTTGGAAATTTAACCAATCTGGCTAATACCCATACCACCAAACTATAATTAATAAGAATTATATGAACATAAATACCTTCTATACTCAGGTTTCTGAATGTGTAGACAACATAAACATCTTCTGGATTACACTCTAGGTACCCCTAATAAGTGACAACGTCCATGTCTGAAAGATTTGAAGTGCTGGTTAGAAAATCATTTGTATGAGATATTTTAGAAAAGAATGAGCAGGAGGGCAAGGAGGTGGGAGGCTGCATGACATTTTGTGTTCTCTTCCATCCTATTTTCCTATAAGCTGTTCCTATGGGCATGATATTTTTTGTTCTCTTCCACCCTACTTTCCTACTCTGCTGCTCTAGGGTGCAGGCTGTGCCCCTCACTCCCAAGGCACAGCCTTTCAGCCCTGTTGGTGCCCCTCACTCCCCATTCACATCCCCCCAACCCTTCTAGAGGGAGTCCCCAGCTGCAAGGGCTTCAAGGCCAGGGACCTGGGTCTGAAGCCCCCTGCCCTCCACAGCAGCACCCAAGGCCTGGCTGCCATCCACAGGAGGTGGTGGCTGTTGTGGTGGAGTGGAGTATGAAGTCCAGCTGTTTGTTTACACTTGTAAACAAAATATAATCTTCAGGAGATACCAGGAGGTTGTCAAATAAACACATAAATGTGGTACTATTTAGGGGAAAAAAAGGACAGGAAATAAATGTGTTGCTAATAATTGTACTCTGGGCTTGTGTACATGTGCAGATGTTGCTAGATGTGTGTACTCCACAGTAATTTATTGCAGAGTAAACCCACCCTGGGCAGGCATCTGCATGCGCAGGCAATTGGATGCTAGCTCAAGCTCCACACCCTGCTGTCTTGTCCCCGGAGTCTCCATGGCTCAGTGAATAGGACTTGGTGTGGCAGGGCAGATCTAGATGATGTGGGAAAGCTTGATGCTGCTGCAAGCCCTGTGCCACCTGACGAAGTGCCCTCTATCTGGCCATCAGCAGTGGGGGTAGTGGCACAAAGTTCTGCCCCTCACTACTGCCAGGCGGGCAGGGGTCACACAGTGTGGAGTTCCCAGTGGTGGCGATGAGCTTCTCTGTCTGGCCCTGTTCTGCCCTACCCTGCTGGATCCTGCCCACTGGGCCACGGAAGCCCTGGGAGGAGGGCAACACGGTGGGGAGCCTGAGCCCGCAGTGGGCAGCCTGCATCTGCCACCCTCCACAGGTTCCACTCTGGCTGTGCTGCCCATGGGGGAGTGGGAACTGGACTTCATACTCTGCTCCACCACAGCAGCCACCACCTCCTGTGGATGGCAGACGGGACTTGGGTGCTGCTGTGGAGAGAAGGGGGCTTCAGACCCAGGTCCCTGGCCCTGTAGCCCTGTAACCACAAATTCAAATTGAAGCTCAATACAAATGAGCTGTAAAAATATTCTACATTTTACCAGTAACAGCTTGAGGCTGGATTACCATTTTTGTATCTCATTATCAGGGGTTAAATTGCTTGAATGTGTATACATGTTATAAATTATTGTGTGATTAACACATTAATCATGGAACAGTAGTAATGTCTGCTGGGGACCTCAGACTCAGAGCCAACAATAAGTATAAACACATATGAAACATTTAACATCTGAGAAGTCTTACTGAAGAAAACAATACTATCTATAATCTATAAAAGTTATACATGTGTATTATGGGCCAGATCTTCAATTAGGGTAAATAGGTCTATCTCCACTAATCTACATCAGTTTATTCCACTTTAAGATGTAGCATTTTACAGTCTTCTGGATTGGGGTTTTAATGTGTCTGCTCAGGATAGAATCTAAACTTAAAGGATGCTTCTACACAAGACACTTTACTGCACAGAAGATCAATTTACTGTACAGTAAGCATCACTGTCTACACGTGCAGATGCTTACCGTGCAGTAAATTGGTCTACTCAGTGGTTAATTTGCAACCTGAAAATGAAGGTAGCAAATAAAGTGTAGAGTAATTACTTTACAGTAAGGAATGTGTAGACAGCTGACTGGAAACAAATTTGCTTCTGGTCAACAGAGCAGAAGAGGGTGGGAGATTGCTCCCTGCCCCCTGGAAGCTGCCTGTTGTCGGGGTGGGCTCTGATGGCAGAGCCCAGGTTGAGACAATGTCCCCCTGCCCCAGCAGCAGGGGAATCCCCATCCAGCCAGGGGCTCTTTGCTAGCTGCCCTACTAATGGGATAGTTCCTGGCTGCCCCTGCAGCAGGCAGCCCACCCCCTCCTCATGCACAGATCTGGAGGGCACATGACCCCTCTGTCCCCCTCTGCGCCCCCCCACCCCGAGTGCACACAGTGGTGGGGAGTCAGTCCCATCCCTCAATCCCCCAGATGAGCCACCCAAGGGTCCGGGCCCCAAATCCCGGACACCACTCCAGCTGGGCAGCATGTCCAGCCAGCTCCACCACTACCCAACTCTCTCCCTTCCTCCATTCTTATTATGGGAGCCTCAGTCCCCTGTCCCCCCTTGCCCCCAGATTTACCTGCAGGAGCTGCTCTCAAGGCTGCCTGGGACCCAAGTGCATATATATGCATGCACATGCCCATGGCACCCCCTGCCTGACCCCGCCACTTTTGCTCCCCCCGGCCCCTTGCAGTTTGGAACCCTTCAAGCCTACAGAGAGCTCTTTGCAGAAGTGGAAAATCCACGTTTCTCTATTAAAATGAGAAATCCATGTTTTTCTCAGTTAAAAGGAATAGTCCGCATGTTTTTCCATTTTTCCACAGAAAGCAGAAAACCTGGATCCCTAGTCATAACTCTCTGTCTCTCCTGCCTTTCTCCAACCAGCCTTCAAGTCTGCTGCTTTAAGGAGCTAGTTAGCACCTCTCTGTGAAAGCCAGAGCGCAAACAAATACTCAAGTGACATGGTTTACATGTCTTCCAGGGAAGAGATGGAGGAGGGAATATATTCAGAAATCTACAGGCACATACAAAAAACTATAAGGTCCCTGAAAAAATGAAGCCCTGCCTGTCATGCTATATTCTACTTTCCCTCTCTATTCTCTCCTGGCAGAGATGACAGCCCTTGCTGGATGCTCTCCAGGTCTCCTTGCCAAGTCTTTACCAGCAGAGCAAGTCCCCAAGGTGCTTTTGGCCCCCTCTGGATAACTTACCCTGTGAACAGATAACAAGTAAGCTCAGCATTTCCACCGAGTGATATGACCTGTTGTTTAATGAAAATAACATCTTCCAGGGGTCTAGTGAAAATCATCAGACATTGAAGGCTGAATTGTGTGAGGTACTGAGCATTTTTGACAACCATTAACGTCAGTATAAATTAATGGTGCTTGGCACTTACAGGATCAAGGCCATGGAAAAGAGTGGATTCATAAGCAGCAATTGGCATTAATGAAACTTGCCAGGTGCATCTGATTTTTTTTATTATTTAAAAGTATTTTAATAAAGTTCTCAACATACAGAACTAGATTCTATCCCCCAGTATGTGTTGACTGCCATGGAAATCCTCCACAGTTATACTAGTCAAACAAAATACAGTTGGGCTCTGTGTCTGATTTCATTTTACTTGAAAAATTAATATTAATATCGTATTGTTCATTTTGTAGAATATCACAGTCATTGGATTGGAATTTAACTAAAAGGCCATGACAAAGGGTAATGAAAATTAACAATATCGTGAGTAAGTGGGAGGTATCTAGTTATCATTGCTGGGATCAGAGTTAACTCTGGTCTTTATTTAACAAGTTAATTGATGACCTGGCTATTGTAAGAGCAATTATAATGTTAATAAAACTCTCAGATTATATTAATTTTGAAAGAGCTGTGAATACCTCTCAAGGCCAAGAAATAATACAGAAACTCTGAAGAAGATGAGTCATATGGATAAATGCTACACACATACTGAATGGCTTTTAGATGATGGCTGCAAAATTAATTTGTCCTGCTTGTTTGCATGTACCTCTGCAGTGGCTTTTTGTGTACTGATCACCCACTGGTTAGTCCAATTGTACCTTATTCATTTCATTTATGTTTTCTGTATGGTAGTAATTCTCTGTATGGGTCTGGGGCACATATACCTAGAGTTACACATTTGGTTGTGTGATCTATAATAGCAAAAAATGGTATTGACCAAGGCTAATGACAAAAATTCAGATTGGGGAAATAAAGTGCTTTAAGATTGAAAAAGTGCTGAGTGTATCTGGCATTGTAAAAACTTAACTCACAAGGGAATACATGTCTACTAATATCTGACAGGGAAACACCATTGGGGAATTCTAAATGTAGAATTGGCAGACAAGTTTTTGGGTAAATCTGATGTCTTTTATTAGACCCAACTAAAATAGTTGCAAAAAGTCTTGTTTGCAAGCTTTTGGGTACAAACAACCCTTCCTCTGGCTGAGGAAATATGCAGTTGTTCTGTGCTCTTTCTGGATGGGATAAAATAGAATAGAATAGAAGCTTGAGGTCAGTATACAAGAATGCCAGTCAGTGAAAATGCAAATTGAGGCAATCAATGGGTGGGAAACAGGTGTGGGGGAAAGGGGAGTGGGAGGGGTGGGAAGAAGAATGTAGACCTGGTGATAAGATGTAGCTGGTGAATAGTAGGGAGGTTACCTGAGGCATATCAGTTATTAGACAGGTTGTAAAGTGCCATAAATCCAATGTCTATATTTAGTCCATGATTTTTTGTGCCCAGTTGTTGATGAAGTGAAGTTCGTAGGCTTGTCTGCAAAAGGTGTTTTATAAATTCCCTTTGGGGATTAGAACTGAGAGATTGGAGTGACTTGTGAGAAATGTGCCCCCACAGGTAATTGGGTATGCTATCTTTGATAGATTTTCATTGTGTGTTTATTCTGGTACGCACTTGTTGTTTAGTTTCTCCTAGATGTAATGTAGAATTGAACATCAGAAGTCAGGGTAATGAGAGGAAATTCAAGGAAAAATTTTAAGGTGAATTCTAGGGAAAGTTTCTTGACATTGAGATATATTAAGTAGTGGGATAATCTCCTAAAGACAGTAGGGGAAACTCAGTCACTTGGGATTTTGCAGTTCTTGTAGTTGGACAAGATACCAGAAAAAATCTGTCAAGTTTATCTATGTTCTTATTCTATTGAGAGCATTGGCAGGGGGATAGCCTGGCTGATTTAAAGATTGCCTATCTTTTACCACTTTAATTATCCAATTGAGTTGTTTTAAGATTGTATTAGGAATCCTAACTTCTATATTGAAACTGCTACAAGCAACATCATACATTATCAGCATCCTGAAGTGCTGACAGTAACTGTCTGATTGAATCTACTTTACTTTTTCCTTACCAAAGTTTTCCAGTTATACCCTTTCCTCAGCAAGGCAGAAAGACTTCATATTCAATTCATATTAGTATAGATGAGGACTAATTACACTGAAGTCCACAGACTTAGGCAAGAATAAGTGAAGAAGTAGACGCTTTGTTTCTAAAGCTGGGAAGGAGAGAGATTTCAGCCTTTTTCCCTTTGCAAAGCAGAATAACAATAGTAAAAATAGACCTTGACTTCAGAATAAAATTATAAAAATATATTGGGCAACATCCTTAAAACTGAAACATACAACCCAAATTTAATTTTTTAGAGATTAAAAACAATATCTTATAAGAAAAATTAATTCAGTCTTGAAAATGATTTCAAAATGCAACATTAAAATGCTCCATTCCAAAAATAAGTCATCTTTTGATGTTACTGAATTGTTACACTTTAAAAAATGTTGCAATTTCAATGAGAATCATGGTTTTAACGGAACTTTCTCTCAACTTTAATGCTTTAAGGCAGAAGTCACCTTATTTCAAACAAGTGAGCATTAAATTACTACGTTAATGTAGGAAACAGCTAATCTTGTTTTTTTCTTGCATCTGTGGCCATTGGTGACTTTGTAGAGAGTTTGTTTACTGCCTTGGATTTGAGAACTTGACTTCTTAAGCAGGTTCGGTAAATATATGTTAATACATTACCACTGTTGAACCACATACTACATTCTGTCCCCATTCTCACACTATATTCTATTCCTTGAAGTCACTACAGTTTGAGCTTTTGTATGTTTATTGAGTGGCTTGACTTTGAATCATTATGTGATTCTGGGTAGGAAATTGATTTGAACCAAATAAGCAGAGTAATATATCATTTTTTTCCCTTTTTTTGTTTAATACCTGGAAGCACTTTAGTTCCTTCTATCTCTAAAATAGGTCTTGGTCTTGTCTAAAAAAAGCCAAAAAAAAAAAATAAATAAATACACCCTTTCTCCCAAACAGAGCTGTCTACAGGTTCCTGAAGTATTGAACAAGGGAAGCGGGAATGCTAAGGAGTTCTTTATCTGGTGTTCTGTTGGTAATACACTGTTCTAGTGGCTAGTAAGCATTGTGAGTATTGAATTATTGACAGCAGAAGAAAGCTATTGCAACAGATACAGAATAATGTGTGTTTAATTAAATGGAGGATTTCTGATATACTTGTAAAGCATTTGAATGGGCAACTGAAAATCAGAAAAGGCTTTTCCCATCGTGTTTTTTATTAAGAAACCAAAAGAAAGAAGGAAGATAAGAGTTCATATTACTAAAATAAAAGAAATAAAGGTATAGGCATTTCTGAATCTGTTTCCTTACTATGCTTGAAATTTCTGTTGACACAGATGGGATTTCTATATGTGATATTTCCCCTTTTGTGCTACATATCTTCCTACATAGGTAGAAAGCCCTCAAGTTGACTGTAGCACAAAACTTCCAACTTCAAATAGGTTAGGAAGCTCTTTGGACAAGTCATCCCACAACTGGAAGTTTCCAATTAAATGGCATTCAGAATGGGCTTTTGAATTCTGGCCAAATGTGTTTGTGCTCACTAAGCAATAGTTTTCATTCTGGAAGATGCTAGAGAACGAATCGTTTGGCAAGGAAGGTTAGAAGGGAATAGGTTAAATGGGAAGAAAAGCAAAATCAGTGAAAATACAGAGGAAGGAGAGAAGAGAGATGAAGGAAAAGAGGGAAGCATAGGGAAAATACAGAAATCTAGATGGAAACAAGAAATGAACAGAAATACTGAAAGGAAGGAACTCAGTTGTCAGAAACTACTGAAGAGAACAACAATCTCAAAATTTCCAAGAAAATCTGAGATTTGGAGCTGTATTTCCTTTTCTCCCCAGAGGGCGCGTCCAGACGAGCGTGCATGTGCCTCTTGCCCTGTCTCAAACCCCTTTTGAGGTGGGGCAAAAGGCATGTGCGGGAACGAAAAAGTGTTGCCTGCACCGCAAGTTTGCAGTGCGGGGAGAACATAAACACATGCTGCAGTTCTGGGTGTGTTACGTCCTGAACCAGAAGCACTGCTGTTAGTTAATACTGGTGCTCAGCAGGGCTGTCCTCAGTGCTGTGAAAGTGCAGGTACACTCTTTTCAGTTTGGGAAGTACCATGTTTAGAACAGTGCAGTATGATTGAGGGTACTGCTGCCTGGCGTGATATGGTTTTGGCCTTAAAGATCTACCTGTCTGCAATAGTGGGGATGGAAGAAGTGAGTTATGTTTCTATTCTTCTCTATTCCTTGTAGCAACATCCATAATCCATCTCTTGTCATGGATTGCTGGAGAAGTCTCTATTCTGAACCAGTATATAATTCTCATGGGCAAAGCATTGTATTAGAGGCCCAGGATTTGGCCCTCCCTTCATGTAGCAGAACTGGGTCACTTTGTGCTGTCAAGTGATTTGTAACATGAATCCTGTTTTATCTTTTAACTGCATTAAACCTGTTTAAACTGTAGCAAACTTGCAGCGTGGGGAAAAAATTAGACCCCTGGATATACAGGGGTCTAAAAAAATCAAAATTTTAAAAAGCAGATCAGGGCACAGTCCTGGACCGTGCCCTGAGGCAACTGGAGGCTGGGTCCTCCACGAAGACATTCAGGCTGCCAGAGCATCTCCATGGTTGGCCCCTCACCCTGATGCTGAAACATGCAGCTGGCCAGGCCGTATGTTTAGCACCAGGGCACCAGTGCCAATGAGTAAGGGGTCAGGGGGGCTAGAGGAGGGGGGAGGGGACCATGGGAGGGAACCCCGATCCCGCCAGCCCCCCTGAGGCCCCCAAGCCCTGTTCTGCCCTGCCCCTCTCTCCACCAGCCCCCGCAAGGCCCCCAGCCCCTCAATTGAGAGTCTCCCAGTCATGGGGGTGCTCCATGTACCCCTGGCACTGGGGAATTATAGCTGCCACGATCATCCACCCCCCCACCCCCATCTGGGTTTCACATACCTCCAGGGCAGGTGCACGTACCTGGCTGCTAGAGCCCAGCTGGGTCCCAGCACCCAGTGTCTAGAGCTGTGTAACTCTGGGTCCCTGAGTGGAACTGAGAGTGGCAGGTGCTGGGACTGAGAATCTCCTCAGTTGCAGGACTCCCAGCCCTGGCTGGGCTTGTTGCACGCCTGAAGCTGGGAGCCCCATCAGCTAAAAGGCTTCCAACCACAGGGGAGACCCTACTGCACGTGAAAATTAAGGCTTGATAGCAACAAGCTATACAGTTAGTACACATTTTTGAGGTCTGCCTTTATAGCTGGTTGGAGATTTGTATTGTGTGATAGGTACTTTGCATATGTGACTGGTCTCCAGGTATTTGAATAATTAACCAGTTAATTGTGTGATACCTTTAATGTGTAGAGGGCATAAATTCACCCTGCTTCCTGGTTGCTTAGTTGAAACATTTATAGCTTTCTAACTACTTACCTGATTTTCTCCAAACACAGCTTGGTCTGCAAGCAAGACTTTTGGTCAGTGCACATGGGAAAATATTTTTCCAGTGGTTGCATAAATCTACCAAAATGGGATCTGAAACTCAACCTTGATTGTAGTGTATTAAGAAACAATTGTATCTTGCAAAGTAGCAAAAATTAAAGCCTAAAAGTGGAAGGCTTACAACATCATTGAAAGTATCGCTGTATCAAACTGAACGGCTAAAACAACAGAATAAAACCAGAGATAAGATAAATGCTCTTGGCTTGTGTTGTGACAGTGTTTCCATGGGTACAGCCTCCAGATACACTTGTATCTATTTCAAGATGGAGAAATAAGACAAGAATCCCACAACAAGTTTTTCTCTCTCTCTTTTCATTTGACTAATTTCTAAGGTAATACAAGGGATGCTACTTGCCCTCTCACTTAAATAAAAGAAGTATCAGAATGTATTTCCACTTAATCACAAAGGGTTTGAACTAATGCCCACAGAAGCTAATAAATGAGCCACACTGACTTGAGCAGGTTTCATTCAATCCACCACTCATTGAATTCAATGGTAGATTTCCTGCTTACTTTGATAAATGGAAAAGGATGTCCTATATCTGAAGGTAAAATAGATATGACTATAATGGAATAATTGTGTTCTCTTCAACATTTAGGGGAAAATATTGATAATTCTTGCTCAGGATCAATAAATTCCCATCCATGTGGATAGAGCCAGCCTCAGGGGTAGGTAGTGTGGATAACCACCAATGGTGCCCTGGTCAGGGAGGTGCCAGCAGCATGATGCAACTCTGAGCTGGGGGTGGGGCAGTGTGGTGCAGCTCTGATAGTATTCTTCAGGCAGCAAAGGGAGATGATTTTGAACACCTGTGTAGTAAAGAACAGTGAGCCATTAAGGTCCCTAAATAAGTCGCATCACCCAGGCTGATCAGCAGCAGTGGTGGGGGTGGGATCAGAGCCAGAATGCTCATTTTAATTTTCACCAGCCATGTCCCTTGCAAAGGTGTGCCAGAGTGTGCAAGCATGTGTGTGTGCGCAAAGGTGTCCAGGGATACACGTTTAAATTTTCCCCAGCCATGAAACTTGGAAGTAAACAAAATATGCTCGTTTAAATTTTCACCAGCCATGAAACTTGGAAGTAAACAAAATATCACAAGTACCTAAGAGGAGGATGTTTGGGTGCAGGACATGAGAACAGGAAATGAGAAGGTTAGTTAATGCCTATAATGAAAAAAGGTGCAAATGTGATGAAAAAATACTTGAAATCTGTTAATGACAACCCGGCCAGTAGTAGTGAGACAATTACGGTGGAGGCATCACATGAAAAATGTGTAGATGATCCACAATTCATTTTCCAAGAATCATTGCAAGAGAAACAGAGAGACCCAAACAAAACAGAAATTCTTCTTCTGGACTGGAATAATGACAGTACCACTACTGATAGAAATTAAATAATTTCCATTATAGGAGTTGGTGATGCCATTTCTGATCCTGCTTGATGGCTCAATCTAACACCCAAAATTTGAGATCTGCTAATGATGAAGAGTCCACCAAAAATAAAGACTGTGGATTTTCCTTTGTCACTTAGCTATGTTATTTTTATGACATTTAATTTCAAGAAGGACATGTATAAACTCGAGAGAGTACAAAGAAGAGCCACTCTCATGACCAAGGCTATGGAGGTTAGGCCCTACAAGGAGAGACTTGGGGAATCGGACCTGTTCAGTTTGAATAAGGGAAGGCTGAGAGGTGACTTGATAGCCACCTACAAGTATATCAGAGGTGAACACCAAGATTTAAGTAAGCAACTCTTCAGAAGGCACCTCAAGAAAGGACAAGGACCAATGGACATAAGCTTATAGAGGGTAAATTCAGGCTAGATATAAGGAAGAACTTATTCTCTGTAAGGGTCACCAAAATATGGAACACACTCCCAGCTGAGGTGTTCAAGAGGAGACTGGACAGACACCTTGTGAGCATGTCTGAGCCCAATAACTTCCCCTCTGTGGCAGGGGACCGGACTTGATGATCTTACAGGTCCCTTCCGGTTTTACAATGCTATGATTCTAAAATTGAAATTCATTTAATTGAATGTTGTATCATTTCCTCTTTTGAATTATTTTAGTAAATTATACACATTTTTGAGATTATAGCTTTATTTCTGAAATGGTAGGAGAGGGGGCATCCCAGAATACAAGGTCTCCCAGGGCACCATTTTCCCTAAGGCCAGCTCTACATGTGGAACACCGTATTTGTGTGAACGTGAGGCCATGCAATACAGGGGCTACACATTGTCACTTGGCAGTTCCCTACCACTAGCTTTCTGAACTGGAACACAGGAGAAGTAGCCATGTTTGGGTAGTGAGGATATGGTCCATATAGTCATACTAAGGTTATGGCTGTTCTGCAAATATACTGTGTCAGATGATGACACCTTCAAACACATGGTGCTGTTCTGTGTGTGTTACGTCCTGAACCAGAAGCACTGCTGTTAGTTAATACTGGTGCTCAGCAGGGCTGTCCTCAGTGCTGTGAAAGTGCAGGCCCAAAGATATCACTGAGCTTATACACTTCATCCTCACACACAACAATTTTACTTTTAATAATCAACACTTCCTCCAGATGATGGGAACAGCTATGGGCGCTAAAATGGCCCCACAATATGCCAACCTTTTTATGAGCCACCTGGAAGAAGACTTCCTCAAGAACTGCACCATCAAACCCTTGCTGTACTTACGATATATCGATGACATCTTCATCATTTGGAGTGAGAACCTGGAATCTCTACTTGAGTTCCACCAGAAATTCAACAGTCACCATCCCTCCATCCGACTTTCTTTAGAATACTCCAACACCAACATCCCCTTTTTAGACACAAGGATCAGTATCCAGAAGGGTAAAATACAGACCACAGTATACAAGAAACCCACAGACCAACATACATATCTGCACAGAACCAGCAATCACCCAAAACACACCAAAAAAGCAGTGATATACAGCCAAGCCCTCAGATACCACCGCAAGAGAACACCCAGGATCGCCACCTCACCAATCTTAAAAAGGCTTTCACCCAGCAAGGACACTCCTCCAGAGAGGTAGATCGCACGTTTGAAAGAGCCACCTGGATACCACGTGAAGAACTGCTGCAGTACAGAAGAAAAACACCCACAAATCGCACACCGCTGGTTATGACCTATCACCCATCCCTTGAACCTGTACGGAAAATCCTCAAAAAATTGCAACCCATATTAGAAAAAGACCCTATTCTTAAAAAGATCTTCCCAGAGCCACCCATCCTAGCCTTCAGACAAGCACCGAACCTCGCCAACCTCATCACCAGAAGCAAACTTCCTCAACCCCAGAACACACCAAAAGGATCCAGACCATGCCATGACAAGAAATGCAAAACCTGCCCCCACATCTCCACCACCCCCACTATTACTACACCCCACAACAGAGCCATCAGCATCCCAGGATCTTACAGCTGCACCTCCAGGAATGTAGTATACCTCATCCAATGCACCAAATGCCCTGATGGAAGATATGTAGGAGAGACCAGACAACAACTGCGCACCAGAATGAATGCACACCGGAAATCCATCAAAGACAGAAACACCCAATTACCGGTGGGGGCACATTTCTCACAGGAGGGCCACTCTCTCTCCAATCTCTCAGTCCTGATCCTCAAGGGAAACTTACACAACACACCCCAGAGACGAGCCTATGAGCTCCATTTCATCAACCTGCTGGATACTAGAGATCAGGGACTAAACATAGACATTGGATATTTGATACATTATAATCTGCCTGGCAACTGACCCCCCAGCCCAGCCCCTGGCTTCTTTACTTTTCATTCCATCCAGGAAGAGCACACACCAACTGCTGCAGCTTCCTGAGCCTGACGAAGGGTTTTTGAACCCGAAAGCTTGCTTAATAACTATTCTCCAACCATTTGGGTTGGTCTAATAAAAGATATCAAATTCACCCAAGGAACCTTGTCTGCCTATATCCTTAGACCAACTTGGCTACAACCTAAACCCCTGCAACGTGAAAGTGCAGGTACACTCTTTTTAGTTTGGGAAGTACCGTGTTTAGAACAGTGTGGTATGATTGAGGGTACTGCTGCCTGGTGTGATATGGTTTTGGCCTTAAAGATCTGCCTGTCTGCAATAGTGGGGATGGAAGAAGTGAGTTATGTTTCTATTCTTCCCTATTCCTTGCAGAAACATCCATAATCCATCTCTTGTCATGGATTGCTGGAGAAGTCTCCTCTATTCTGAACCAGTATATAATTCTCTTGGGCAAAGCATTGTATTAGAGGTCCAGAATTTGGCCCTCCCTTCATGTAGCAGAATTGGGTCACTTTGTGCTGTCAAGTGATTTGTAACATGAATCCTATTTTATCTTTTAACTGCATTAAACCTGTTTAAACTGTAGCAGAACTATCTGAAACTAGATACCCAGAAGCATGGGAATTATCATACTGAATGAAATCCAAAGGCCATCTTGTCCAGTATCAGGTAGCAGCTGATACTATATCTGATAGTGGCCACTATCAGCTGATTAATTTATAGCAAAAAGGTAATTTAATAATCTTCCCACTGCAGGCATCTTATCTAGAGCTCTAATAGTAAATGCATTCAGTACACTCCACGTTTAAAATATTTTCCAAAGTAATTTTTGATATCAATTATGATAATACTGGAAAATCTTAATATCTTTATAAATACCCATCTGGTGTTGGTGTTAAATCTTGTCAAGTTTTTGGCCTAAGTGATATCCTATCCTAAGATAACAAATTCCACAGTTGGATCCTACATGGTATGGAAAAATGGCATATCCTGGCATTGGTTTTTAATCTACCTATGCTGCAATCCATACAATTCCAAATTTAAAAGAAAGTGGTGTCAAACTTGTATTTAGACTGGGCCAGACTAATTAAGCAGCTAACAAGCAATCAAACTAGAACAAAATGATGCACTAAGCATGCTGAACATGCTTATAGATATTTTGCAAAATACAGATTTCTTTTCTGTTCCAATGTCTCTTTTATTCTCTTTTTCTCTAGAGCAACTATTAAGAGAAATTAAAACTAAAATCTGCTGTTAATTTCTGCTGTTATGATTTTAGTTACTGCTGTTTTTCAACAGTGATTCAGGCATTGGTTTTCTTCACTCTAGCTTGAACATGTTGTTGAATTTGGCTTATAATTTTGGCTAGTGGCCAGAGACAATGATCTTCTTACCTTTCCCCAAGGGCAATATACCTTGTTATGCTTGTAAGTTTTATTTGTTCTAGAGCATTAAAGCCATGTTCTTTTTCTATAGAGTAAATTAACTGCTTATCATTTTGCTGATTTAATTTGCTGAAACATATTTATAGAAGAAACCATCTCAGTATATTTATCTGCAGTGAAAAACTCTCAAGGGTTGACAGTTACGTATGATGTGTTAAAATTTTAAAACGCAAAGACAACAAATATAGGATTGCATGGTGTGACTAGTATATTAATAAACTTGCATGGTTTGATACTACTCGTGGATGTGAAGTGTTTCTGTGGATTCACTGCCTGCATTCTTGGAGCAGAGAGGGTAATCTATAATTTAATATATACTCCTAGATTTAAGCAGTGGCAAACCCATGCATGCCACCTTTCATCAGTGATGAGTTTAAGTTCCAGTTGACCAAGCTCAGCGTGGTTTGGCAGCCACATTTTGAAACACTTGCCTAAGCCCAGAAAATGTTCCTTGTCCTTCAAACAGATTTTCTGTTCAATGATGAACTAACAAGTGCTTCAGGAAATTCAACTAAAAAAAATCTGTTAGATGCTGAAAGCTCAAAAGAAAATTTTGGAACCAACCCAAACCAAACTAAAATACTATGCTTTGTTTATCAGTCCATTGGATGATTTAGTTTAGTTTAGTTTTGTTTTTAACTGGACTATCTAATATTTGGACACCATATATAAACTCTTAGTATCTTCTCTTTCTTTAATTTTTTCAATTGTATGCCGATAAAGCTGTCCAGAGAACTCATATCCCTTCTGTCACTCAGGGAACAATTGTTTTGATTTTTCCAATGCAAAATCAAATTGTTTTGGCAAAATTCAATTTTCCCAGGGAGAATTTTTATTTAGCCAAGAGGGCGTGTTCTGATGGAAAATCCCCAACCAGGTCCAATGTCTGGTATCTATAGGCAACTGCAGTCTGCATCTCTGTGACAGAATTTCTCTTAGTATTTTCTTGTTAGTCTTGTCTATGGCACTTTTCACACTGCAACAGCTTACGTTAGAAGGAAGTTATAATATCCTTTAAACACATCCTGTGGATTCAAAAAGTGATGGTTCTTTTTCTTTTTTTTAACTGACAAACTAGCCAGTAGCCAAAAATCTGTTGGGAACATGTTATGTGATTAAACCATACCCATCATATTGTCATATTTGCAGTTCTGTAACCATGTGGCTGATTGAGATTATGAGCTAGGGTGTATCTTTGAAACACTAAGTCACCTGAAAGGAGTCTGACATGCGCTACTCTGCACAGGTGGTGATGGAGGCCAGAGGCATTCTCTGTGGTGTTCAGGAGCAGCTGTGGCAGCATTCACTGTTCCTACTACCAGAAACAGCTTGTTGTACAACATGAAGAGTGGGCCCCATTTAACCACGGCCCTTTGGCATGCAAGAATCAAAAACCATTGTATTGGCTGGTTCACTTTATAATGCTACAATTAGTATTTTATTTACTGAAAATATATTGCTTTAATAAAGCAAAGTAGGTTTTTCCCATAAGATTTCAATTGGATAAAAGAATAACAGTAACTAAAATCTAAGCAGTGAGTAATACCTATTAACCTAAAACTTTATTTTTACAGTAATACTATCTTCAGTTACAGAAACCAGATACTGTGAATGTCAGACCTTATTATATGAAAGGATATGTAAGGCTCTTACTATAGATATGACCAACATGGTTACTCTATAAAAGATTACACAATAATTGAATCTGGCCAATTCCTTGGTTATTTTAATGTAATCCTTTTTGAAATAGATAACTTCATAATTGCATTACAGACTGACAAAACAACTGGTTCTGCTATGTTATCATAGAAAGATGTAATGTGCCTGCTGAAGGATATCAGAGCAGCCAACCTTCCACAGAACTGAGGAGGATTTGCTCCATACTACACAGAATTGACAAGATATCAAAGTTTTGTTTTCTGATTTTCTTCACCCCGTGTATGGATGGCTTCACATGATTAGTTTTACCCAGCGTCCCTTGAGAGCGGAGGATGGACTCACAATGGTGTCAGTAGGAGGTAGAGAAGGCACAAAATAAATTGCTCCACTTAGCAATTTGTTTTTCCAGAATGTCTATTTTAATTTTTTATATTTGTGGGTCTCAAACTTTTATTTCTGGATAAAATAGTAATAAGTCCATTTCTGGCCTCTAACTAGCATATTTTTGTCTCTAAGCTCCAAAGAATACAGCTGTCCAGTCCTGTTTATATCATTTAGTGTTCAATTCCTAATAAATCTTGTACCATGGTAAATTTTTCATCTGTTCAAACCTTTCTCTTTTTCATCCTAAACCAACATCATAAAAAGCCCACCCATTCATTTGTCTCCCCAGTCACTGAATGGATGGCCACACTCTGCCCTACCTAACATAGTGTATGGACAAGAGTGGGAACTGAAGAGCCATACAGCTTCAACTGGGAGACAGCCCTGAATTTGTTGACAGCAATCCCTCTATTTGAGAATTACCTCTACCAAAGCTCATTCATGGATCTTGAGGTGACTTAAGAGTTCAATCCTTGAGCCACAAATCTGTCCACAGAAGTTGCAGGTCTTTCCATAGGAGAGAGTAGACTGTATGTTGGGATTTCTCTTCTTTACTTCCTCTGCTTCCTTTCCTACTTCAAGGGCAAGATACTTTACTTCAAAGTTGGTGCTATTTGGTTGAGGTTGTAGCACCACTGGCATCAATTAGCAGCCAGCTGCTCCCAGCTTTTGATGGCAGCATTAATTTTCTTGAGATATGCCTTCACTGTGTCCTTGTATCATTTACTTTGGCCACTGAAAGATCTTGGGCTGAAACTAAGCTGAGAGTAGAGTACTTATTTTGGGAGCTGAGAGTCCTAGATCTTCTAGTTGAGAGTCAGACATACAATGTTCGGTTCAGTGAAGTTGGTACTTGAGGATCACCAGCTTAATGCTGATCACATTGGCTTCATCAACAATGCTGGCATTGTGCAATGATCTTTCCATGTGAGGGTGAGGATTTTCTGAAGGCATCATTAGTGATGCTTCTTCAGGCTCTTGAGATGATAATGGTACGTCATTCACATTTCACATCTGTAGAGGAGAGTCAGGATGATGATTGTGTTGGAGACCTGGATTTTGGTATCGTTCCAGAGATCATGATCAATGAAAACATGCCTAAGCAATTTCCCAAAGGAAGTACTTGCACACTGGATCCTGTGCTGGATCTCTTCATCAATGTTCACTCTCTGAGAAAGGTAGCTACCCAGGTAAGAGAAGTGCTTGATTACTTCCAGGGTCTTTCCCTGTATGGTAATTTGAGTATGTGTGTTGGGGAGGGGGTGCATATTCATGGCCTGGAGAAGGCTGATAGAGGACATAATCTTTTTCTGTTGAGAATGCTAAAGTTCAATAGGCTTCTGCAAACAGAACCAATGTGGTCTGGAGGTTTTCCCCAGTGTGTGCAAGTTTGGTGTAGTCATCAGCATATTAAATGTCAAGGATGGTTGTTTTGAATACATTGGTCTTGGAGTGAAACCATCCCAGATTGAAGGGACGGCCATCCATTCACTATTCAATATTGATTCCAGAAATGATGCAATCCTTAATGAGAACTAGGATGACAGTAAAAAAAATGGAGAAAAAAATTGGGAGAATGACTCATTTTGACTTCACAAAAATTTGGATGGCAAATGAATCTGTGTCTGATCCACTACAAAGAATGGTAGCAGTCATCTGGTAGTGGAGAAGCCTCAGGATCTTGATGTATTTTTCAGGGCATCCAAATCTGGCTAGTATTTTGCGCAAGGCTTTGTGATTAGTGGTGTCAAAGATCTCAGTGCAAGACACGTATTGGTTATTTCTGCTGGTTGTTGCTTTTTTCTTTCCTATCTCCCTAGATCTTTTTTTCTTTCACTTCTTATTGCTTCCTACCGTTTTCAATTTTTATCTTTCTATGGTACTTACTATGATCTTTGGGACAATTTTGCCCCTTTTCCAATATCTTTTTTGAAGCAAATTTCACTTAAAGTTTTAATAAGGGCCTAGACACATGGCACATGTAATATACATTAGTCCTTTAGTTTAAATATCATTGGGATGCAAAACAGAGAAATGAATGGTTATCTGGGAGTAGATGCTGAAACAGATGTTTTTAAAGTGATAAGTGGAGAAGAGCAGATAATAGCTTGCTTTTTACTGAAGAAACAGCTACAGGATAAGGACAGACAGAAAACACCAGTACCAGTTTAACTTACACTAGTGTATTTTTCCTGTTTTTTTCTTCTAAGAGTAATTTACACCAGCATGGATCTATATGTAATGTGTCTCCTTTTTCACCAATGCTAAGGTGAGTTACACTGATGTAAATGTGCTATGTGTGTGGACCCTAGCTTTCACTGTGCCTTTACATTGATGGAAATTACAACAGAGTTCAGCAGAACTCAGCTCCAATATCTCTCCATTTCTTTGTATGTGTTTCTCTCTTCATTGGTATTCATTACTCCTCCCAGTTTAGTATTATCTGTGAATTTAATTAACATCCATTTACTCTCTCTTCTAGATCATTAATGAAGATGTCAAACAAGACTAGACATAAGGCCAATCTCAGAGGTGTTCTGCTACACAGCACTACCCAACTATGTACATTACAATTTACTATTTCACTTACAATCTTTCAGCCAGTTTTCAATCACTGGACAACAGGGCATCAAAATCAATAGCTGTATATTTTCAATTAAGGTTTCATTTTGTGTTGCTAAATTCCACATATAGACCAGCTCATGCTTGCAGTACTGCCACTGATTTTATAATTTTTCAAAAACAGTTTAGTATCTTTGTAATATGCTTTGTAATATTGAAGAATTACAAAGCACCCTGTTAATATAGCATATTATATCATTTGTACATGGCCTTAGTCACCAGATTTACTCCAAGCCATGCACAAGTACTATAGTTGTTCTTATTTCCACCAATTTCTTTAATTTCTTATATTTGAGTGGTTTGAATTTTTGAAAATGCATGCATTGAAAATGCTTTTTCTTCTAAAAGAAAAAAAAGACAGACAATTGTAGATTCCAAATGTGGTTCATTGATTTGGAAGGCCAAGAGTGGATATTATGATTATCTTGTGTAACTAGTGTAATATGTGTCTCAGGATGTGGAACATTCAAAGCTGTAGGCATAACAAAGATTGGAAAATAATCCCCAGAGAACTTAACTTTAATTAAAAGGACAGTCCAAAAACCAAGAGCCCAAATCTCACTCAAATTAGAATGGAAGGTAGCATACATTTTGAGCACTCAGGGTATGATTTAAATCAGTTTTACAGATGCCTCCACATAGGAGTTGTAAACTCTAAAACTTAGACACCTTGCCATAAGAGGGACAAAATGACAGGATTAGGCACTTATATGAGGAGATATAAGTACTTTCCAGGGGCAATCTAGATTGCCTCATGCCTCAGCAGGTAATGTTTAGGCATGTGGTTGTGTCTGAACTCTCATTCTTCCTTAGAGCTTAGGTTTCTTACGCAGGGCTGTATGGGAGGATCTGCTGTCATCTCAGAATCCATATCACTCAGAGGGGAGGCACTTCTCTGAATCAGGATGCCTAGCTAACAGGAACATTGGCAGAAGCATAACAGGGTACCTCAATACCATGAGAAGTGGTGGTGCTTGGGGCAGCAATGGCTGCCATGCTGCCAGTAGTGGTGGTATGGCCATCTGCAGTGGCAGCTATATTTTGCCCTTCTCCTTCCCCACAAGAGGCAGCACCTGGGAGTCCTGCCCCAGTCACCCCTCTTCAGTTAGAGTGAGCATTTGGTTTAGTGTAAAGCACAGCAAGCACCACCCCCTCCCACTCCCCATGC
Organism: Alligator sinensis; assembly: GCF_000455745.1. Lineage (NCBI taxonomy): Eukaryota > Metazoa > Chordata > Crocodylia > Alligatoridae > Alligator > Alligator sinensis. Next base: position 2,362,694 of record NW_005842106.1, read on the forward strand.
ACATTTGAACAACAGGAGTTGTGGCACTGCCCATCTTCTGCAAATATCATAGTGTTAAGAACAGTTGCTAAGGAAGTGCATCATAAGGCCTCTTCACCCTGAGGGAATTTCAAAACTACATCTTTCACTTTGCAAGAGAGTGCCTTCATTGCTACACCATAGTCTGGTCTTGTGGGATTCTTGGCATCCTTTCTCTTACAGACCACCAGGCCACCATATATTCAGGATTCATAGGGATGGAAGAACAGGAACACAAGTCTATATAGCATAGTGCTTATAGACTTCCCTTTAAATTCTGCCTAACTTCTGTTTAGATGTCTACAAATTCCATTTAGATTAGCCTTCAGCTCTGTTCTCCTTCATATTAAACACACACACAGTGGAAAATTAGATATTATTTTCAACGTATTACTCTTAGCAAGCATCTCTAGACAATTAAGAATACAGCAATACATATGCGTTTAGTTCATATCCATTCACTGTGAGTTAATTATGCCTTGAGTTATTAGACTAAAATATAACACTAAACAAATCACATGTTGTATCCAAATGTGCTTATAATAATTGTCCTTATGTTATTAGCATTGTTTGAACACTGCCTGGATGTAGAATAGCTGTCAAAGTAAACTCTTATTCTTTTAATGCTGTTCTGTGGGTTGAACTTGTGATTCAATAGAAATTTATTTCCTAGACAGTTGTACAGGAGTGTATGAAAATGAGGTACCAAACAAATCACAAGGTCTTTGAGCCTCACATTTTTGTGGGGGAAGGAGGGGAAACAGGGGGGTAGTGTCCTGGATATTCCAGATTTCCTTATGGACATGCTATGGATAACTCAACCAGCTAACATCCTAGGGCCATGTGCCAGCAAGACAGTGTGGTAATTACTGTACTCCAGCATCATGTGTATCATTGTCCCTGCACTGAAAAACGCTGGTGGGGGTACTTTAACTAAAGCTCATCAAACAAGCTTTAGTTAAAATGCCCCTGCTGCCATGTTTCAGCATGGGGATACTGATACATGTGACATTCTGGGTGCTTTAATTAGAGAGGATCTTGGAACCATTCTAATTAAAGTGCCCCCACAACTACTGGAGCACGTAAATGCCTTTTAGTCCCAAGTCAGTCCACATACCCACCTTAATGCATTTTAGTGCGTGCACATGTAGACACATTCCTAAATTGCCTTAATGTGCATTAGGCTAATACATATTAAGTTTAGGCACATGTAAAAGCATGTGTAAACATGCCCATTGTGGTCTTTAATTATGCTTTGCTAATCCACGGACACGATTTGCTTTCAGGACTTGGTGAGTACCTTAAACCTTGAATTATCTTGCAGTATTTCTCAGGCATTATCGTCACACCCCTCTTATACTAGTGCAAAGTAATGAAGTGGGATTAAACAAATAGTGAAATACCTTAAAGAAGTATAAGAAAACATGCAAAAACAAATAAATGAACAACCACACAGAAACCCAACCACTCTAAATGGGAACTGTGAAATGTTGATAAAATATCACAATTTATTTGTTAAATTCCATCTGAATGCAGATTGATCTTTTCTTCCACTGCATTACAGTTTCAAAAAGGATTTTTGAAGTAAACAGGAAATTTTCCATCCTCGTTGTATAATAGTTTTCATTGATCCTTGAATGGGACAACGATTTATTCATGAGCTTTCTTAGTCTTGTATTAGCATATTAGTACTACTCTTTGTACAAAAAATGTACACTAAAAGTTGAAATAATCAACAAATGAGACTGTAATGCTTGGTAACCCCTTGCCCACAAAAAATAAAATAAAATAATGAATTACTAGAGAACGTGCTTTTAGAGTAAGGCTGTAATTCATTTATAATTTATACTTTGATTTCCTTTGTGACTAGTTTTACTGCAGGATAATATTCACTTCAATAGACATTATTCAACTGTTGTTCATGCATGGAGAAACTAAATGATCTAAAGCAGTAAAGGTGCTTCAATTTTTTTTTCATAATTTTCTTTTTATGAGGGCATTTATTTTGCTTTTCGAAGCACAAGAACAAAAGAGAAAAGCAATTTAAAGTAGCATAATATTTTGAAATAGACCGAGTCATTTTTTCAGGTTTGATTTTATTTAATAGTTACAACAACAGACAACTTTACATCTTCTCAAGTAAGCCGATTTTCCTGTTAGGAGCACTTGCCAAATATCCATCATCATCTTTTCATCTTGCCACTGATTTTTCCCTTGTCAGTCAGTCTCCACTTATTTCTACTGTATATCTATATTCTCCTATTTATAAGTCTTCTTTGAGTTGATGAGTTACATGACATCAAAGCTAAAATTGAGACTATGGAATATATCTGTGAGAGAAGAGAACCTAAGAAATGCCCCGTTTATCCCCTTCAGCACAGGTGTTATCTTTGCCAAATGGTGACCCAAAAAAAGTTCCTGTGATTCTGTGAGAGACAATACTCCATGGAAGACTCAATGATAGCATCTAAGAAAATACCCAACCATTTCTTTTTATGTATATGTGCACAATTCTTTAAATCTTTCATTCAAAGTTAATCCCCTCTGAATCAAATAAGTACAGTCTGCTGTGAATAACTGAATAAAACAATAAGCAGCCAGATGAGTGTCACAACCCAGTGATTTTGGTGCCTCAGCACGATGGAATTTTCTTGCCACATGAGAGCCTCTTGCACAGTGAGGGTTTTTGCTGCACAGAAGAACCTCAGTGCAAGAGAGTTCCCGCCAATTTGCAGGGTGCATTTCTTCTTTGCAGCACAGAAATGCACGGTGCAAAGAGTTCCCGCTATTCGAATGCAAATTTGTGTCCCGCTATTGGCTAGTTCTAAATTATTCCTACGTGGCGGCTAGTAATTGGCTTGCTAGCCATTTAAAATTTCGTGCAACTTCCGCCCAAGTCGAAGAACTTTGAGCACACTGCAGAGTGTCTCTAAAGAGATCTGACTTGCGGCTAGCTGATCGATAGACTGATCACCTATTGATCCTTCTTCCCGTCGCCGAGCGCAATCCCAGACATACCCTTTTCCCGCCGGCTTAATTTGTGGACGGATTAACTGGCTTGGGCCTCGCCAGCTGGAACAACTAACATAGTTGTTCAGATGACCGGACCATCTGCATCGCAACTACAAGCGGCGTAAGTAAACATTTTTGCAACCATTAAACCTTGTCTGCCTCTCCATTCACCAGCCCGCCCTAACGAACGAGCAATTTCTAAATCACCTCGAGTCGGCTCTGGCCGTCCGAGACAATGAGAACAGCATCTGACCACTTGAGCAATTCAACTTGATGAACAACCTGTTGAGGACCTATTTATTTTAATAAATACATTGCTATGCAATCCTGGTCACAGGAATTCCCCTTTGAGGAAAGCATTTAGTAATAGAACAAAGATTCTGTTCAAGCCAAACTTGCACTAATGAAATTTCCATTATATTGGTTCTTTGTACCTGTATTCTGACTTTACCTCTGGGGCCATATCCAGATGTGCAGTGTGTGCAGCCTCAGTGGCACAAATAGTAGTGGCACAAATTTGTGCCACTACTATTTGTGTCATGCTGCACGCCCCTGGACATGCACTAAGTTGTGGGACACTGTATCCTGCTTTAGGCAAATTGCCCTTGCCCAGTTCCTCCCAGCTCCCGCCTGCTGGAGCATCCATGGCACAAATAGAGGAGTGGAGATGCTCTGACTGGCAGCCTGAGTGTCTCCCTGGAGGACCAAGCCTCCCTTTGTTCCAGTGCATGCACATGCTAGTGCAGTGTGTACCACCCCAATATTTTTCCTTTTGTTTTTTTGCTACCAGGAAATCCCAATAGCAAATTTTGCCTCTGTCAGGTTTCCAAATTGCCAAAGTTTGGAAATAAATTTACACCCAGGTCTCTCACTTTAGATCTTGGCACATTAATTCTTAGCCAGCTGTATTTTTACCCCAGTGTTGCCCTGTGGGGTCAGGCCAACTCTGAGGATCTCAATATTGCACTGTTAGGCAGGAGGGTGTGACACAATTGCACATATACAAACTCACAGATCAATTAGGTGCATACACACACAGGCACATACACATCGAAACCAGCCTAGGCACATGCATACCTATCACCAATTGAAGCACATACACTATACACCCCAAAAGTTAGACAAAAATCAGTTGTCCATACTCGCGCACACAGTACACATACACAGATCACTAATTCATATATCATGTACACAATGACATATATATATATATATATATATATATATACACACACACACACTCAGCAGTTCACACACATACAATACACCTACACATACACACACGTAAGTTCCTAACTTGGATGTTACATGTGGCAGGGCACTGTTTGTGCCTGCCACTTTAAGGGCCTGAGACAGCAGCTGGCAGGTACCTGATTAGGGCAGCCATTTTAGATTCAGGGCTGCCCATATAAACAGGGCATTTTGCTGCTGGAAGGCCAGGCAACAACATTGCCTGGCTGCAGGGCTGCTGGTATCATCTGGAGGTAAGGTAGGAGCTGTAGGGGATGATCAGGAGACTCCTGGTCCTGAGTACAACCTAAAACTGCACCCTGCCAGGAGTGGGTGGCCTGGTGGGGCTCCCAGTGGAATGGGAGCCCCCAGGAAATGCCAGGCCAGTTACCACCCCAGTGAAAGGCAGGTCGGGACACCTTAACCCCTAGCCCCCACAACCGGGTGGGTTACCCCTTTGTAGGGTTGGAGGGTGGACCCCCAGAGAAAGAGAGTGAGGCCATAGGCCTGGTCAATGCTGGGGGCAGGACAAGAAGGGTCAAAGGGCCAGGGGCCCACCCCAAGGAACACCAAAGAGCTGAGGGCCTGGGGTTCCAACTGGCCTGGAGGTGGGCCAGGGCTAGTGAGCCAAAAGTCCCAGGGGTGTCCACACCCATAAAGGGAACCACTTTAGGGAGGTATGCTGCCCAGGATGAAGGCAGAATAGGCTGTCTGAGGAGAGGTATCCAGGAGGGGTTCAATTAGTAGGATTCTGGAGCCTAGTATGGGGCTGGTGATATTGATAACATCAGGATGCCATCTGTGAGGCTTGGGCTGCAGTGTAGGGGAGGACTGGAGCCACAGATAGCGTCCCCTGGCATCAGGGCAAGAAATGGGCAGCCTCCCGCTTGATTAACATCTATTAAATAATTAACAACAAGGCATGGCAGGTGAGAAGGCAGTCCGTTAGGTGGGCGGGCCACTGGGATGTTGGCCCTGAGGACGCCCCCTGTTACAGTACAGTATGTATGTGTGTGCTTGGGGTACCTGGGATACTTGGGGGAAGGTTAAGGTGAGAGAATTAAAGTGTAGGGAGTGAAAGTTGCCAAAACAAGGATTAGAACCAGTGGACTAGAGAGAAGCTGGCTGAGGAACTGAGCCTTGGGTTTATGTAAGATCAAGTGGCCCCAGGGTTACTCGAGGTCACTGATACAAGGTGTGGGGGAAGACTGGTGGCAAAGAGGAGAGAGCCAGGAAAGAGAGAGAGACAGAAACCTGGGAGCTTGGGGCTGGGAACTGAGGCAGGCAGCTGAGATATTGGAGGGGGGCAGATAAGTGGGGGTAAGGAGGAGACAGCCAGGAAAGAAACTGAGGCAGAAACCTGGGTGCTCAGGGAAAAAAAAACAGTGGCAAAGAAACAGGGGGTTTGGAGGCAGAGAGGAGCTCAGGGCTGGAGTACAGGTATGGAAGAGAAGCAGAATCCAAGTCCTTGGTTGAAGAGGGGGTAGGGGTGATAGCTACCTATCCAGGCTGGAAAGTGGTCTTTGTCCAGCAGGTGTTGTCAAGAGGGGAGTCACTGGCAGGGCCTCTGGGTGGATAGGTCGTGTGGCATGGTGCTGGTCCAGATGGAGAGGGCATCCCAAAGAGTCAGTCTGCACTACCCCTTTTATGGGGTAGGCTACCTCTGATCTCCTATGGGGAGTGCCAGGCAAGGTCAGTCCTGTTCCAGGGGGCTCCAGATGTACTTACTGAGCATGTGCAGCCTTGGCATAATGGTGGGCTGCCTCATCTTTTGTTTCTTGAATGCTGAGGGTGGTTCCAATGGCTGGGTTGTTAGTCCAGGTATTGGTTTTGATGGTTCGGTTATTCAGAGGGAACTATTTTTAGACCTACTGCCATTGTCTCTCAAGCACCCTCATTCATCCCCATTCATTCAGGAACCAAGTTACATAGGAGGGGTAGGTGTGAGTCATGGGTTACACAACTGGGCATGGGGACAGGATAGAGACTTGACAAACAAAATGGAAACTTGAAATGACTTATGCTAACTTAAATATGTAAGCCTAAATCATATAGTAGCAGTAAAACAGTAATATAGAACAGTAAAAATCAATATAAACATAATAATTATACAATATAAAGGAGAAAAAACAAAACAAATATGACTTGCTACCAAAATAAAATGCTGAAGTTTATCTATGTCCTAGATCACTTATACTTATCTATAGGGAATAGAGAGGGAGAGAACAAGTCAGAAATGGTTGGGGAAGGGGAGGGAATGCATTTTAAATTAAAAAAAAAAGAAAAACTGGGGGTTTTGCTACACCAGCTGGGGGATTATTATCCTTCATATTTACCTCTTTTCCAGCTAAACTCAATGTGTAAAAATAATCAAGAGATTAGCAAACTAACTGGTAAAGAATATTCTTAATTTTAGAAATTAAACTAGGCTCGTCGGGGGATGGGGAAGATGAGAGCAGAGGAAGCCTTGAACCAAAAAACCAGGAGACACCCACAAAAACAGCCCAGCCTGGACCAACGATGAGCAGAATGAATACCCAGGTAAGCAACTGGGGCCCGGGCAGTACTGAGATTAGGGGGCCAGTGCACACATCTTCAGGAGGCCTCAAATGCCTCTACACAAACTCTTGTAGTATGGGGAACAAGCAGGAGGAACTTACCCTCCTGCTAGCTGACACCAAGCCAGACATAGTGGGCCTCACAGAAACATGGTGGGACCCAACGCACAACTGGGAGGTGAATATCGAGGGCTATAGGCTGTACAGGAGGGACAGGACAGGGAGGAAAGGTGGGGGTGTGGTGCTCTACATCAAGGAGGAATACACATCCTCATCTAGTATCACAAGGTCAGATGAGGGGCACACTGAAGTGCTCTGGGTTAGAATACAAGAGAGTCGAGGGGAAGGGGACTTAACGGTGGGGGTCTACTACAGGCCACCCAACCAAAGGGAAGAGCTAGACCGGGAATTCTTAAGTCAGTTCACAGAGGTAGATAGGTCAAAGGACGTGGTCATCATGGGTGACCTGAACTTTCCAGACATCTGCTGGGAAGAGCAGTCAGCCAGGTCTGACCGCTCATGTAGGTTCTTAGCCGAGATACAGGACCTCTGTCTAACTCAGGAGGTGCATAGTCCCACCAGGGGAGACACTTTGTTGGATCTGGTGCTGGCCACAGGCGACGACCTCATGAGGAGGCTGCGGCGGTTCAGAGGAGGGCCACCCGCATGGTCAGGGGCAGCAGGGCAGGCCCTACGAGGAGAGGCTAAGGGACCTGAACCTGTTCAGCCTCCACAAGAGAAGGCTGAGGGGGATCTAGTGGCCATTTACAAACTATTTAGCGGGGGACCAGCAGGCATTGGGGGAGTCCCTGTTCCCCTGAGCACTACCAGGAGTGACTAGAAATAACAGTCACAAGCTGTCAGAGGGTAGATTCAGACTAGACATCAGGAGGCTCTACTTCACAATCAGGGCGGCTAGGATCTGGAACCAACTTCCAAGGGAAGTGGTGCTGGCTTCTACCCTGGGGGGCTTTAAAAGAAGGTTAGATGAACACCTTGCTGGGGTCGTTTGACCCCAGTACTTTTTCCAGCCGTGGCAGGGGGGCAGACTTGATGATCTGCTCAGGTCCCTTCTGACCCTACCAACTATGAAACTATGAAATAGGACACAATCTGATTGCTGGGCATGATGACATGATGCTGTTCACGTGCTCATGTAACAACTTATTATTGAATATCCATCTAGCTATTTTAGCTAAATAACAGAGCATGGAAAACCTACCTGGCATTGTTAATTTGTGTAAAATGTTGCTGTTTGTTTCAATAACAACAGTGGCATTTATTTGTAGATTATATTTATTTGTAGACTATATTGTTCCTGTTGATATGTTACAAGGGCAGCTTTTCAAAACCCTAGCCCACTTTCCCAGCACAAAGGGATTTTTTTTAAACGTTTCCCTGTGTTTTACCTGTAATCCGATCATAAAAGAAACAGAAAAATTAAATAAAACAAATCTAAACCTTTTATTTCTAATACTTTTTTTCTATTCTCCTGTACCTCTTCATGTCACTGAGGTGACTGTACAAGAGGGATGCCTATAGGGCTCTTTCCATTAAAACCATGCCAGCACCAAGCTCTGTTCCTTTGTGTGCTGGCTAAATATATGCTAAGCTGCTTGTACCCTCCTGCCATCCTTGTACATTTTTTATGCCTCTTTAGCTGCTTGATTTATCTCCACACCCGCAGATCCCTTTTATAAGAATTCCCATTGACTGAAGTGATACTTATTCATGTGAGCAGAGCTGATAAACTGCAGGTCTCACCACTGCTGAACACAGTATTCTGCTGATTATGATGCTACAGCTGTTGTTTTCTTTTAGTTGGCAAAATAGGTTTAGAAACACGTTTTCCCTTTATCCCTCCCAGGAACCCATAGCGGAATGGCTGAGATCCAAAAACTGGCTCTTTAGTAGATGGGAAATTATTCTGAATAGTTCATGCTTCACCTGACCCCTCTTGATCTAGAAAGTCCAACATTGAAATTGAGATTCGCAACTCACAGAGGCCTGGACATTTGAGTTTCAGTCCATTTCACATGGCATACATCTCTTATGCTACTTCTGGCACCCAATATTAGGAAGAATTGTCAAACCAAACCAAACACATGTCATATTGTATTTTATGGCACTTCTCATTTAAAAAAAAGTAAAAAAACACTTCATGGGTGGGTAGAATCTATGCAAACAAGCAGATAAAAAGCTCCATTTACATCTGCAGCCAATGCCCCCTCCATCCCTTGAAATGATATGGCTTTCATGATGCAAAAACCAATGTTAATCAATCCAATCAAACAGATTAATTATTCTAATAAAATGAAAAATTCATACCTAGTGTGAGCTCTGGAATGGATTAACAGGACCCTTGTGTATGAGAGCTGTTCTGTCACAGAAGCTCAAAATAAAAGCAAATGATGATCTGCATCTGGGAGATTTTTAAGGACAACAAGAAGAGATAGAATAAAGCATTATCACAATGTGGCATTGAGAGTATGTTTTAAATCTTTGCATTACTTGATAGGCAGGTCATATTATATCTGATATCAGTGCTGAGAAATTTGACACACATGCAAATTGTATGGCTTTGAAGAGCTCCCACAAAAATATTTTGGCTAGAGAGGAACATTTGTAATTGAGTTACTGATTAATGGCTAGGTAAAGGAAGAGACCAGAGAGAATTCAGGAACTGAGAGCCATGTTCTGGGGTCCCATTGGGCTGCCTAAAGAAGTCAGCAATGTGCCTTGGCAAATTACGCAGGTACCTTTTCACAAGGGAACCTTTATTGTGCACGTTTGAGATTTTGGAAGGAGATGTTATTTGAGGCAAAGGAGCATGCATGAACAGCCCTGTTGGTCTGGTAAAGCTCAGAGGTAAGATAAACAGTTGGTGGAGATTAGATTAGTGCCCACTCAACTTCAGAAACCTGGGCATACCATATCCTTTCCCCATCAAAGATTTGATGCAACTCTAAATCCAAGCCAGTATTTTCACTGCTATAAATACAATGTTGTTTACTCCAGAACAATAAATCCCAGAATATAAAGTGAATTGCAACCCAAAAGCTAACATTACCAAGGAAAATTAATTGATGGCAAATAAGTTAATAGTACAGGCAAGGAATACTTGGATGCATTAAGACTCTTTTGAGCAGTGTCTATTTAACATAGTTTATTCTTTTTTTCTTTTTTTTAACCTTTCAAAGATGTCTTTTTATTTTTATATTTAAAAATGTTTTCCTCTAATGCAGATAAAACACTATTCCTCTGAATATGCTAAGGTATGTCACGGTTGTCTGTTTGTTACACTACCTGCCTACTCTGAATCACTACTTCACATAAATAACCTGTTTGACTTCAGTGATTGGTACATTTTGAAAATGTACAGTTTTTGATGAATAGTTAGTGATCTTGTTTACCAAACGGTAAAGCAATATCCTAGAAGAGTGGCCTATAAAATAGGTTTCTTCATTATTTACTATGTGCCAACTTCTTTTATATGTAATTGGGAAAACTGATTGTAAAGTGGGAAAAAGCTTCCTGATAAAAATCAAGCCTTCAGTTCTTTAAGACAATATTTTTACCTGGCTTTTATATTATCCTTTGGCCCTTTTCTCTTTGAAGCTTGTCTTTAAAATCTCAGACAAGCAGGCAGATGGTAGATCCTGACCTATTAACCAACTCTTAAAGTTCTCTTCATGCCACAAAAAATACTTGGCAGCATCATAATGAGAGTTACATGATTACTTTAAAATGGTTTGGGATAAGGATCAATGCAAAGAACATCATCTACATCATCTAGGCATCATTTAATTCCTATGGAAAATATCTCCTCTGGCTGCATTTTAATTCTGATAATATTACCACTGGGGAAATGTAAAAACATGGTCTGAGGAAAATAGTAAGTGCTGTACAAAAATTGCCACCACGAGCACCCTGTCAATCTTCACTTGACAGACCAGAAATATTGATTGGCTAATACTCTGCAGAAGATTAAGCAGTCAGGGCACAGAGCAGGTGCAGGTGACTAATGTTATTCACGTTATACTTCTTTTCAAGAATTATGCACCAAACTAAAATTACTCCTGCTTGAGAATGTGAGTTTCACTCACAGTGACTATAAAATATAAATTGCCTCTAAATCCCTAGCAAAAGTGCAATAAAGATGAAACCAGACTAAAGTATTTGAATGCTGTAGCTGCAATTTGCAATCACATTTAAAGGTATTGCTGCTATTGCAGGTAAATTAATGTTTTATGCTATGTGGCTGTTTAAATCTAAGGTCCACCTGAGCCTAACAACCCATTTAGATAGTTAAAGTAAACCACTGTCTGTAGCCAACAACACTCAAGGGAGTGTTGTGGCAAGCATCACACCTAGACACCTTTGTCTCTCTAGCCCAAATGACAGCCTTTGGAATGAATACAAAGCAGGACTTAAATTCACACCTCTGGAACCACAGCAGGGTAGTCCTTAATCACTTTGCCCCAGTGCCTCAGTGTGGCTATTAGAACATGTGCATTAAGTATGGTAATGTCTTTTAGGTTAAGTGACCACATTCACTTCCTTTTCATTTAAATAACGTCCCTAAAATTTTACTTAGAATCAATTATGTATTAAATATAAAACCATTTTGCTCTATGACAATTTCAAATACCTAGAAATTTATGGCTGGGCTTTGTGTTCTGTGTTTGAGTGCTTTGATTTTATTGCCATGTTTAATGCATTTGACGTGGACACTTGTTGATAAATGCTAGAAAGACATCTATTTCCTTCATTTACCATGCTAGTGAAAGCTGTCAGGATGAACAGATGATGAATAGATTACCTCTTTCAGTAGGAGAGGAAGAAGGGTTTGGAGTATATAACAATCTGTGTTCTCTTCAAGAAAAAGAAAATCATAATTATTTTTCCTGGGCTTTTGATTTATACAAGGAAAAACAAATTACAAGGAAAAAATAGATGTAGTAAAAACAAGGATTTTCCCTTTCGTGGAAAACAGTGACATTTCACTATTTATTTGTGTTATACTTGAGAAAGAAAATGTTCATTTTCAAAGTTCTAGAAAACTGGAGATTCCCCCCAAAATATATCTGGGATTCATTTTTATTTTGCAATTTCAAAATTTCATTCAAGAATTTTGAAACTTTGTTTTAAATTTAATTTAATATTTATTTATATTCTATTATTTTGCAGTATTTTAAGACGCATCAATCCTCTTGCATATCATGCAATAGTGGTATCGTAATATGACTCAACATACTAATTGAATTACTCTTTTTATCTTTAATGCAATTTAAATCATTGCAGCTTACTACTGACTACCGTATCTTATCCTCTATATTATGATGAAACAGTTTCAGGTGCAGCCAACAGTATCTCTTATTTATGAAATGTTTGACATGACCTGTTTTACTACAACAAATATGAGACAATCATGTAGAAAAGATTGTCAGTGCCCATTCATAATGATTTAAAAATCAAAACAAATCTAATATACTCTGTCATGGTATGGCATAAAAGCATGTGAATATAATATGAACATGAAAAGAAGATAAAATTCAATCAATCTTTGACATTCTTAAATGAAAATGAAATTCCAAAATGAAAATTTTTCTAAAACATTTTTTGTTATATTGAATCATTTTTCTACAGAAATTTTCATCAAAATTAACACTTTCCAAAATATTCTGATATCAGTGTAAATACCATTTTTAATTGAGGGAAAAAGACTGAACATTTCTGATCAGCTCTAGTAAAAATAGTGAAATCTCTAGCACACAAGGGACAACTTTTAGGAAAGTCTAAGCCAGGCCAAAAGTATCTCAATTTTCTTTGGCAGGCATTGGATTACGGTCATGGGATAAGTTACTACTAAATAGAATTGCAATATTTACATCAAGGTTTTACTTTCAAATGTAATTGTGCTATTGAAGCACCTAGTTAAGAAAAGTCATGCAGTTTGAAAGTGTTTCAACAGCATACATAAGGGAAAAATTATAATTTACATCTCTGTGGCAAGCCCAAAGATCTCTGTAACCTGCAGCTAGAATCTGGGCATTGTTGGCATCAGTGGTAAATTCCAAATAACTTAAGAAGAGTGAGGATTTTGCACAAAGAGCCTCTAACTAGAATGCAAATTGAACAAGAGGAATGGACACTTCTCTTAGGATATGTCCAGACTGCAAATTTACCACATCCAGGAACGGCACCATTAAACAACCCACATGTAGGGACTAGTCAACTTGTGCATGCTGCCATCTAGTCAACAAGTAGTGTAGCCACATTTGTGTGGCCTCAAGCTTAGCTAATTGTCACTGACCCCAGCTGTGCTAATTAGCATGCCTTCAACATTGTTTGAATGTGGTTACACTGTTTTCAGTTTAGGCAGCAGCATATTTGTTTGAAGGGTCTAACTCCTGGATATGGTAAGTTTGTGATATAGACAGACACAGTGTCTATCTCAAATAAAATATTCCAGGGAACTGCCTTTAAACCAAGAATGAAACAGAGGGAAGGCCTCTTCCAAAAGATGTCTCAAAATAATTTTGCATTTATGAATGCTTCAGGTAGCATAACTGCTCACTTTGAACCTAGTCCTATACATTTTTGTGAGTGGAACATACACAGAAACATTGCAGATATTGCATTGCATTGCATTGCATCATAATATCTAACTTTCAGACATGGCCTTCTTATGACTCTTTATTAAAATGTTCAAATCTTGCCTATGACTGTCCAGAGAAACAATTAAGACATAGATGGACTATCTACTCGGGATGTTCTGTTAAAATAACCAATTTGACTAGGTGAAAGTAACCTGAGTTCAGCAGACACTAAAGACATATGCAGCACTAATATCATCAGAAGTGATAAGAGTAGTGGTAACAACTGAGTAAGTGGGTGAATGTCCCAATGCCCCCAGTGACAAAACCATCATTTTTCATTCTTCTCTCTGATTGTTAATACTTATGACTAGAGTAAAATAAATGTTAATGACAGTACTTTAATTATTAACTTATGTATTTACAAAATGTTAAAATTCATTTTATCTTCCTGTTTTATCAGAGCTATTGACCTTTTATGAACTTACAGAATATACTAATGGTATTATAATAGTATAAATAATGAAACTATGAACAAATAAACTTCTGTTGGCTATACTATAATATTACCCCATCTAGTTTCTTTTATAGGAAGTAGTTTTGAAAAAAACTCATTTTGTGAATATGACATTTTGGCATTGGTTACATCTTCTTTGTATCATGTTCTGCTCAATTTGCAAATCAAAACATGTCTTTACAACTCTCCAAACCACAAGTTCAATGCCATTTATGAGCAATGAGATGCTTCCCATTTCTTTATACATCACTGTCAACAAGAACAGACAAATAACTAAAAAAGTAATTTTATCATGATTACATTTGATGCTTCCAAATAATGAGGTATGCAGGGGAAAAATGTTAATCTTTTTTTCATAAAGTATCTATTGTGAAGTAGACAGAAAATGGCAAACTATCAGAATGTTGAGTCAGACAAACATTTAAATTATAAAAGAAATCAGTAATTGTAGGCAATGATATGAAATACCCAAATGTAAGAGTTCAGTAATTGGGAATCTATTAGCTTTAACTTGCCCCAAGGGCATAGATTAATCTATACTGAAGCTTGGACACAATGGGCACATCTACACGTTCAAATAAGTACAGCCAAATTTAATGTGGATTATGCTAATGTTCATTAAGCAATTTTTGGAAGGTGTCCATATACATGCAGTGACTTGGGACTAAAGTTAGTCCCAAGTCCCTTTAGCCTTGCCATGTGTTTCTGTGGCTACCAGCTCCAGCCTTCAACCACATGGCTGCCAGTATTTGGTAACTTGTGTCTGTGCTGCCTGCCAGCCTCCAAGCTGTTTTTAGAATGGGAGGGAGGAAAGGGAGCAGAGACAGTTCAATCAGGGTTTTTTCCAGCCTGTACTAGAGAATGGATCAGGTGTACTGGAGTCTCCCTAAGGTGAGGGGGGCTCCAATTCATCCACTCCACCCTCCAGCACTAGCTAGGGAATGCTTAGAATGAGCTCCCTTTGTTCCCTTTCCCCTTCCTGTTCTGAAACAGCAAAAAACTGGCAGGGAGAAAGACCCATTGCTAAGGGAAACCAAAACTGGCTGCAGGCTTTCATCCAGCAGCTGGCTTCCCCTTCCCACTGCAACCAACAGTGAACTTCCATTTAGTCTGGGGGATTGTTGTAACCCAGAACGCCTCCTGCAAAGCATTCTCAGTTACAGTGGGGAGCTGCACTTCTGCCTGTGCCCCAAAAGACTGATACCTTCTATGTAACTAATTCATGTTTAAAAGTAATCCTTTTGGCTAGTGTGGTGGGATTGATAAACTTCACACAGTAGAGAAAAGGTTAACTCAGGTGCTAGGGCAGGGGTGGAAAATTATTTGGGCCAGATGGTCACTTAGAGAATTTTAGTGAGCTGCTGCAGGCCCAGCACCCCCCAGTCAATACACACACCCCCTCCAGCTCTGTGTTGTTACTGCCCAGCAATCCCCAAATCTCTAAAGAGACTGGCCAAAACCTGCACAGCAGGGCACATGGGCAGGTGGACAGGATGAGGCTGCAGGCAAATGGAGAGCGGTGTCCAGGTGCAGGACAGGTAGGCGGGGCCAGCACTGAGATTATGGGACAGTGACAGCATGAGGCTGGGGCCTGGGGCAGAACTATGATCTGCTCCCCACATGCCCCTGCCCATGGACTCAACACCTATTGCAGGGATATGTGGGCAGTGGATTGCAACTCTGCTCCAGGCACAGGCCCCACCTGTTGTTCTAGTCCTCCCCATCCATCCTGCTCCCAGATGCCACTGCCTGCACTCCTGCAGCCCCATCCCAGATGCCTGGCTGTGTGCCTTGCCCACACAGGTCCTGTCCCAGCAGTGGGTGTGGTTAGATGGGCCAAGGTGTCCAGGCAGCAGGGTCAGGTCCAGTGGTGGTGGCAGCTGGAAAGAGCCATCAGTGCTGGGTCTGCTAGGAAGTAATTCTGGCTGCTGTGCTGCCCCAGCCCTTCTGTGCACCTGGGGACGGCAGGATCAGGTGCATGTGCCACAGCCTGGGATTCCCCCCCAACTCAGGCCAGGCAGAACCAAGGGACCTGCTATGGGCTGAACAAAACCCCTTGGTGGGCTCAATCTGGCCCACGGGCTGTATTTTGCCCACCCCTGTGCTAGGAAAACTAGGACTGTATGGTTGCATTTACATGTGTCGCTATGGCAATGTTGTTACTGCTCCATGATATAGTACTTCCTTTTGGAAGTACTAAGTCACAGTGCAGTAATAGCCTGTACTGTGCTGTATGTGTGGTATACAGTTACTTTTAGCAGCTACTTCACCATAGCAGCGTGCTATACCAGGGGAGTGCATTGCTATGGCAAATAGCTGCTGGTCATGTGTAGATGCCTGTGGATGCTATATCACTGCAATACATTGCTATGGTAATGTGGCATCACGAGTAGATATGCCCTACGGCAACCAAATTCTTTCATATAACAAACGTAGGTCCAAGCTGACCATCTATCACAGAATAAAAGTTAGGTCCAGGCAGTAAAAAGATAGCTTTGGATTGGAAACTGAAGAAATAGCAGACAAGGTTGTAGCCCATAATCAAGTGACTGACACGTAAGCTGAGGGAGGAATTGAGGTAACTCTGGTAATAAAGCCGAGGAGATAGGAGGTAGCCCAGGAGACTGCTGGAGTGGAAGTACTGGAAATGTAATTGCAGGGTCCTGAGTTGGGATTCAGTAGATAGGGAGGCCTCATTCCCACTACCTTTAGACCCCTTTCCCAACTGCACGGAGAAATCCAACAAATGGTAGGAACTGATTTAGGACTCTAGGCTCAATAAACTCTTTGCTATAAAATTCAGAGATTTGATCCTTCATGGTATCCCACAGTTCCAAGGGACAGATGGCAGATGATCTTAAGTGAAGAACCTCTTATTGGTTGTATTTAACTTTTTCAAATCCTTTGTCAGAAAAGCAGTTCACTTCTTGGTCCAAGTTTAAGTGCCTTGGGTGTATGGGACCATGTTAATAGGTTTTCACTTCTCTATGACCAGAAAATGAAAAACATGGGTGTTTTTCCTGTGGTAGGTGTGGAGAATTGTTTTGCATGCAGCATTTGGAAAGACATTCTCTCTGACTTGGATCAAAAAAGCAACAAATCTTGAGTACTTCATCCATAGACAAATCCATATTGAAGTCAATGGTAAATCGAACTTTTGGTGGTCTCCCCTTTTTTCCAAATAGTAACAGATTCTGCTGCACTGATTGTGTTAAATACCTTTCTGCTATCTGAGACAGAAGACTATGAAGCAGCAATATAGACAATTGAATTTGGTACTACATGTAGAAATGGCACATTAGACATATATTTAAACTTGAAGGTACAACAGCCATTTAACATTAAAAAATTATGGGGTTATTTTAGATCACTTTCTGGCATTTTCCCCAAAAGTATTTATCTTTCCAGCAGGGACATTTCAGTGTTGATATTCAGTTCAGTGTTATTTGAATATTCTAAAAAATCCAGTTATTAACTAAATCTAAAAGGAGGGAATATGGCTAGAATACCTCCTCTATCCCTAAGGCTGCAGAAGTGGTATACTTGGCTGGACTAAATTCCTCAGTATAACAGGGGGTTTAACCCCTGCTACTGGGGAGAAAACATGGGATGGCTTGACAGGGTTATGTCCCTTTAAGGTGACAACCTTTCGAGTCAGAAGGGGTGAAGAGATGTATCTGGGGTCAAGCTGTAGAACTACCCCTTCCTGAAAACTGCCTGCTGGTAATAATTTTTTAGATATATAGGGAGTAAAAGGAAGGCCCAGGGAGGAATAGGACCCCTGCTAAATGGGCAGAAACAATTGGTGACGGACAGAGGGGACAAGGCTGAACTCCTCAACGAGTTCTTTGCCTCAGTGTTCCTAAGCGAGGGGCACGACAAGTCTCTCACTGGGGTTGTAGAGAGGCAGCAGCAAGGCGCCAGACTTCCATGCGTAGACCCTAAGATGGTGCAGAGTCATTTGGAAGAACTGGATGCCTTTAAGTCGGCAGGCCCGGATGAGCTCCATCCGAGGGTGCTGAAGG
>NW_005842106.1:2381934-2400200 GCF_000455745.1 Alligator sinensis
TCTTTCCTGCTTATGCAGGGGGTCGGACTCGATGATCTATTGAGGTCCCTTCCGACCCTAACATCTATGAATCTATGAAACTGGGCTGATCAGGTGGGGTCAAGTGATCAGAAAAGGGGAACGCCCTGGAGATATAAAGCCTGGTCCTCAGGTACCAGTGGGAAGAGAGGAAAGGCCTAGAATTGAAACCAGGACTAACTACTCTTGAGGGAGAGAAAGAATACATCCTAGAAGTAGGCTAGCAGTGCCCAGGGGCATGTGGGGAATGGACGTGCATCACCATTAACGGTAATGATTCAGATAAGGCAGTGACCTTTATCCCTTTAGTGGCTTTAAATTGCCACTATCTTCTCTGGGGTGAGGCAACCTCCACAAATTATTTAACATTAAAGAGTGGCAGGAAAATGAAAGATGAGTATGGAACCAGTTCATGGATGGAAACCCCAAAGTCACCCACTAGTGAAAGAAAACACTTAGAAAGAAAAGTTGTTGAAGGAAGATGAACCTCTGAACCCCAGAAAAAAAAAAATCAGCATTAATTAGGTCACTGCTGGTCAGGCTGTTCTTAGAAGTAAGGGAGAAGAAAAATGCATTTTAGAGCCCTTAGGTTGTGCTGAACCTCACTGACCAGGCCAGAGAAGGGGGTTGCAGCATAATTGTGCCACCCCTCAATAATTCATTTTCTTTCCCACACTTCTTCAGACTCTTGCCTTTTCAGCTTCTCTGCCTACCTACTATCCCTCTCTGTAGCTGTAGTTAGGAAACTGTGTTTCTAGGATTCTGTGGGTCTGACTGATCACACAATTTTCAAGATCTGGAAGATACTTTTCCTCAAAGGACAAAATTACTCAAATCTAGTGTGTGGTATGTCTGGAGCAGAACCAGAGGGGTTGCAGTGGTATAGCTGCACACTCTTTCAGACAACACTATGGGAGCTGCAGGTGGGGACTTGTTTCAAGTCCCCTAAGCAGGTAAGAATCCACCCCTCGGAGTCACTTCCCTTTCCCTCCATGCTCAACTCCATTACCCCAGTACTCCCCCCCTATTCTCCTTCTCCACTCCCCCACCTGACATTGCTGCTGTCCCTCTGTCTCTGACTGCCCTGGGGGTTGGGGAACCTCTAGAGCTGTTCCTGCTGCATTCTATCTGGATTGCATAGGGAGCTGGGCTCAGGCTGGGACAGCAGCAGCAGCAGCGATGGTAGAGGAAGGATTTCTCCTCTTTACCCAGTCCCCACTACAGCAATCAAAGAAAAAATAAACAATGAACTTCACTGTAGAGCAGTAGGCATACCCCTGCAGTCCTTTAGTCTTTCTCTCACAAACTAGCTACTCCACTGAGAGACCATCTCTCAATTACCAGCTTGCTCCTTAGTTAGGGAGTATCTTTAAAATTCAACTACTCTCACTACACACCTGGGTATTCCCCGACAGCCTGGGGAAACCCACCCACCACTGTCTCTGTCCCTTGTCGAGCTCAGATCTCTGTGAAGCCACTCCCTGGAGCCTGGCTGGAGCAGGGTAGAAGTGGCCAGGACAGTGGCGGTATGCTGGGTTTTCCCTTCTTGAACCCAAAAGTGTAAGTAGATAGGGCAAGGGAGGAGGAATAGGAGTGGAAGAGAGGTGCCATTGAGCATGGAGGAAAAGGGAGGGGTGATGAAAGCAGTGGCACATTCTTACCTTTAAAAAGTCTCTGATTGCTGCTCCTGCAGTGTGGTCGGCCTGCCCTGGTTGGGGGAGAAAGGGTTTGGAGCAGGGGTTGCAGCCACACTGCAGTTTTGATTGCTGCTCCCACATCCTCCTTGTAAAAATCTTGGATCCACCTTTGGGTATATGACTTCCTCCTCTTCCTTCCCCACTGTTTCCCTGTAGTATTATGCATTTAGAAGCCTAATAGCAAAAGAAAATGTAGGACTGTGAGTAGTGCCCATGACTTGTGAGCAATGCATACCAAGGCTGAAAGTGCCAATTCCCAGGGGAATGTGACAGTTGGGAGTTGGCATGCCAAATATCAGCTGAGATGCCATTTTATTGTTTAACATTAAAAATTGGATGCTGAAACTCAAGAATTTTCTTCATAATCTTTCTCATTCTGTATATTTTTGCTCAATTAATCCATTCCCTGGCTTAAACTTTATTTACTTGACTTTAAATGGCACACAACAGGCTGCATAGGCCATCTGTATGAAAGATCATGAGGCAGTGTGGCATCTCAAACAAGATAATAGAATTAAAGCTCTATGTGACAAATCAGAATGATGCATTAAAGTGAAAAGGAAAATGTCAAATTCACTTCAGATTAAAACAGGCATCAGAGTTGTATATTGTCTCCCCTTAATTTTTCTGGCAGTTATTGACTGGGTGTTATGGCATGTGAAGAGTTGGGAACTTGGAATACAGTGGCTCAGAGAAGGGCAACCAACAGATCCTGACTTCATAGATGACATTTAAAAATTAGCAAAAAATGCCAGTAGAAAGCAAGAATTGACAGTAAGCTGAAAAAGTGTGTTTGATCAAAAAGTCAAAAAAAGACCAAACTTATTTTTGCTGGCAACCTGCAGGAGTTGGTAGTAATATGATCTGTCTATACAGGCAAAACAAGTAGTGTGTTTATGAAGTGACCAGTATGTAGAGTCAGGATTATATCCATTTGAAGACAAAAAAACTGTATCAGCAGCATAATCTCAGTGCTAATTTATGGCTATGAACCTGGACTCTCAAAAAATACTCCCAGTAAATATAAATACACACATACAATAAATATCTAAGAAATATTCTTGGAATGGTATAGCAGGGTAAAGACACAAATGAAAGCATTAGGCAAAAGACAGGACAACCACCACCGTCTGCAATCAATAAGGGAAAAAAAGACTTAGCTTGGGCATTTGTACAGACTATAGACATCCCATCTGGCAGGATAAAACTGGATTAGAAACCAAGTGAGAAAAAAAAATAAAAACAGCTTAGAGCTTGGCAAGACACTGTAAGCAATAACTTAAATGAGTTTGCAGATGATAATGCTGAAGATTGGTGGTCACTGCTTTATATTCCATGAGGACTAGTTATATGAAATGGATGAGCATTCTGTTCCCTTACCAAGTGATAAATTGTCCTTGGGCAAGTTTTTGCCTGTTACTTTGCTTTAGGATGCCATGCCTGTGTACCCTTCGGATGCGTCTACATGAGATGCGTTAATGCACATTAGCCTAATTTAATGCATGTGTGCCCTTAATGCACATTGACAATGGTGAAATTAAGCTTATCATACCTAAATTAGATACCTGCAAATGCAGGTATCAAATTTAGGTGCAATTACTTGAAGTGTATTAAAGCATGTGTAGATGTGACCTGGCACTAACTTTAGTGCTGGGTCTGCCTGGCCACTAGGGTGTATGGCAGAGCTGCAGAGACTTGGCACTAATGTTAGCACCAAGTGCACTATCTTTAGTACCAAGTCTCTGCATGTGTAGACACCTGCCAAAAATTGTTTAATGTGCATTAGTTTAATGTACATTAAATGTAGTTGTGCTTTAATCTATGTGTAGACACACCCTTAATGTTGTCTGTTTAAAAAGCACAGCCTATTTTCCTAGAGTCCTTTCTCCCCGATTCTTACTTCCCATGGGATCCTGCCCACCAATTCTCTGAATTTATGAAAGTCTACTTTTTTGAAATCCAATGTTTATATTGTACTATTCTCCTTTCTGTTTTTCCTAAGGATCTTGAGCTCTTGCATCATTATCATAGTCACCCAAGTTGCTTTCTGTTTTCAGATTCTTGAGTATTTCCTCCCTATTTGTAAACAACAAATCAAGAAGAAATTCTTTTTAGTTGGCTTGTTTACCATATACATCAAAAGATTGTCCCCAGCACAGTCCATTAAACTGCTGAACTATCACTGTTACCCTTCAGACAGATATGATACTTAAAGCCTCCTGCGAGTACCAACTGTGTCTGTGTGTGCACATTTAAGCCACTATTCCTTATTTAGATTCAATTCCATCTACTTCAGATAACTTTTCCAATATTACCAAGGTCATTTTGAATCCTAATCCTATTTTCTGGAGTGTCTGCTAACCTACTCAGTTTGAGTGTACACTTAATTTCATTGTGGGTGATGGTGGTAGCTGTGTTGATCTAAGAACATAGGCAAACAAAATTCTTTGGGTACATATAATATGTTTTATTAGACCAACTCCATCTGCCTGAAGAAGGGTGTTTTTACCTAAAAGCTTGCAAAGAACAATTTTTCCAACTATTTAGTTGGTCTAATAAAAGGTATCACATTTACCCAAAGAACCTTGTCTACTTATTTTTAAGGCTAAAATCAAGTTGATTCTCCATTAATATATTAACCGATACTAGACCTATCGTTTGGCAGCTAAAGAACTGTGTTTGATGGCTGCTTCTTAGGCATGAGTTATGCACCCAATTATAACTAGCTTCATAAGGGCCATACATCTTTAGCTTACCTATGTAAAAACAAGTCTATTGCATCATTGGTTCTACTATTTTAGAGCCCATAACTTGATATGATGCTTAATTTAAAATATAATTGTTCAGGTAATAAGTATAGCTTTTTCCATCCAATCATTATTTCACTGTGAATAAATTTCAAGAGTACAGTGGGGGAGTTCCATATAATTGTTTAATTTTGTTTTGTTTTTGATGTTTCTGACAGCAACCATAATCCCATGGGCATATAAGCACCTTCATCTCCACACACCTGTCTTTAATGCAATGTATTTTTCTTTGTTTAACTTGCAGTCAATGGGAGTTGACAATGTTTTTCTATTTAAGAAAATAGTTATTTTCTGTTAGTGCTTCTGAAACTTTTAGGAAATATTAACATTTGGATGGATAGCAGGAAGTTCTCTGAACCTTTTGTGGATGTATAGTTCCACAGAAAATGTCAACAAAGAAATGTTCAGAAAAATGTTAAACTTTGTTGACAGAAAAGTTTATGTAAAAAATAAAAAGATGACTTTTCAGCCACACAATGTATTTTACTTTGTTTTGTTTTATAATTGATTTTTTTTCTGTAGAAAGTCTCAGCTTTCCATGAAAATTAGTAGTCAAAGGCCTAGTCCTCTGTAAAAAAACCAAAACAAAACATTTTACCAGAAAATGCTGAGCTGGCCCCAACCGCAGGCTCAGAAAATATGTGAGGCCTCACATCATAGTGAACTAAACCCCATGGTTTTATTCAGATGCGTATGAACATAATCCACTTCTGTTATTCTTTAATCAGCTCTAATAATAAAATAATGCACAATTTCTCACACAAGCTTGTTTGCACACTAGCTGCTCTCCCATGTTTTACATGAGGGGAAATGTTACTTAAGATCAGAGCAATGCAAACATATTATGCTGTATTCCAATTTAGTATGAATACTTAATACAAAAGTTGCTTTCTTCTCCTTAACACTACAGTATAAAGTGTCAGATAATTAAGTCTTTTTCTGGAGCATAAGTCCAATTTCAGGTTTCAATAGTACTGTATTTACATTAAACCAACATGAGGATTTTTTCCCTTTCCAACATGGGGCGGAAAGCCCCTTGTCTTGGACTCAAGTATAAGGTGGAAGGGCAGGAGGTCGGCTCTGGCTCCACCCCTGAACTTGGCCCTGACTTGAACCTGGGCTTGATGTTGGAGGTACAGCCACTGTCTTGTCTCCTGCCACATCTACTATTCACTGCCCTGCCCCCTGCTTGCCCTCTGCTACCCACGACTTGACCCCTCTCCCTCACCACCACTGGGTGCATCCACACATGTAGGCTCATTCACTTGCAGAAGCTCAAGTAACAGTGGAACAAATTTGTACCAGAGATTTGTGCCTCAGTACATATGCCTGGCTATGCACTTTTGTGTGGGGCAAACTGTGCCACTTGGGGCAAAGTGACCCTGCCCAGCTCCTCCTGGATCTTTAGCCAGGGGGAGCTAGAGGCAGTATAGAAAGCTGCCCTGGCAAGCAGCTCAGAGCTACTCGACCTCAGGAGCATCTGAGGAGTCCAGGAGGTGAAAACTGCCTTACCTCCCAATGCCCGTGCCTTTGTTGACGGGTCCTGCGCGATGGTTGCCTCCCCCACCCCCGAGATCCTCCAGCCCGCAAGAGTTTGATGTGGGGCCAGCACCTCGCCCAGCCTCGCAGTGCTCTCCTCTCCACCACCTGAGCTGGCTGGAGAATAACAAACTGGTCCACTTCTCCACTGTCCATCAACATCACCTCTACACACTCATGTGCTGCACAATCCATCATGCTGCCCTTGCATCCTGCCCAGACACCAAGTGGTGGGACCTGCTCGGTGAGGGTATAGCTGGGGCACCCCAGTGGCTGAGCCTGTACCACCCTCATACCACGAGCTACTAGGGACCTCAGCTGGCAGCTCCTCCATGGAGCTGTTGCCACGGGCATGTATGTAGTGAGCTTTACTGACACCTTGGTCTCCTGCCCCTTCTGAGGGCAGAGGGAGACCCTGGCACACATGATGCTCAAGTGTGCCAGCATTGTCCACACACATTTCTGGGAGGAGCACCACTGGGCAGTGTCCACCGGCTCCTTAGATGTCTTTGAGGACCAGTGGGTGTGGCTTGGAGGGCTCTGCTTGGTGTCCCCCTCAGGAGTACTCATTTTTATATTTTGACCCTTTGACCCTCATGTCACTCCTATCTTGTTTTTTTGCCTTTGTTGTCCCAAGAATATTGTTGTGTCATTCATCCATTGGCCCCACACAATAGGGGCTACTAGTTAGCCGGGTGGACCTTAGGGTCCATGGTAATTGGATGATACAAGTTACAGAAGCTTCTGAGGCCTGGCCAGTTGGTATCTGGGGACATTAGCCCCTTGTGCCAGCTGGACTACTGAAGCAGCCCTAACCTAGAGTGGCCCCTGAAGCCTCTACCCACTGCAGCAGTCTGGCAGTGGGGGATGCTGTCTGGCTGAGACCTGCTGCCCCCTGTAACAACATCATCTGTGTGCCTGCCAGACCTGGACAGGGACTGGACAGCTGCCTGGGCTGTGGTATGGGCATTGCAGCAGAACTGCCTGTACCTCTAGGTCAGCTATCAATAGGCCATGGCTGCACAGTTGGCCTTCGGGTGGCACTGCTGTCATGCCTTCTGGTGCCCCCGCTCAGCCCAGAAGATGTGCTAGTTGCAGTAGTCCACTTTGAACTGTTGAAGAGTGTCCTCCTGACCAGCAGGTCAGCCACCTCATCTGCCATCCAGCTGGGTCCCCAGTACTGGCCCAGGGCAGGCTCCTCTGCCCAGGTCCCACCTCTTGCCTCAGCAACAGGGATTTTGGTTTTCCCTGTTTAAAAATTGCAAATTCTTTGATTACAAAACCCAAGTTTCATAGATTTCATAGACATTAGGGCTGCAAGGGACCTCAGGAGATCATCGACTTCTGTCATTAAAAAACCTCAAATCCTCATTCTTCCATGATTAAAATGAAACACCACTATATATCTCAGGCAGCGCCATGCACTGCTGACAGGCTCTGCCTGCAGTTCCTGGCATGTCTCCTGCAGCATTTCAAACTGCTTTGAGATGCC
The DNA here is from genome assembly GCF_000455745.1 of Alligator sinensis. Classification (NCBI taxonomy): domain Eukaryota; kingdom Metazoa; phylum Chordata; order Crocodylia; family Alligatoridae; genus Alligator; species Alligator sinensis. The sequence goes on from NW_005842106.1 coordinate 2,389,488, forward strand.
ACAACAGGCATGTGCTCACTTCTCTGGATGCAGCCACTGTCGCTTGCCCTGAGTCACTGCTCCAAACTCTGGCTCCAGCTCCACTCGAGCTCAGGGCACAAAGGATATGCTGGCTCTGGCCCCTGTCTGGCCATACAGCAGCAGTGATGGCAGCTCCATCCCTGGCTCCAGTTCTAACATAGGAACCAGGTCTGGGGCTAGAACTGCAGCTGCTGCCATTGCAAGCACTTCTGCCTGGCTGGGCAGAGGCTGGAGACAGCATGTGCAGCATACCCTGGGCTGGAGAGGAGCTAGAGCCAAAACTCAGAGTGGTGGGGGCAGGTTGGGAGGGGAGGGCAGCAGAGGGCAGCAGGGTCTTGTGGGGAGGGGCAAGTGGTAGGAAGGAGCAGACACTGGGGAGCACAGACATCAACAGAGGAGGATAGAGGCATGGGGTAAGGAGCAGGTAACAGTGGGGGCAGGCATCAGGGGACACAGGCATGGGAGGTAGGCAGCAGGGAGAGTAAGGGGTAGCAGAGAGAAGTGGCAGGGAGCAAGGAGTAGGGATCAGTATGGTTGACTCCCCTCATGCCTGCCACTGCTTACCTTATTGTACTTGTGTGGGAGGCAAATTCAGGATGAACCTCCAATAATTAGATGCTATACACTAAAAATTATAAAAAACTTATGAATTTTCCATATATAGAATCTAATTACTGGGGGGTTGTCTTAAACTTAAAGTTGACTTGGATTCAGGTAAATGTTAGCTTATACCATTAAATCTAGAAAGCAGCTTAATCTCTTGTATTTAAATGTTTACAACTTTTCTATTTCATTTCATCTCATTTAAATTGAACCTTCAATCCTTTCTTTAAGGCTTTGAAGTCTATTTTCTCTAAATATCCATTTGCCTTTTAACTATCTAGCATTTTGTAATGAAAGTTCTCAGATGAAAAAAAAAATACACCTCCAAGCTTCTTTGCTGGATAATATTTAATTGTAAGACCATGTTTCATTTTGAGTTATTCCAAATGACTGCTTGAGAAAATGCCATGTGAAAAAAATTTGGACTTTCTAAGTTTTTTGTTGTAACAATAAATGGATTAAAACAATCCCTTAAAATTGGGATCAAAATTTTAATCCTCTTCACAATTTCATAGAAAACAGGACTTGAAAGATAAGGAACCATAATTAAAGATGACTAGCAAATGAATAAGTGGGAATCACCGAGTTATCTGCATATCCAGGCTTTGAAGCTCACAGATTGTAAATGGAAGATAATAGGACTTTAAGAACATATTTGCTAATTTTATAGTATAAGTGTGATACTGATCCAAGTAAATATAAAACCAGCCACTTCTTTTATAGTTGAACAGTGACAAAATTCTCTGCAATTCTATTTTTGCAGCTGGAAAATTAAGTATGCTTTTCTCTATTTCAGCCTTGTCTGCTGGAAAAAGCAATACCTTACTTCATTTATGTGTGAAATAAATATCATCAGTCTCTTGACACTGATTGTTCCATGGATAAAGTGCAGAGGTTTTCCTTTGCTTACCTTACAAAACTCTCCTTAGTGACAATCTAACTATGGCAGCTATTGTAATCTTGCACATTCATAAGATTTGCCTCTGAATCCCATTTTTCCTCTGCCAAAACAGAGAATATTTCTTGACCTCTATGGATTATATTCGTGACTTCCACAGGGGCCTTTCATGTCAGTTTCAAGCATGCATTATTGATTTTTCTTTTCTTGATAGTGTATGTTAGTCTCTATGGCTATCTAAAAACATTTCCTACACTGCACTCCATTTCTTTTCATTTGTTAAACAAGTCTGGAAAGACAGCTAGGCAACTTGATATGTATATTATCTATGCTGCCTTTTAAAATATGTTTTATTTGCAGTTTTTCATACTGAATCCTTATGTTATAAAAATGAACATCAGTATTATTTTACTTAATAGCTTCATGGCTCTATTTGTATGATGTGTTAGGAACCAGGACAGTTAGGAAAGATCACCTGATGAGTAGGCAAAGTCCAGGGACTGCATTCATGGGGATCCAGGTGCTGAAACCAGAGTTCTAGGTAAGATGGGGGCCTAAGCCAAAGTCAAGGTCAAGGTGAGCTAAAGCTCTGATAAGCATATCAAAGAAATACAGAAAGGTCAGCAAGGCCTTTGTCTAGGCAGGTACTGCTGTCTGGGGCCTGCTTTTAAAGGCTAGAGCAGGTGGGATCTGTTTCCTGCCGTCTCAGGGGGTTGGTTACCCTAATTGATCAATTAGGACCAGCTGGGTCCAGGGCAGGGATTTGGGCATACTGTAGGTGGGGTCTGTTTCCCTGCAGCTTCAGGGTTTAAGTTGCTCTTATCATTCAATTGGGACTGGGTGGACCTTGGCCCCTGATCTGAGCTCATTATTCTTGTGATAAGTAAGAGAATTTCTTGATATCAAATCAAGATAATTAGGATGTTTTTATGTCATTTCTAGTACTGATAATTACATGTTTATCTAAACTGATAAGGGTTATTGTATATTTATTTAATTTATTTGGATTTTTGTGAGCTGCAAATGTTACAGGGAGAAAGGTACAGTACTGATGTTTTCTTGTAAATTCAGCTGTGCTCGTTTATATGAGTTGGAGACTTACAACATTCAGTTCTATTCTACTACATGGGAATAAATAAGCTTCATTTATTCTGGACAGGATTGTAATACTTATTATTCAGTTATTATTACCAAATCTTGCTGTTTTGCCTTATTCTACATCAATGAATGGTGCTGGACCACTAATTTATCATTAAAAATCATATTTTTAAATATTTTAGTAGTGAAACATTTCTTTCTAAAATGTCGGTGTAAAATGGAAAGAATTTTGTGTATGGTCTGCACTTGAATCCAAAATGTTATACGCATCTTCATTTTGAAAGTAGATAGAGCAGATTTGTTTCGTTTTACTGAGCTGTACTTTTTTATTAATAAGCTACAAATTAAACCATGGGTCTCTAGGCATTAAGATAATAAAGCACACAATTCACCATCGTATTACTCATGTTATACTCTGTTATCAATTTATTAATTTCAGTAGAATGATGTTGATGAAAATGAGAGTTAATACAGTAATGAATACGATTCCTTAACTATATTATTATGAACAGAGGTGGATCTAGAATTTAGCAAAGGAAGATGTGGGATCAGCAACCCATGATGCACCCCATACTCCCAGCCTTTCTCCTTCCACCTTCTCCCTACTCACTAGTGCAGAAAGACCATGTAGGGAGAGTCTCCAGGGACATTTTAAACTTCCCAAAGCAAATAAGACTACCCTGCCCATAGTTCTCCATGATCATAGAAGCTAAGCATTGAATGGGAAAGGGGGCAGAACTATCTCACAATCACTTGTTTAAGGTCATTATCAGTAAGCTTTTACTGATACTGCATGCATGCATAAAGGGAAAGTTGTCAGTCCTTATGGCTATATTTCAATGCTTCTCAGGGAGCAGGGGCAGAGGGCAGCATTGTCCCTCTGCAAAGTGCACATGCCCACCCTGCTGGGGGGGAGTGGGGGCTCACATGTGGTGGAGGCCCCCGCACCCCACTTCCAGTGCGGCTTTCCAGTGAGGTGCAGTGGCAGCAGTGCAGTGGTGGTGGTGGCTGCCATGTGTGAGCTTCCTCTCTCCCCGAGCTGGGCAGCACATGTGTGGCCTGCAGAGAGGCACTGCTGCCCTCACCTCCCTGTTCCTGCTCCTGGGAGCAGGCACAGAGTGAGCTGAGATGGGGGGCTGGCAGTGCCCCTCGCCCCTCTGCCACTACGTCGTGGGGCATGCTCTGTTCCCCCCCCACCCCCTCCTTGCCTACCTGGGCTGAGAGAGGGGAAAGTGTTGGGGAAAGCTCCCATGTTGTCCCCCAACATATCCTCACTCCCTCAGGCCCCAGCCAGCTTCCCCACCAGCAGCAGTGGTGTGGTGGTGGCCACCGTATGTAAGCTTCCCCCCTCCCCAGTAAAGCAGCATGTTTGTGGCCCACAGAGGGGCACCGGTGCCCCCATCCGCCCACCCCTCCTGCCAGCAGCCACAGCAATGCACTCCTCCCCCATTCTCAATCTGCCCCCCAACCCCTTCCTTTCCCTCCACCCCCCACACACACCTACCTGCTGGGGTGTGTGTGTATGTCTGTGTGTGTGTGCTTGTCTGTGCCTGCTGTGTGTGTGGGGCTGGGGGGCTGTTGTGGGGAGAGCAAGGGGCACGAGCAAGACTGCGGAGACTTTGGCGTGGGAGTGAGGGGGCCCTAGCAGGGCCGGGGGGTGGGTCATGGGGAGCCTTTAATTATTCTCATGGATTTTGGATTTTTTTATCAGAGAATTTGTGATTATTTTTTTTTTTTATCAGGGAAAACCAGAATCCCTGCTCATGACTTATACATTCACAATAAAGCCTTCTTTAAGTGCTTGAGTTTCATAGAAATACTTTTATATTATTGTTATTAATAAGGCTCCTGTAATTATGCCATTTAAAACAGATTGCCTTTTTTTGTTAAAGCCAGGAGCATACACTTGGCTTAATGACTTAACAAGTAGGTTGAATATACAAGCTGATTACTCCTGATTAAAAGCATAATAGCAAATAATGAATAAGACCATGATGGTCTTTGACAAAAACAAATGAACAATATATCTCTTATCTAGTCAAATGTAATATCAGGGAATTTCAGGTTTTGACTATATTATTGTCTCATGATGGAGAAACTAGTTATGCCTCCATAGTTAAGGCTAAGTACTGCTTTGTATCATCTTTGCTATAGCTAAATAATATACTCCAAACTCTCCATCTAACAGCTCTTATCCTTTGCATAAAGACTGACTCTGATGAGACTATATAAGCAAATCCATTAATTAGTTTGAGTTTAAAATTAAGAAAATAGTTAAGAAATTTAGCAGCTGTGTCAATATTTTGTTTGTCTTGAATGATCCTAATACTAGAATAACATGAATTGCTCTTTGAATTTCCCATTAGAGCACGTTGAAAAATTTCCAGCAGGATTATATTCTGTTGGAAAATAAAATACCATTTGTGAAAATGCCAGAACAGACTAAATGAAATTCAGACCAAATGAATTTCAATTGAAAAGAAATCCACAAAGTCTATTCTCATTCAGAAACAAATTTTACATTTTGATTTTTTTCTTTTAAAGTTAAAATCAGAAGGAAACCTTTTGATTGTATTGAAACAAAATTCTTAACCAGGTGGTGTAACTGTGGGGTTAAAGAATTAGTCCTCTGCTCCCCCTCCCAGTCTCTACTATTGAAGTTAGTGAACTTCACTGTTGTACCTATACTCCATGGACTGGTGGTTATGATACTTGCCTGATATGTGGTGACCACAGTTAAAGTTGTTGTAGCAATAAGCCTTTACTTATAGTAAAGTGCAAAAGCACTTCCAAGAATGCCAGGGGATCATTACCATAAAACTGTCAGTAGCCCAGTGAGTAAGACTTTCTCCCAGGAACATGGGAAAGGTGGGTTTACATACTTTGTCTAAATCAGACAGTGTTGGGTCTTTAGCTTTGTTTTCCCATATCCCACATGAACACCTTCAGTATTGGGATGTTTGTCACTCTGGGACAGCCAATATTTCTTTCTGGTTTTGTCAAAAAATTCTCTCGTGGTTGGAGCCAGTATGTATGTACTCAGAGAGTTGTCTGAGACTCATGTTGAAGCTAGATGCATTAATAGAGCTACCTGGATTTTTGTTAAGTGAAAAGTTTAACAAAAACAAATGTTTTTTTGTTAGGATTCTTCATGTATTCAAAAATCGGCTGGAATAGTTTCTTTCAGAAATGGTGCCGTGACTTCTCATGTGAATTGTAGTTTGGTTGCCTTATTCTCTTCATCTGTAGTCCAGGATTCTTAGAATACATGTCCCATGTTGCATCTTTGTCTGTCCTCCTGGTGCAGGAGGATCATGGGCATCCCATGGTCATGCAGTTCATAACAGGAGACAGATGCCTTGATGATGTGCCTGGTGCATCAAAGAGAATTACAATGATAGGCATTTCACTTTCTGTTGACAATTTTTGTGGTGATGTGTTTTTATTTTCTAAGGATTTTTTATCAATAGAGAACTTTAATTTGAAAAGAATAATTTGCTTTCCATAAAAAGGTTTTCCACAATTTTAGCATATTAATGCTTCTACAAACCCTATTGTCCTCTGACAAAAAAGTACAAGATAATTTAGTATTGACTTCTTTACTTGTTTCTATTGGAAATTTTCACATAAATATCTCTTTAGCATTACCACAATGGGGGTATTTTTGAGAGAACTGTCTTGACCTACTGGAAAAACGTTGATTTCAGAATGGCGATGGGCAGGTGCCATGAAAACTGATAAATCTCCTTTTAGAAGGAGCTGAACAAGATGGACGGGTTCTAGCCCATAGTTAATCAGACTTCCCATAGGTGTGCATTAGATTGATACAAATTTATATTCTGTTGCCTGCACATATTCTATTTAAAGCTGAACCATCTTCAAAAGCATAGATTCTCCTGTTTTGCTAGCCCAAATTGAGTTAGATAAGCAGATTAAATATGTTATCTGGTAGACTCCCCTCTGCAGCAAAGCCTAGTAAGAGCAGCAGCAATGCATCAGCAACATTCTCCCTATTGTGTACACAGAAAACACTTGCTGTAATAGTAACTGGCTGCTTGGAGAGGAGGAAAGATCTAGGGAGTGGAGTTGAGAGCAGTCTAGGGTTCCAGCTGCTATGAAGGAAGGTGCCCCTGACAAGGAGTTAAGCCTTTTGCCTTCCTCCACTTGCCTGGTAGGCACCATCAAATACCATACTGAGGGAAAATATAAAACCTTGAATTCATTGGATAAGGGGCAATCCCCTAAGGCTGCCCTTCCCTTCCCCCCTGCCCAAACTCTTGCCCCTGCTCCATATAGGCAGAGCTACTGGAACCCCTTTGCCATGCTGACCTCACTCTCCTTCCCCAGCTTTTTCCTGCCCTCCATACTGCCTGAGCCCACTGCTGTAGCTTCTCTTTTTCCTAAAACGTGGTTAAATAATTTAAACCAACTTTTTTGATTGACCCAATCCATATTTTTTATTTTTTTGACTCGCAACATTTGAGATTCTAAATTTTCATCCCAATTTCAGACGGAAAAAAATATCAAAAGCTCTAAAATGCTTATGGAATGGGAAATTCATCTCTCCAGCTCTGCTGTGGAAGAGATTATAACTCTTTGGTCACAGTATGCCACTTGATTTGCCTCCTGGACAGAGTAACTAGGCACTAATATTACTTCATGTTTCTGGCAAAAAAAGGTCATAAATTATTTTGGAAAGAAACTCTTTCACCAGTTAGAGAAAATAACTGAAGATTCTTTTTTAAAGCAGAATAGGACTACAGAAAATGTCAGAAATGGAACTCTTAACCATCAGGACTAGATGATGCTTGATCGTTGGTAAAGATTTACAGAGTAGGTTTATTTGCGTCTTTAAAAAAAAGAGTAGGAAGAAATACATGAGGGTTACACTTCACTGCATTCCATAAATTTGTGAGCACTGTAAGTACTGACAGTTATTGTGTACATGTAATCTTTTTTTGGATGCCTATTCTATGCACATTATTTTTTTACACCTTTTCAATTTGAGCAATTACAGTACATATGCCATGACTCCAGTACTTCAGTTTTACGAAAACTCCCCAGGTCATTTATATCTTGATAATTCATTACCTACTCAAGCAATATATATAAAGAGTGGGGATGGAAGCCAAAAATGAGACAGCTTTATTCACTTTCGTGACGCAATGGAACTACTCTATCTCTGCAAAATGGATGCAGAATTGATCCTGCCAATTAAATTTTAAAGAGTTGCAAATGTGCAAGCAGAATTAAGTTAAGTAAATGGAAAAATATTGGGAATTGCAGATTAAAAACACTTTGTCATGCTCAGCTACATAATGTTCATAGTGGTTCATTTCACTCTGCTCAATTGATAAGAAATGAAGAATACATTCACCTTGTGAACTCTGCATCATTAAAAAATGATTTTTAAGAAGGTAATTATCAAGACAGTTCTACAGTCTCCATTATAACCTTAATGAAAATGGAAAAGTTCCCTATTAAGGACTCAGTTTAATAATGAGTTATTCACACGAATCATGTATTGAGGCTTTCCAAGGTTTTCAACCTTACCCAAAATGTTTTATCTACACCACATCCCTTGTGGTTTCAGAACAAGATGCTCTTGCGCACATCCCATCAACCGGCTCCCACCTGCATGTACCAAACACTGAAATGTGGTGATGAACTTGGACAAGGTTCTTTGGGTAGATGTGATATATTTTATTATATCAACTAAATAGTTGGAAAAATTTGTTCTTTGCAAGCTTTTTAGGAACAAATACCCCTTTTCAGGCACTGGGAGAGCATGGTGGTGTGTTTGCGCTCTCCTCATTAGAATAGAAGCCAATATGCAAAATTCAAGTCTGTGAAAATGCAAATGTGGCAGTAGCAAAAAAATTGTTTTTTTCTTTGCAAGCTTTTGGGTCCAAACATCCTGTGGCAGGGTGAGGAGAATTCAAAGATTGTAAAAGTTCTCCCCCTTCATTTTGCACAAGGGAGGTAGAGGATGGAAGTTTTATCACCTGGGTGCCTCAGAGTCCTTTTGTGGGAGAGTTGTTTAGTGATATGTGGATTAGGCAGGCCTCTTCCCTGGAGATGTCAAATGTCAGGCAGGGAGGTGAAAAATTCTTCTTTCTTGGTTAGGAATGAAGTTTACATTTCCAAAGGGCTAAAAAAACAACAACTTTGTATACACAAATATTCATCAGTGGCAAAACCAGAAGTGCATGAGGGAGGAATAAACCCTGGGCACTAACTAATGGGAGGTGCTAGGACAGAGGCAGTTATGAACACCTGACCGAACACAGCTATTTACAGAATTTGGTTTCTGGAACCCCATTTCTATTCACAGTATGCATAGTGAATAGAAGAGAATAAGAGTGTGCGTTGTATCCTTTTACTTTCAATAAGTTTGAGCTGGAAGCAATCTTCCCTTCTTTCATCATGACCTAATTAAGATCTGTGTGTGTGTTTAGGCTTGGAGATTTTTTGACAAACCCTGTTTTATATCAGGTGAAGTAGACATTTGAAGCAGATCTCTGTGTGTCAGATGAGTATTCTTGGGTTGGTGCCTGTCCCTTTTAAGCAGACAATCATCCCTGGAATTGAGTATCCTTATCCAATTACAATTTTATTGGCATTGGCACATTATCATCAACATTTTCAGTTTCTACAAATATGTGTTTTCCAAGAAAAAAAATGTATATTATTGAAAAATCTCCTGGCAAGATACCCCTGCGAGAATGAATGTGCAAGCACAAATCTTAATCTGTCTATACCTTTTGGTCCGAGACAAAACATGATCATTTTGAGCCTGTATGTTGAACATCTCAGAAAATTATGAATGTGGAGAAGGACAAAGTAAAAAAGCTTTTTTTTCCAGCCATAACCACAGTAGATGTTTATAGTTCTCTTTGTATAATAAAATAGAGAGAGGAAAAAAACAACCTTTAAATACGTGTAAAGACATAACCCAAAGAAATCAATGCATTTGGAGATTTGAAAATAAACTAGCATAAAGTTATGATGAATGTCAGTCTTAATGATGGTCAGTCTTAATTTTGAGTTATTATCCCACTGGCTTATATTGCAATCTTAACCTTTACAATACAGCTACTTGTATTTAGTTTTTTCAATTAATATTTTATAGCTATTTATAAACAAAGGATAATCTGTCATTCATGTGTAGTTTTGAAAAACAACTCGAGACACCAGAACAATGAATAAGCTAAATAGATTAGAGGCTACATTCTATTTTCAGTTACATAGGTATGATATCAGAGTAATTCATTTAGGCTATTTGGATTAACTCTAACTTTTATTTAAACAAAAGATACTTTTGACTTCATGTACCAGAAGCAAAAAGTTATTTTCATCTTTAAAAATGCCTGTTAATATTTTGCTGGATAGACTGGAATAGCAATCAAGTATGTACATCTTAAATATTGATTTAACATAGGTCCCAGTCATATCTTTGCTCAGATTAGCTAAAACACCAGTTCAACAGGCATTTGTGCATACTTGGAAGAAATAAATGATACAGGACATTGTTAAGGAAAAATTAGGTCTTGGTATGTGTATACCGTGTGTATAGTCATTCAGGTTCATAGACATTAGGGCTGGAAGGGACCTCGGAAGATCATCGAGTCCAGCCCCCCGCCCAAAGGGCAGGAAGTCAGCTGGGGTCACAGGATCCCAGCAAGATAAGCATCCAGTTTGCTCTTGAACGTGTTCCATGTAGGCGCTTGAACCACCTCCTGTGGCAGGCTGTTCCAGACCTCGGGGGCTCGGACAGTAAAGAAATTCTTCCTTATGTCCAGCTTGAAACGGTCTTGTAGTAGTTTATGACCATTCAACCTAGTCGTCATCCCTTGGGGCGCTCTGGTGAACAAACGTTCCCCCAGATACTGGTGGTCACCCCTGATAAACTTATAGGTGGCCATCAGATCACCCCTGAGCCTGCGCTTTTCCAGGCTAAAGAGCCCCAGGGCTCTCAGCCTGTCATCGTAGGGTCTGCTTCCCTGACCTCTGATCATGCGCATGGCTCTTCTCTGGACTCTCTCAAGCTTCTCCACATCCTTTTTGAATTGTGGAGCCCAAAACTGGAAGCA
>NW_005842106.1:2401491-2401836 GCF_000455745.1 Alligator sinensis
GGCCTTTCTTTTTAGCCTCAGGAGATCTGCTAGGTCCCTGGAGAGCCAGGGGGGCTGCTGTGCCCTCTTGCTGCCTTTCCTCCGAGATGGAATAGACGTAGTTTGTGCATTGAGGATCGCTCCCTTGAGGAGCAACCACTCTTCTTGAACTCCCCTCTCCCTGTGGTCACGGTCCCTTAAGGCCTCACCGACAAGCCTCCTGAGCTTGTCAAAGTCAGCTTTCCTGAAGTCAAGGACTTCCGTGTTGCTGACTGACTTGCCAGCTTTTCGGCGGATGGTGAAGGCGATCAGCTCGTGGTCGCTGTCACCCAGTCTCCCATCGATCACTAGGTTGCTGACTAGGTC
>NW_005842107.1:0-25319 GCF_000455745.1 Alligator sinensis
TATATATATATATATTCCATTTTCCATTTTGTAAATGTATCTTGTCAGGAAAAATATGAAATGCATTAGTGCTCTCTTCTTGTATACCTTTAGATAATCTTCTTTCCTTGGTGTGAGTCTTAATGTAAAGTAAAAAATACGTAACAGATTCTTTCTGTTCTTTCATTGTCTGAAAGAGCTTATACCTTTTCCTAAAGGGTCTAAGATAGGATCAGTATCTCAAAAAGAAACTGTATTTCAAGGAATAGAAATGCTAGGAATGAAATTAAATATGAAATTATATAAAATATTCAGGGGCAGTTGCATAAATTTGCACACAGCCATGTACTTCAGGGCACTGATCTGGCTAAATACCTTTTAATTTAGGTCAACATGTTGCTTTGAAAGGAAAACACTGGCAGTTTTTCATAAATTTGTACTTCCTTGAATTCACTTGGGTCCAGATTCAGATTTGTATATTTTTTTGAGTACAGCTTAAAATGTAGATGAATCGCAGTGAAATCTAAATATTTCTTTGAGCTTGAAATTAAAATAGTGACATGAAAAAATAAAACTAATAGATGGGGAGAGGTAAAAATAATTTATGGCTGCAAGGGGATATAAAATTGCAATAACATGCTTCAGAACTGAATGGTAACTAATGTACCTAGTTGATATTCTCTTTCAGTGTATTTTGCCTTTTCAAATACTGCATCACTTCTCTGTTTGACTACCTCGTCTCTATTTTTTTTTTCTCCCTTCCTCTGACTACTGCACCCACCAGTTTCATTTTTCTGTCTCCTGCACTCTTATCTGTCACTTTGAGAGTCCACTGCCTCTCCTTACTTCTGGTTTTAAAAAAACAAACAAAAAACAAGGTCCCAATTTTAGCCTTTCTTTTAACTCTTCCCTTTGTATCTTCTACATGCTTCCTTATTTCTATCCATACTTCTTCGACCTTTCCCTTACCAGTCCTCCTTTACTGGTTCACCTAGATTTCATGGAGTTTTAACATCAGAAGGCAGCATTATGATCATCTACTCTGATATCCTGCAAAACACAGAAATGACTGTTTCATTTCCAAAATCAAAGCTACCAGCCATGCCTCTTGGCACCCAGGAGCCTGAGTACCTAGATTCCTGGTACCTGGCATTGTGAACATTACCATTTGGTGCGCACGAAGCACTTTTCCTTTATGAATAGCAGAAGTGCTTTGTTTTGTTGCAGTGTGGTGTGCAAGTGCATCATGTTAGCATCCATGGGTTGCTATTGAAGCCTCCCTCCTTGTTCACTGAAGCGGGTGGGGGACGGCAGCGTTTGGAGCTCCTGTCCCATTTTGTGAGAGAATGACCAATGTAATGCTTACAGAAACTGTGAGAGGGAAAACAAGTGTGGACCCAGCAAAACAGAGGTAGTTACTTTAAAAAAAGTATTTCACTGTTTACCAGTGACTGGTTTCATCTGCTGTGCATCTCTTATGATCGTGAGCTTGGGATTGCTGTGGATAGGTAAAACTGTGCATTTGAATTGACATGGTAGGTGCTTAAATTGTGTTTTCTTCTTTGGCTTAATTAGTTTGAAGTTGTTTGGAGGAAAACTTATTTATATTACCTTATAACAAAACTGTGACTTCTAGGCCAAAGTTTTCAGAAGTGGTTAATGATTTTGGATATGTGAACTTTGGAGCGTCTAACTTGAGATGGTTGAAAGTAGCCTAATTACTCCCCCGCCGTATGTGAGTACTTAATGAGTGCTGAAAAATCAGAGCTCTTTAAAGACTCTCCAGTATAGTATGGAGAATTGCTAGTCAGCTTTTAAAATCTGGGTATTAATCTTCAAATTTGGAAACTTTCATAATTAGGGGCTTCTCAGTTGGTAGTTTGGGAGAAGGAATAGAACATATTTTCTTTCAGGTTTTTTAGCCTGTAGCTGTGATTTGATAAAAGCTACTGATGGTAAATTGTTTCCGAAGCTCTGATTCCTTAACTATATTGAAAATAGGGGTTACGTTTTACCTTCCTTTGGGAAGTCTATCCCCTTGCTATTGCAGGTAACAATGTCATGTAACACTTTTCTTAAAATGAACAGTCCACTCCCCAGGAAACTTTCAGACATGGGTACCCAGAATTCAGCACCAAAGCAGCCAGATTTTTATGCTCAACTACTACTGCTTAGACTCATTAAATGGGAGATAACTGCTACATGCCACAAAACATGGTCTTACAGCAACCAGTAGGGCAGAGCAGTGATAAATGAATTATTTTGTATCGTGTGGGAGGTTGCCATAGTAGCTATGTACACATACAGTGTTTCTTCCCCTTTCGCAGAGCTTGTCAAGCAGGATTTGTTGTTGGTTGCAGGTCAGCACCCTGCAGGTCACTGCATCCGCAGCAAGGAAGAGCTGAACACTTTAACTCATCTGATGAAGTGAAATTCTACAAATCTAAATTTGGGAGCATTCCCTTTTTTAGAAATGAAAATGGTAATACTGGGTGTGCGCAACTTAAAATAGACTGCCACAGGAGCCTACGAGCTTCTAAGTTAATTTTGGATTTGAAAACTCTCCAGACTTCTTAACTGGGATTTTGATGTTGAAATCATAATTAAGGCTAGTTATGTGTACGTGTAACCCTGTTAATACATATAATACGAAGGTATATGCTTTTAAAATCAGTCTTCCCATTGCATGTTTTGAACATGTCTTTTTTTTTTAACCAAAATGTAGGTAGCAGTTTAAATGGAAAAGGCAACAGGTGCAGCCTTAGCTTAGCACTTATAGCACAATATTCTAATCGGGATTAATCATCAAATCCTAAAAATTGACTGATATGCTGTAATATTTTCTTTTTAATTTGAAATGAATATTCATTTTAAAATTTTCTCTTGCATTATAACTTGAGCTCTATTTATATGTATTCATACGCAGTTATATAAATGCATTTATTCATACACATTAGTGACATACTCATTTCCCTTTTGTGGTCGGTCCCTCCATACGTTTTGTATTGACGTGGACAGTATTGAAGTCCTACTTCTCACTTCTTAATTTGAGGTTATGCATGTAACACTCCATGATTGAACGGTGCAGAAACAGGAAGTCATTAGGAAGTCAGCCTCACTTCATTTTTTCCCCTAGAAATGTAAGCTCCCTCTCTGCACCAGGTCACAGATCCAGCTGCGGCTGCTCTGTGGCTCTGAGCAGTGCCCACCCCTGCTGTTCTGCTCCCCACATCTGTGCCCAGGTCTTAGCAATCCCCATGCCCTTCCTGGGAAACCCCAGACAGGGGCTCAGGGACTGGGCTGGGCTGGGCCTGCCTCTGCCTGGGCAAGCTCCCTTCCTTTCCAGGCTAGCCTCCCCCTGTACAGGCTGCTTTAGTGGGTCAGGGGGGCTCCAGGCCTGGTTCTGGAGACTACTTCTACCTGGAGTGTCCCCTCCTCCCCATCTTTCTCCCTTATACACACCCCCTGGCCCATCACACGCTCTTACACACCCTGCTGCCATCTCCCCGTACTTGCCTCCCCCAAGCCCATCACAACTCACCTGAGTGGTTCCCAGGACCAGAAGCCCCCTCAGGGCTGGCAAAGCACCAGGCCAGGCAGGGCAGCATGCCACCTAGCCAAGCCACTCTTCTCCCCTCCCCTCCTGTTCCCTTCCCCCCCTCCCCGCCTATTGCCCTGCTACACAGTGCACCCCCAGCCATCACCTCTAGTGCTAACCCCAGCAGAGCTGCCAGGAGCCATGCAGCTGTACACCAGTGGGATATGGTGCGTTGAGTAGCAGAGCAGCAGCCACCGGCACAGTGGATGGGCACTGCTCGCCTCCAACACCCTGGCCTCCGGGCACCACCCTGGCTGGGTAGCACCCAAAGCTGCGGTCCCCAACCCTGCCCCAAGGGTGCCTGGTCTGGTGGGCAGGAGCACAGCACGTACTCCCTCCCTCCTTCACTGAGCTACTGCCACTTTTATGCCCCAGCTGGGCAGTGTCCCCAGCCTGAGCCCATCTGGGATGAGCCACAGCGAGATGAGGCAGCCTGCCCCGGCCTTGGCCCATGGCACAGGACAGGGTGATTGCTGACCCAGGCCCCCCGGCAGCACAACCCTCGCCTGACCCACAGGGGTCTTCCCCACCCTTTTGGAGAGGGCCCCCCAGTGCCCCACCCCTTACCCACCAGGGCCCAGCCCCCAAAGGCGGCAGAGGGAAAGTGAGTGTGAGCCAGCCCTGGCTAACCCAAGTTCTCAGGCATTGCCCCTCCCCGCCTGGACAGGGCTTATGGTTTCCCACTCTTCTGCAAGTACTTCTTAAAAGCTGGAACTCTGCCGGCCGGTAGAGAGCTGTTTGCAATAGGGGCAAACCCGCGTTTTCCCACTTCAAAGTGGAAAATACACGTTTTTCTCCCTTAAAGGGGGAAATCCGCGTTTTTCCACGGGAAACCTGGATCCCTGCTTATGATCGACTAACTGTGAGTGTGTGCTCTCCTTAGTGATGAAAACACAAATAACAGCACAAGCAGTGGCAGAACATGATCAAACCCAAAATAATACAAATATTCTAGAGCAAGTAGTTACCATTTCGCAGGTCATTTTGAATACGTTTTACATATAGGGGAAAAATGTGATCATCATGGATGGCTAATTTGTCTTCTGGGCTTTTTCAAACACTTCCAAGTTGGGGGTTTTTTTGCAAAAGGAACCAGATGAAGTTTCGCTTACTCTGAATTACAGTATCAAAATGCCGAGGTATTTTTTTTGTTGACTTTAAGCAGAAAACTGACTTGATTTTTAACACAGTTCTGAATCTATTTAAGCTAAATGGCTATAGAGCATTAGATAAAATGGAGTAGGAAACAAAAATAGGCAGGCCTGGCAGGATTTTCACTCATTAGAGGAATAGGAGCGGTGGGTATGGGAGGGGCAAGGCCTAGTTATAGCAAAGAATTGGATTGCTAGCCTCAGGAAATTCAGAGTCTTCATTCCCTCAATCTCTCAAGTTTTTGTTACACGTTTACACTGTTGTGCTGCGGTCTTTGTAGACATAACAGAGGGGCTTTAAGCTCTTGAGATCTCTACTGCTCAGCTGTGGTGGCATGGTGCTCAGTATGGGTTGCAAAACTAGCTTGAGAAGCCAGATGCTTTCTTTCTTTTTTTTTTCTTTCTCATGTACAATACACCTCTGAATAAGGTACATACCTTGTTTTCCTTCATTCTGCCTTTCAAAAACAGCTATTTCCTTGAAAATATTGGTAAGTGGCAGCAAGTAACTGAGTAGCAGCAGTGAGGAGCCCAGCATGCTTATTGTGCTGTTCCATGTGGAGCACATGCAGCTTTATTTGTTTTCAAAAAATTGGGTGTCAAAGCAACTAAAAAAGAGGAGTTATTTAAAGTATTTAAATACCTTTTAAGAGTCTGTTAATCTTAAAATGTCTGATTTCTTGCAAGGATTTGATAGGGTAATTTCTTTTATTGGGCTAACTATGTAGTTGGGCTAAAGTTAGACAAGCTTTTGAATTCCAGACATTCTTTCTTGCAGACTTTATGATGGCTTTGCATTATAAACATAAGCAGTTTGAGAGTAACAGTAAAAGATTTAAAAAATAAATTTAGTTTTACAACTAGGCGTTCTCTTCCATGTGGGTGGAGCTAGAAACAAGCTTGGTAGAAAATATTGGTTAATCTCCTTAGTGGTTGGGACTAATTTTCAGAATTGAAAGACATTCCAGGCTCTGGTACCAGGATCTGGTAAAAAAAACATTCTTCTGTTGTACTCATCAACTTTTATACCTGTTAGACCAAGGGGGAAAAATGATGGGTAGAGTTCATGTGCCTTCCTAATGTTAAGGCCAAGGAGTGGACTTCTAATGCCTGAAGTGATAGGCCTGTATGTTACATACTAGAGCACCTTGCTTCAACATTTATGGCTTGGGCCACAAGTGAAACAAATACCATTTAGAGGTTTTATAAAGAGCTTTGAAATCTGCAATGGTCCTGTGGCGCATGCATCCATGTGAGTGTGGTAAAATCTCCGGCATCCCCGTGGTGAGGGGATTGGCAGTTACGTAAAAATAACCCAGCAGGGGTTTTCAGATAACTCAGAGCGGGGGGTGGCGGCTGCGCATGGGGGGGGAGGGCGGGTGGCAGCAGGCACACGTCAAGCAGTGGCAGAGCAGGGTAGTAGGTGGACACAGCAGCCACCACGTGCGAGTTTCCCCCCCTCGCCCCCCTGCATCCGGCCGGCCAGAAATTCCGGTTAGTAAAGTGTGCTAGTTAGTAAAATCCCAGATAACAGGGATTTTACTTTACCTGACCTGTCAAAATAAAAAAAAAACCACTAGAAAACTGCTTAGTAATTACTGTTTACTTCGCCCAAAACATTGTCTAATAAAAACCCTGGTAATGTTATCTCTTAATAGAGAATATTTGGATATCTGAACGGAGATATTAAAATCTCCTTTCCCTTATGTTACTACTTATAACTTCACAATCTCCTGTTCCTGCTCCTGTGCCCCTGTTCTTGTTTTTGGCACAAGGCAGTCTGTTGTAGTTATTTCTAGCCATGGTGGCACAGGCTGCCACATAATATTAGCACTAAGTGGTCAAACACCTACACACGATTCACAAGATTAAACCCAGAGTTTTCTTACAGGAATCTACAGCACCAGAAACATTCAAACCTGTTGTGGTCTTTCTGAGTTCCTTGTAAAAGAGAGAATTACTCAGTTACTCTTTCATGGTCAAAAAATGAGTGAAAGCGAAACCTTGGCATTTTCTGAGGGTTGCCCTGAGTTTAGCCAGGCATGTCTTGAATCTAAAATGCTGAAAACCACTGGGCTCTCATAGTAAATGTGTCTAAATAGTTCCATTATTTTTTTTTTCTTTGGGTAGACACTTCTCCTAACAATTTAATGCACCATAATCTTAACAATAGGCACTTTCCTTAAGGAAAAAATAACCCAGTGAAAGCTAGATCTTTATGATGGTTTTCTTTATTGTCCATGGCAGCTAGTCTGCAGATCACAACAGGCCTCTTCCTTGCCGTTCCAAATAAAAGTTTGATGAGGGTGCATGATGATCTACAAGAAATCTTGACATAGGATTGACAGTGATCCATTGATTCAGAAAGTTTGGGAAGTACTATCAAAGACTAAAAATATCTGCTTGTCAAGGTGAGAGGATAAAAAGCCCTTGTGACTAGATCCAAATGCTAGGAGCCTGGAGGATTTAAAATCCTGTGACCTGAAATGGGTGAATAGTTGTACCCTTTAAGCCAAGCCAGAAAATTAAGCAGGGCCTCTGGAAAAGTCAGATAAACAAAGCTGAGCTGAGCTTTCCTGGAGAAATAAATGTCAGAAAAAAGTCCACATTTGACTCAGCACCTGCTCTAGTGTCTCAGAATTTTGTTGCGCTGTGTACCCCCTTTGTAAAAATAAAACAAGCACTCCAACCGCAGCACAGCTTTCAGAATTGCCTCTGGTCTTTGAAAATAAAGGCTTTCATACTTTGAAACATTGGCTTTTTAGCAAGCATGTTATTAAAACATTTTTCCTTAAGCATTTCAACTGTTAGTAACTGCTTTCCTGCTTGATAGTTGCAGCTGCACGACTGCAAAGTGAACTTCAGCAAAGTGACACGAGAACAGTTCGTGTCAACGGGTACAGTATGTTCTGCACCGTACTCATATTTCAAGATCAAGTGCATATTAAGCTACAGCATTGTTCTTGCACTTAAATGTGAGTTGTGAGAGCATGAGGATGTACTTCTCCCTCTGATGCAAAGGATGCATTTGTTTTATTTAGGCTTGTTACATGGAAAAGGGAAAGTCTGCATTAAAAACAAGTCTGCGCTTATCCCTATCTGTCCTGAACATGTGATTATTTACTGTCCTTAATCCTCATAAAAAGTACCTGAAAGGAAAAGTAGGCACTTGTCATAGAATTGTTGCATCTCAGAGTCGTGTTGGGAATGTGGTGGCGTTATATGAAATCATGCCTGTTACGACTTGTCAGTCAAATCAGAATTGGTTTCGTTTACAAATCACAGTTTACAGGTCTTCAATTTGGATGATTTTCTCATTTATTTCTAATGTTTTTTTCATATTAATCTTTGGTTTTTCTGACAATTGTAAAGAATGAAATGTTTTCGAACATTGACTGCAATTTGGTATCTCTTTCTTTTTTTTTCCTTCAAAGTGGAAGTTTCCTTTTGCCTAATTCTTTCATATATTTAAAAGCAGGATTAATGTTACTTAAACTACAGGAAATAAGTTCTGCTAAAAACAAGTTTTGTTTAGTTCATGTATTATTAGATATTTTGCATTGGAAAACTTTATGCAGTATAGATGTGCTGATTTAAAATTCTGGTTCATCAAGACTTAATTGTTGAGTTTTGTCAGATTTTTTTTGTATATTTATAAAATAGGCCTGGCTATCCTGTACACACAAAATTGACTCTCTGAATTCAGGCTGGCTAACTGGCTTGCATGGTGAAGTATTATGCCACAGCTGTTAGGTGGGAGCTTGTCTTTTTCCTTTAATATATGCATCTCAGCAATTAATTTTTTAATTGACCTTGTGCTTCCATAGGACAAGGTATTAAAACTCAACTAACAGAAAAGTAGTACAGAATGACTTATTTTCTATAAAACCTTTTTATAGAAATTTACTTTTATGCAGCACTGCAATTTTAATTTCCCTTTTACATTTTTTAAAGGTAATTT
Organism: Alligator sinensis; assembly: GCF_000455745.1. Taxonomy (NCBI): domain Eukaryota; kingdom Metazoa; phylum Chordata; order Crocodylia; family Alligatoridae; genus Alligator; species Alligator sinensis. Next base: position 8,690 of record NW_005842107.1, read on the forward strand.
GAATACCATTGTGTTATGGAACAATGAGTTTGAGCATAAGCCTCAAAGCAAATGTTCTGCATAAGTAGGAAGTCACTTGAATGCCACGTGTTTGAAACGGAAAGATGTGTGTTAAGTTATGAGTATTGTCTTCTCTCAGGCAAAAAGGTATTCAGAGAGAGAGAGCAGTATTATTGAAGAGAGTGTCACAATGGAGGCTCTTTAAAATTTAAATGGAGTATGTGAAGGACTAACTGATGTTTGTGATGTATTTGTAATGTCTCTGCTGTTGTGATTAAAGTGTTTTACTATGTAGGTGGCAAGTCCCCTGCCCCATAGAGATGAAGGCTATTTCCTTCATTCCTTTGAAATATTTAACAAGAAAGAGGTGATGTGTCAGGCAGCTAATGTAATTAAAACAATTGCCATGTGTTAAGAAATCTACTTAGGTTGGTTGAAGGTTTAGCAATAATTAGCACTCAAAAATTGTCATGTTGCTCTATGCTTTTACGCATTATTTTGGCAATATAAAGTATTAGTGAGGTTTAAGATGGCGCATTTCCAGGAAAAAGCTAGATATTGCAAAAAATATTTTCAATAGTGCCTTGTGCATAAACATGGAATCAGTACCCCATCATTGTCTGACAAGACACTACTGATTTGAAATGTTTTAGGTTGACATGCCAAGTTCTCAGGAGCATAATGTACCGCTCGAAGATTCCCCTGTATCTGTTGCAAGGGGCTGTTTAATCATAATATTCTGGCTAAAAATCTAAATAAATGCATGAATTAGAGCTTGCCTACCTTGCTTGAGGAGGAAAATATATTTAAATTATGGTATTTTCCCCCTTGGCTACTAAGCTGGAAAGTATCATTTGACTACTACGAATTGTATTGGGAATTGTTTGAAATGGCTACTGTTTTATTGTCTTGTTTTGTTTTTTTCTCCCCGTGGTATGTAAAGTGATTCTTCTCTATATGCAGGGTTGAAGACATTCCTCTATCACATCCCTTCAAATAGAGGGAAGTAGGAATTTGAGACAGAAAGGTCAGCTGGTTTCTTTTGCCAGGCATTGAAGTAGCAGTTGTAAGTGATTGTTCATTTGCATTAGACTAGATCTACTGTGCGTTACTTCAATGCCTATGCATTAACTTTGTCCACCATGCTAATGTGCCATGGGTTTAGTCTAGTGTGCTCAAAGCGTCTCATGTAGACGTGCCCAGTGTAAACTAGTGCATTGATGTTAGGGAAACTTCAGTCTTGGTAAATATGAATGTATTTATCTCACTGTGTTCAGTATTGCTCAGCACAACGTGGAGAGGACAGTGCTGAGAATGAAAACACGCAGCTGATGACAACCGCAGTGTTAAAGGGTTTTGTGGTCTGATGTTTATAAACCAATATTAGCTGCATGAGATGTTTGTATTTCAGAACATGTGAATGAATTATGGGGGTTGTAGCCTTGGATTACTGTGCATTTAGGATATTTTTGGAGAAATATTTTTTTTTTTTTGTCAACAAATAGTTTTTTCCCTGTTTAAAATGTAAGGTGTGTGTGTGTATAGTGAACTCCTAGTGGTTGTATGACACTGTTACTGTAACAGAACAGGATACTTTACCAAAAAGCTGTGCACTTAAGTTGACTTGCATATTTAAATTATTTTCACATAAAATGATTGAAGGGTCATTTGCATTAAAATATCACTTTGAAGGGTTTAATTATGCTTAAGCTATTTTAAAATGGCACTACAAAGACCAATGGTTAAGTTCTGATTAAAAAAGCTATTAGACTTATTTGTTTAATGCATGTTTCTATTCTTTCTGTTTTTGGCGATTAAAACATCCCCATGTATTAGCAGTCCCCACAGTGTGTATTTGGCTAGTGTGAGAATAGGAAAGTGAGAGACTAGAGTCCAAATGTAAATGAAAGTAAAAGCCAGCTACGTGTGACCCTTACATTGATGAGTCACTGTTCCAGGGCTGCTGGGTTCTGTCCTCTTTACACCAGGTGAAGAATTTGTGCAGAACATGTTAATTGGTATCTATATTTCCATACTTTGAACCTTTTCATGAACTTGAGTGGCAGGTTGAGTTAGCAGGGGAGTGCCTGGAAACTGCCCATTGGTAGAGAGAGGGGGCAACAGAGGGATTTTGGGTGAACTGTTTTGTGATGTTTGGCAGGCATTTAAGGCTGGTGAAGAAACAGGAATAATTGGGAGTGGGACAGAAAGGCAGAGCTCAGGTGTGGGAGTGAAGAGGAAGTTAAAATGTATGCAGTTTAGTGGTTCACCATGTCTTTGAAAAAGATGGCAGTGAGGAGGACTGTGCTTAATAGGTAGAACCATATGTCTCATGTAGTAATCCTATTCCTGTGGTAGGTTCTTGTGTTTTATAGTTAAGTACTTTACCAGGCAGGGGAAACACCATGTATCTGGGCCTATGAAGGCAGTTTTCCTTAAGCATTTCTGGGGAAAACTGTTCTTCTGGCATGGCTTAGTACCTGCTGAGGTGTTGGGGCTTAATGCCTGTTTTGTAGAAATGGGAGGTTCCTCCCTAACTTGATCCTGCAGCCATATGTTAAGTCTTTCTGGTCCATGTCCGGGTTTGCCACCAAGTATGAAGGGGGCCCCCTGCGCTCCTGTGGGATACAAGCCGTGCCCGGCAGGTCGAGGTATGTAGAAAAAACATTTAAAGCTGTGTCTATGGCCGAATTGCTGATTCTCCAAATCAGCATCGAATCTTCAGATTTGGTTTTAGCCAAATCGAATTGGAACAGTGATACGAATCAAATCGCTGCCCCTGATTTGGGCCGAAACCCAATCGGGTACGGCCCATTTCGCACGCCCCTAGTAAGTATGCAATGAGCAGGTTAAGCAAACGGAGTCGGAAAACTGTTCTATTTACAAGCTGTAGTTGGAGGCACAAGATAATTTGAGTATATCCCTCCAGTCTTAAATCCCAGCTTTAATCGCCAGTGATTTTATAAGTGCTTTATTGACCTCTAAGCTTAATACTATGGATCTGTTATATCTTACTCTTTATTTGCCTACCTCTTCAAAGAGCTAAATCAGCTGAATTACGTATCTGACCTAGATAACTATTTTGACTTTTGAAGGGCAAAGTCTCCCAAGTAATTAAGCACAAGATGTTTGGAATCTATTACCTACTTCGAAAAGAAAACCCTCTTTTACATACTCAGAAGCACAAAGCTCATGACTGCCTTTTTTCAGTATTTCCTGAATTTTGAAGTACCTTAGAAGAGCCCAATACAAGCCTAAGGCAATACTGTCATGTTACTGCTACTACAAATCATTTGTGTAATACATTAATTTCACTCAAATATTTCAACTGTAATGCAAAAAATATATGTCCAAAAGCCATCTCAATAGAAAACTAGTGAAATCTATCATGAGCATAAGGCAATCAGGACTCGTAGTAGAGAGATCTTTTATTAGTCCAACAAGATTTTTGCAAAAAAAATTCTTTAGTTGTAAGCTTTTAAGTTTAATGAACTGCTGAAAGTCTCACAGTAAATTGGTCCACTTCTGGGTCTGCTGCCCTGCGTGCGGGGGACTCCCCTGTGCTCCTGTGAGGCGCTCCATCCACTCCACCATCTCGGCATCCACAAGCCTCCTGGTACCTTGTGGTATGTGGAAAAAACATTTAAAGCTCTATCTTTGTCCAAATTACCAAATCTTTCTGAATCTCTCCGAATCAATTTGGAGGGTTCTGATTCGAATCGGGAGACCCTTTAATTGATCCGGATTCAGAGATTTGACCACTGAATCAGGCCGAATCAAATTGGCAACCAAAGCTTTGCACAGCTTTGCAATACTTACCTTTTGTCTCTTTGATAACACAGGTGCAATATTCTTTATTTCATAAACCTTTTTTTAAAGGTTCTTCCCACATTTCTTGGCTGTTGAATGCAGTATTGTTTAACAAAGTGCAATAATTTTATAACCTGGGTTGGCCTTTGAAAATAACGTATGAATATTAATGCAGACTGGAGAGAGAAGAAAAAAAAAAAAGCATCGCCCCCGACAGAAAACTTTGCAGCCAGATAAAGGCAAACCTTTATTAGATAGCTTTTGAGTTAGTTTTTGCATCTTGGTCTCGAGAGTGAAAGCTTCTGCTTCAGTGCATGGAGTCAGGCATAAAAGTTTTTGCTTTCTAGATGAAGCATTGAACCAGTATCTTTGATGCCAATAACTGCTGACAGTATGGAGAATATTTTGTAGAAGTTTGAGTACAGGAAGTATTGACTGCATACAATATTTGCCATCTTTTTGCCTTTTGTTCTATAAGGCACATGACAGGAAAATACTGCTTGATGATTTTAAACCGTACTGAAAAACTTCTGCTTTTTTTTTCCTTCACAGTTTATCCTTTGTGTCCAGGGCAAGTACATACCAATTTATTGTGAGACTTTCAGCAGTTCATTAAACTTAAAATAAATAAATAAATCAATAAATCCTCTCCAATAATGTAATGCTTAATTTGTGTATTTAAAGACTTGCAGTTCAGAATTGCTACTCAGTGTGGGGCTGCATGTATGACTGTAGTCCTCTTTAGTGAGAGATCTGAGGATGGCTCAAATTTTGCTCTTAATATTGAGTTTCATATTGAGATCCTTCAGCATCCTTTTGAAGTCAGTGGGAGTAGAGGGTTGTCAGCTGCTGGCAAAAAGGTCCTTTAGCTCTGGAATCTGATGACTGGATGCTTCCTGTAATGGTAGGATGTGGTTAGTGTGATTTTTGTGTATTGTCATATTGTTAGGTATAGAGAGAGACATTTATTTATAAGCTTTTCGTATGTGAAAAATTAATGCAAATGTGCCATTATAACCTGCCTAACATCTGACTCCCCAAGTAACCTCTCTACTATTTACCAGCTATAGTCATTCCTCACCACGTGTCTTTCACCCACTGACTGCCTCAGTTTACATTTTCACTGCCCATCTTTCTCCTATGTGTACTGGCCTCTGGCTTCTTTTCTTTTCCATCCAGGAAGAGCACACCCCAACTGCAGATGCTTCCTCAGCCTGATGAAGGGTATTGCAAAGAAGAAAGCTTCCAAAGGATTTTTCCAACTATTTGAGTTGGTCTAATAAAAAATATTGGATTTACCCAAAGAACCTTGTCTGCCTACGTCCTCAGACCAACATAGCTACAACCTGTATGCCACTTTTAGTTTGTCACTGAAGCACATTTTTGTTCTTGCATGTTTCCGTGGCCACTGTCAACAGAAGAGTGGTTCATAGGGTGCTAGAAATACTCCAGTACATTCCTGAAGAAAAGCCAGGAATTACAGCTCACTTTCTAGCTTTGGTGACCCTAGTTATGCAGACACTTAGGGCCGTGCTTAGCTGCTGTCCTCTGGGAAGCTCCTCAGTTCATTTCTATGAGGGTGTTCATAGTAATAATGTTAAGCATGTCTATAAATGTGTCCAGGATGAGAGCCTTTTATAGCAAAATTCTGTTCATGAAAAGATAACTAGAGTTTAGCTTGTGGAAAAATAAAGTGGACTTGCTTTTTTTTCATTAAAAACATTCCCAGCAAAGACCAGTAGTTCATGAGGATAGTAACTGATAGGGGATCTTCCTTTCTGCCCTCTGTTCAGCTTTGGGCTCCAGTAGCCAGTTTTGAGAGACTGGAGTTATTTAGGTGAAATGATGCTATACCCTTCCTTGAGTTGTATGCTAGTGGTAGAGGGAAAGCAACTAAAAAGTTGCTAGAGAAGTTTTAAGTGACTTGCTTCTTAAGTCTGAAGGGTTATTGCAGTAGGCAGGCTCTTGTGCTGTTTTCTCTGGCCTAGAAGGGGTCATTATTACTGTCCGTGTACACCTGATATGGAAGTGCTCAGAAATGGCTTATTGGGGGATATAAACTGTTTCTTTAGGCCCCCAAAAGATTTCTTTTTTTTTCCCCTGGAGAGTGTGGTGTAGGAATGATGGGGCTGGGGGAGGGAAGTCTTGCCTTTAAAGTTGTCTTTGTCTCTCTTGAATGTTGCAGTCCCTTTCACAAAGCTTGTGCCCTGCTGCCCAGATCAAGGAGGGATTGGGGTGGGACAGGCTACAGAATCAGTGTAGTTATTTGACCAAAGTGTAGAAAACCTGATGGAAATTCAAATGTTATATTTATCACCTAGAGCAGTGTTTCTAAACCCATGGGTTGCAACCCAAAAGTGGGTGGTAAGAACATATGAGGGGGTCACGAACAAATAAAAATGGATCAACAAACTTTAAGAATGGATGGATTCTCCTTCTAAAGGAAATATGTGGGAAACGATGACTTTTCCCTTGCAGGCTGGCAGAGCTCCAGCCCGCAGGGGGCTGCTTGGGGCTGATCCTGCTTTGAGCAGGAGGTTGGATTAGATGTGACCTCCTGAGGTCTCTTCCAGCCCTCGTTGTCTATGATTGTGTGCTTCCCCCCACCTCCCTACACACACACACACGCACACTGGGGGCTGGGACAGCGGGTCAGGAGTGAGGGGCACTGGGTCGGGACTGGCCATTAATGGTTACAAACGGGTCCTGGTACAAAAAAGATTTGAGAACCACTGACCTAGAACAGCTTAAAGTCTTCAGTGAAATCTATATTAACATAGCTGTAGGAGAAGTAAAAAAAGTTCATGCTTTGGTGAGGACACCTCTAAGATGCTGTTCCCCCCAGTTCATCTAATGCAGTGGTTCTCGCCCTATTTGCCCGAGCGGTCCACACTTGCAGCTCTCAGTGTGTTCTGTGGGCTGCGCACACTCAACTTACTTCCTGTGTATCCATTTAAAAAATGTTTTGCATCTGTTATCTGACAGTAATACAATACAAATCAATGTTCTGTAATACCTCTCACTTCTACACTGTCAAATATCTTTACTTTTTCTTTTTTTTTTTTAACAGGATGTCATATGGGCTGCAGCAGTGTGCTGTGGGTTGGGAACTGCTGGTCTAATGGAACCCATATTTGTTTCTTCTAGTCGTGTCTTACTGTCCTAAAATGACACATGCAGTGTTACCAAATCTTGCAATTTAATCATGGGTCTTGTAATGCTTAGTGCTATTAAATCTCTGATTGCTATAGCCATGTATATATGAGCATCTCTGCTTTTTAAAATTTTTTTTTTAGTGTGTAACCTTTTAGTTTCATCGTGATAATGGAGAGAGAGGATTGAAAATAAATCCTGCAGGCTCAAAACCCAGAAGGCAATTAAAAAAGAAAAAGAAAGCGTTTATCATGAGTAGTCTGACTCTTGTTTTACTGCCTGTGTTGACGACACTGCTTTTAATTATGTTATGTCTAAATTTGCATATATACACTCAGTACATCAATGGTTGATTACAAACTTAAAAGTATTGTAGAGAAGTCTAAAATATTTATCTACATAATACCATGTAAAGCATAACGGTGGCAACTTAAAAAAAATATCCTGTGCACAAAATTGTATTTTATAACAAACTTTCTTCTATCGTTCCACAAACCATGAGTTTGAAAGCATTAGTAATCGAGACCGTGATGCATAATGAGTACATTTACACTAGGAAAAAACTTTACGCAAATGTGTTTTCTCCAGTTGGTGATCCCGGGAGTCCGAGCTAGTTAACTGATGAATTAAAAAGTGTGTTGCTATAAGGCTTGAGTAAACAGCAGCACTTTACTAATGTAGCAGTATCGAGATTGTGATCTGAATACATGAAAATATTAGGATAGCTAGGAAGCCAAATGTATGTGTAAACATTTTCCTAATGTATTTTGTTTTGTACAGTTGAATTTTATGCTTTAAACCATGTGCACTTTTTTTTCTTTTACAAAATTTGTAAAAAAATTGGTGCACTTGTCAAAGCACGTGATTAAATAAATCAGGAAAGTAAACGAAAGAGCTCATCATCTAGGGGCTGGGGTCAGGATACCTTTACTATGAGTCTGTTTAGTCTGGTCCTTGGGACTAGAGTTGCCTTCTCATAGTTGTTAAAGCACTGAGTTTGCTTATCCTTCAGTGAATAGTATAAAGTCTCTGTTTGCTCAGACATTTACCAAGGTCCTGAAAATTTGGGGTATATTTTCATAGTTGAAAAAACAAAACAACCCTAGAGTTTGAACTTAACTTTAACATTTGCAAATAGATGTATGGCATGGGGAAATGTGTAGTAGGCACTTAATAGTTAGAAAAGAGAGTTAATGCTGCTTGTGTGACAACGATACACTAGGCCAGTGGTGCCTGACCTCTTTGGCCTGTAGGCCAGATGAGCGGTCCCAGATCTCTGTGGACCCAATCTGGTGTATAGTGCTGGCCCATCCAGAGGCCGATTTCACCTACATGGGAAGGTCCTGCCTTCAGGACGTAATATGGCTGGGCCATTTCCATGTGGCTGCCTTGGGCCTTGCTTGATTCACATGAATACCAGCTCCACGGGCTTGGAAATTTGGTGGTGGAGTGGTGGCGGCAGTAGTAATTGCCACCACTTTCCCACTGCCAAATTCCTAGACCTGTGGGGAGACCTGCAGGCCGCAGGTGGCCCATGGGCTGGGAGTTAAGCACGCCTGCGTTAAGCTAATTTTGAGTAAGGGGTCCTTCCAAACTGGAACAAATACATAAAAGTCTGGGATAGGCTACATCTGCTGTACAATCAATGGGTGCATCTACATGTGCCATTAAAGTGATGCGATAAACTCCAGTGCAGTTTGTGCCAGAGTTTATCACAGCGCCTTAATGGCACTTGTAGATGCTCAAACTGCTGTGGCCCAGCGCACACATGCAAGTGCTGTGCAGTTTGAATCAGGGTGGAGCAGTCTTGGGCTGGCAGGTGTCCTAGGGGTCATCCCCAGGCTCCAGTAGGCATCATCTGACAGCAGAGGGGCTGGCTGGGGCACGAGAGCGCCCCAGCTTGCCGAGTTCTGTGGCTAGGTGGCAGACGGGGGTCTGGCCCCCTGCTACCTGGGCTGACCAGGCACAATGTCAGCGTTTATACATGTTTAGGTTAGAGGTGCACTGATACATCGGTCCAATATTGGATTGGCACTGATATAAAGAAAATTGATTGCATAGGAAATCGGCCTGATGTAGCCAATAACTTGCTGATAAATGCTTGTGCACGCATGCAGCCGCGGCATGGCACGCAGGTGGCAAGGAGCACAGCCCGGCAGCTTGGAGAGCTGCGTGCAGCTGGTAAATCTGTTGTGGTGGAAGGGGAGTGGGGAGGGAAGGAGTGTGGGGGGTCAAATCAAGGCCCCCTGTGGGGAAGGAGGGAGTGGGGCTTGAGCTGGGGAGAGGGCTGGGGCAGACGTTGCCCTGCCTTGCGCGGGATGGAGCCTTGGCTCATGCAGGGAGGGGGGAGTGGCTCCTGCCGCTGTGTGCACCCTGGGAGGGCACACGAGGGTTGTGCCCCCAGATCTCTGCGGCAGGGGGGTGGGGCTGCACTGAGCTTTTCCCAGCGCGTGGTGGGGGGTGGGCTACACTTAAAGAAAGTGGTGGTGGTGGTGGCATGGGAGGACGGGTTGCAGGGGGCTATGGTGAAATTTGGGGTGGCTGCAGCCTACTCCCAGCACTGCTGTCGCCCACCCCAAGCCCAGCCCAGCAGGGCACCAACTGGCAGCTTCAGCTGGCCCTGTCCTGCCCCATGTGGATCTGGGGGCATGCCCACCCCCACCCTGTGTGCTTCTGGGGTGTGCGCAGCAGCAGGAGCTGCACCCCCCGTTCCCTGCCCCGTCCAGCCCCAGCTGGGCAGCACCTGCCCCAATCCAAGTCCTACTCCCTCCCTCACCATGGGGGGGCCTTGCTTTGCCCCCCATGCTCCTTCCTTCCCCCCTCCCCTTCCACCACAACAGACTTACCAGCTGCACACAGCTGTATTGGATATTGGATTGGTATCTGCTTCCTTAAAAATCGGCTACTAGTACTGGTCCCCAAAATCTCTATCAGTGCACCCTTAGTTTAGGTGATGTTCTTTTCACTGCCATAATATAATACTGTCCCCAACAGTACTGTCTTACATTGGCAAAAAATAGTTTGCTGCAGTCTAATAGTGTTGCATGTAAAGGCTGTGATGCTTTACACTGCAGCAAATTAGTCTACTGCTCAGTTAAGCACGTGTGTAGATGCACCCAGTGTTTACGTAACAAGACTTGAGGCCTTCTCTTAAATGTTGGCTTATACTGCTTTGGCTCTCACCTTCCATTCCTGTTACATTTTGTAATCAGCCTTGATCTCCTAAGGTTTGCCAAGGGAATGTTCATCTTGGGCTACAAACTTTTAATGCTTTGTAGCCTCCTGTTGACTCTTTGCTGCTGTTCAGGTTACAATTGATGATAACAGTAATATGTTACTAGAAAACTTCTTGCTAAAAAATATTCATTGTTTTTCCTCCCTACTATTTCTACTAGAATGTTACTGTTTTTTAAAACATTGCTTAAAAAAGGGTAAAATTAAAAACAGAATTGTAGACTTAATTGAAGGAATTAATATTTTCATCCCACTGGTTTTCGAATATGTACATAACTGCTGTGTCGGGAGTATGATACATCTGTGTAATGTTAAAACATCTGCTTTTGTTTAGGAAGTCTGAGAGCACCTTCCTTCTGACAGACATGACGCACACAGGTCCAGAAAACTCAGAGGCTTGTGCCACTCCAGACACCGACCATGACCAAGAGTTGGCTCAAGAGTGCCACAGACTGAAAACTTTTGTCAGCTTTCCAAGTGGCTGTCCGGTCTCTGCATCAACACTAGCACGTGCTGGTTTCTTTTACACGGGAGAGGGAGACAAAGTGAAGTGTTTCAGTTGTCAGGCAACTGTTGAAGGATGGGAGCATGGAGACTCGGCAGTAGGGAGACACAAAAATATTTCCTCAGACTGCAACTTTCTTACTGGATTTAACTGTTTGAAAAATGATATGCATCCTATCCTCCAAAACTGCCAGCTCAGAATTGAAAATTGTTCTGGAAATTCAAGCCTTCAACATGCTTTTGACAGTTCATCTGACCTAAGAGCAGATTATCTTCTGAGAACAGGGCAGGTTGTGGACATGTCAGATGCCTTGTACCCTAGAAACCCTGCTATGTGCAGTGAAGAAGCTAGGTTAAGGTCTTTTCACAACTGGCCAAACTACGTACCATTAACACCAAAGGAATTAGCCAGTGCTGGGATGTATTATTCAGGTATTGATGATCAAGTGGAATGCTTTTGTTGTGGTGGAAAATTGAAAAATTGGGAACCTCGTGATCGAGCTTTGTCAGAGCACAAGAGGCATTTTCCCCGGTGCTTCTTTGTCTTGGGCCACGATGTTGGAAACATCCCAAGTGAATCTAATTGTGCTGAGGTCAGCAGGGATAGTTTATATGATGCAGAGCATCCAAGGAATCCCTCTATGGCAGAATACGATGTGCGGCTCAGGACATTTTCGAATTGGCGATACCCAGCTAACAAGGAGCAACTTGCCAAAGCTGGATTCTATAGCATAGGTAAGCCAGACCTCGAGCTTAATTGTGATGCACGATTTCATCAGAATCTCCATTAATTTAATGGAGAACGGCTTGCCAGAAATAATGTTTTGCTTGAGACTTAAAGTAAATGAACAAATCTAATCTTTTAGTTTACATTGCATTTCTATGTTATTAAATGATTCAATATGCTTGCCAAGTTTATAAAATATGAATCATCATCTTCGACAATAATAACATTTGAATCTTAATTAGAAATTCCTTCCTAGCAATAGTATGTTAAAGAAAGGGAGGGTTTTAGAATGAAAGATTCTTTATTTTGTAAGCCCTTCTTAAGATGTATAGCTACTCAAGTTTCCATCTTGAAAAATACCTTGAGAGACAATTATATTGTTTCGCGTTACAAAGAATGAAACACTGTCTTACAGGTGTCATTTGTTGGCTTAAAGGGAAGGACAATATGTTTCTGGTTCACATGCAGGATTTGAAATCAGGCAGTCTGTGCTCCGCTCTTCTGTTTTCACTCCTTTGTGTGTTTTCATAGTGGCAGCACTGAGCAGCCCCAGTCGGATCAGAAGCCCACTGTGCTACAGGATTTACAAATATCCTTCTGAGGACTGGGTCTTCACGCCCCAGAGCCTTCAGTCTCACACATGCAGGGTGCATCTTTTTGTGAATAATTTTTTCTACCTATAAAATGGGAATAAATTAACCGATGGGCTTAATTTGATATTTTGAAAGCATTTTGACATTTATATCAGAAACATAGCGTGCAAGTGCCAAATAATACTTACTATTGATTTACAAGGAAAAGGTGATTTTTTTCCAGGATAATTTCTAGGTGTCACCTTCACTAGCTGTTTTTTTCATGGTTCTTAAAGATTTTCTGTTCCATGTTTTCTTCCTCTCTCTCCCTGGCCCCCAAGTAAAAAGTATGATCCTGTCTAGCATGTCTGACATACAAACATGTTACCACCAGCTATGCAGACTTTAATATTGCCTGTATTATCTCAGGATTCTCAATAAAGTTTAGCTCCTCCAAAGCAAAGTGAGATCTGCAGAAAATGGGTAGCTTATCAGGCCATCTGGTTGTTGAGTAATTCCAGGAGGACCATGTAGTTCCTGTAGGCTGAGAAGGGTTTAGTTTCTGTGGAAGAAATCTATCCATGTCATGTCATTGCAATTAACTTAATATATTAGCAGTTTCTAATTGCATCTTTATAATATCCAGTGCAGTAGAGCTGTGACAATTTAATTTCCTTCCTTTCCTCCTTTAGTTCTAAACAGTGGTGACATGAGAGATTATTAGTCTGGACTAGTGAAAATTATGACCAAAAAGGTCTCTTTGAACAAGCATTCTCTTATTTCCACTCATTTTAAGGGGATACTGAGACGTGATACAGAATACAGAGAAGACAAAGGAAATAATGTCAAATCCTTTTCCCCTAAAATTTTGTGATGCTGTTTTTATGCCTTATTAGTTGAGCACTGAAAGAATTTTGTAATAGGTTTATTAGTAGTATTTCTGAAATATGTAACTGCCAGATAACATTGGATGAGGAAGCATTTCTGTGTAACTTTGGGTTTGTAGGGTTTTTTTTAGTGTAAGTCAGGGATAGGGAACCCCCCCCTCCCCCGGGACACATGCCAATTAGTGGCACATGGAGATATTTTCCTTGGCATGCCAGGTGGTGTGCGAGGAAATTGTTTTAAAAAGTTTTATTTTAAGTTGCTACTCTGGGCTCTCTGGAGCAGCCACAGGTCCCAGTGCCACAGCAGGCACTGGGGGACAGAGGCAGGGACTGTCTGCTGCTGTGCCCCCCAGCCTGGCCCAGCCCCGGGAGAGGACCTGCGGGTGGGTGAAGCTGGGGCCCATGCAGGTGCTGCGAGGACCGCTGTGCTGGAGGCTCCTGGCTAGCTCAGCCCCAAGTGCTGCCCAAGGTGGCTTTTCCTGGGGCCCAGGCTCCTGCATCGGGGTGACTCCACCCCACTCTCGCTATGCCTGGCATGCAGGGAGGTGGAGCTGGGAGCTCCCTGAGCTCCATGTGCTGCCCCAGCTAGGCAGCATCCCCTTGTAGGCAGGACAGTTGCGATCCATCCCTGTGGAGCTGCGCGGGCCGAGCCAGGCCCTGTTTTGGGTGCCACTGGGTGCCCCAGCCCACTCACCTGCCGTGGCCTGAGTCTGCGGAGCCCTGGGGCACCCCTGCTTCCCACCTGGGCCCTGCTCTCCTCTGCATCCTGCCTTCCCAAGAGCCCAGCCAGGCTGGTCCGCTCACGGCACCTCCCCCTGTGCCTGCTTTTCCCCATGCCACCCAGACCCTGCTCTGAGCACCTGGCCCCAGCGCTTGGTGCCCCAGTGCTGCCCCCACCTGTGTGGGATGGGCATCAGTCTGCCCAAGCCCTGGCTTTGCCCCCACTTCCAGCCCTGGGCTCAGGCTCTCCCCTCTCCGGGACCATCGGGGAGGCCTGAGAGCCCTGGGCCTGGTGGCTGCTGCTGGGGTGTCACTGTCTTCCTTTGCTGAACGCTGCCTTGGACCAACCGGCCTGAGCTGCAGTGGGTCGTGGTGCGAGAGGTGGGCAGGAAGGGCCCGCCCTCTTTCTCCCCTTCCTTTTTTTCCTCTCTTCTCTTTCTTTTGCTTTTCTGTTTTTCTTCTCTTCTCTCTCTCTTTTCCCCTCCTTTCTTTTCTCTTTCTCTCTCTCCTCTTTTTCTCTTCTTTCTTCTCTCTTTCTTTCCTTTTTTTCTTGTTTTCTTTCTTTACTTCTCACTCTCTTTTTTGTGTCTCCTCTCATTTTTCTCTTTCTTTCTCTTCTTTTTCTCTTTTCTCTCTCTCTCTTTCTCTCTCCACTTTTTGTCGTCTTTCTCTTTTTTTTCCTCTCATCACAACATGCTTAACAAAAAAAGAATACATAGGAATAAAGGTATTATATGAAGTTTTATTTCTTGTCACCAGGTTTAGCATTTTTAGAAAACCCAGTATTTACTGTAAAACAAACCAAACAAACCCCCCATTTTTTATTATTAACTATATTAATATGCAGTGCAATGTACCCCCCGTCCCAGTTTTGTTTTTCTGGCATGCTGGGACTCTAGCACCTTACAAGGTAGACATTGTGGTTTTTCAGCACTCCGGCCAAAAACGTTTCCAACCCCTGGTGTAAGTATTTTTTTTTCTGGACGTATGCCTTACTACTTTTCATAATACTACTGTACTTACCTGACTCCAAGACCACTTTGAATTTAAGACGATGCCCTAATAATCAGACTCCAGATATGGAAAATAAATAGATTTGTTATATCTTTCCATATCTACAAGGTAATTATTGGAGTGCTGTCTTAAATTTGTTCCTCTCCTGCTGTGGGAAAGGGAGTGGCAGGGGGGCAGATGATGAGGAACTCGAGTGGTCTGATCTCTGCTCCTTGCCTCACTGCTACCTGTATGCCCCAACACCCCCCTTCCCTCCACAATGCCTGCTCCCACTGCTGTCTGCATGCCCCAGTGCCTCCCCCTCCCACAGTGTCTGCTGCTACCACTGCCTGTGTGCCCGAGCAGCTGCTGCTCTGCCACTTCCCTCCCTCTTCTGCCCGCCTCCCCCATGCCTGCAACCCCCGGCACATGTCCTCCCCCAGCCTCTGTCCCTCACCACCTCTGTTCCTTCTCCCTCCTTCCACCCTTTATCTTCCATCTCCAGCACTGCTCCAGCCCTGTTCCTGGCAGAGGCATGGAGAACATGGTTGCTCTGACCTCTGCCTGGCCTCTGGGGTCAGAGCCTGGGTTGGAGGTGCTGCTACCAGGCTGGGCTTGGCCGGAGCAACCCTGTGCTCCATGCCGCAGGCTAGAACAGGCCAGACCCCTGCCTGAGCCATAGTAAGCGATGGGGGCAGGTGTAGCTGTGACTGATCCTGACTGGAGTTGGAGCTGAAGCAAATGCCTTGCACTTGGATCCAAGACCCTAGTTGAATAGAAATGTTGAATGAGGGCAAAAACCTCAACTTGTATTTGAGTAAATGCAGTATCTGCAGAATCTCTTTTTCTCCTTAAATGCTCACTAGTTATTTGATACAATTTTGCTTCTTTTTTCTGTAATAGAAGCTTTTTACTGAAGACTTATTGATCAGTTCAGGGCCAGTTTATTTTACAAGCATACATCTCTCATTCACATGTTTCCTTAGGTAATGGAGATAGTGTCAAATGCTTTCATTGTGGTGAGGGACTGCAGGAGTGGAAGGAGGATGAAGATCCTTGGGAGCAACATGCTAAATGGTTTCCAGGGTAAGGTACTTTTTACTGTCTTGCTGCATGCACTTGACTCCTGTTTGCAGCATAGGCTACATACACATCAAGGGAGAGTGTATCAGATAGAACCACAAACACTCAATTTGACTAAATTTCCATGGGTTGATATGCCTTTGTCCTATCCTCCTTCAGCATCTGCCCTAGTTTGTCATGGTGGGCAAGTGCACTTCTTGGCACTAGCGCTCTCCCTTCCTAGCTTTGTTTTCTTCTCTGCCTTAGGAAGCAAGGCCTTCAAGGAACATTTCACTGGGAGGCTCGCACCCTCACTCTCCCTGCAATACACTTCTGTAAAGCTGTCTGTGATGTCTACCTGCACTAGATACATCTTGGTTATTATGTAAGAAATGAATGAGCCACCACTTGGAAGCCCAAAGGGGGGATGGAAACTGCTCTGCATGTAGCACAGTTACCTTGGGCATTTTTACATGTGCTCTTGGAGTCGGGGGCGGGGGTGGTCACTTCAATTAGAGCAGCTTTCAAAGCTAATTAAAGTTCCCGGACCATCTTGTGTATCAGCGTCCCTGTGCTTCAAAATGGCAGTGTGGGGGCACTTTATCTAAAGTTAGTCGGATGAAGCGCCCCTCTTGCCATTTCGGAGATGCTGGTGCACAAGACGCAGAGGCTGGCTGGAGCGTGGTAAATGCAGGGTGTCATAGCCACCTCCCAGGTCGTGTGCAGGCAGGCACCCATTGTACTTGTTTTTCAAAAATGAATTGCGGTTTTGGATGTCTTCAGTTTTGGTTAATGAACACTTTACCTCAAAGGGGGATACTAGTACGTTTTGTTTCCTTTCTGGATCGCCAGCTCCTTTGAAGTGTCTCAAGTTGGGCACTTTAAAATTGTTCGCCAGTTAGTCCAAAAAAGATAGAATTTAATCCTCTTTCCAGATTTTTCTGAGCAAGTACCTGGGTATAGCTTCT
>NW_005842107.1:25427-26968 GCF_000455745.1 Alligator sinensis
CCTGCTGACTAATACAAGTCATTCGGGTCTTACTGAACCTGTCTTTGGCTTTCAGAGTTCACTCGTGTGTGTTTCCAGGAGGATGAGCATCCTGCCTGTGCAGGATGGGGGATGCCCAAGAATATTTCTGCTTAAATGTTGGTCCAGAGCAGCATCAACAAAAAGCAAAACTAGAATAGTCCAGTGTGCAAGCTGCTTTTGCAGCAAGATGGAAGGAGGCCTTGAGAAATCTCATATGCTAAACATCAGTCGTATGAAGAGCACAGCCGGCTGTCCCAGGCAGGACTCCAGGGGAAGTGCATGTGCTGCCAGGATTGTTCACACACAACACAATGCTGTGGCTTTCATCTTGCCAAGGAAGAGGTGACTTCAAGGGGACTGGATCATTTTTAAAGAAGGGTCAAGATCTTGTATAGGCTTGGTCTTGCTGTTTGTTTGAGAGGTCACTTAGGACTTGATTTAAATCTGTGGCAACCTTGGTAACAAGCAGAAAGCTATAAGTAAGCAATGGCCAGCCCTCCGGGCTCTGAAGCCACTCAGGTTTTTCTTTAAAGTGGACTTAGAGCTCCAGGAAGTTTGACAAGTTTGGGCAAATAGAAGGAACTTCTGCAATCCTTGAAATGACAGTGTTATGCCTATGCCTACAAATGTTTCTAGTAATCAGATGGTATTCTGGGGAGACAGTTGCAATGTGGGAGTTTATTTGGCCTTTTCAGTGTTTGTTTCTTAAATATTATTCTTTGGTCCTGGATCTAGAGTGGAATCTGAGGAGTCAGCTCAGCCTGAACTTTTCTACTTGGAAATATCTTGTTGTTATGATTTTGCTCCTGGTTTTTTGGCCATGAAATAATATTGCAGTATTCCCCTCCCATTTCTGGCTCAGAATAGGCAGATTGACCACTGGATTGTTCACCTTCTTTGTCTAGACTGGGACAAGGTGCCCCTGGCCTGCAGAACTGATAAAAATACCCAACAGAAAAAACTCATCTGGTAACAAGCAACCTGTTGAGGCAGAACCCATTTTGCAGGAAGGTTCCCTGGTTCATTAAGCATATGGCATGAAATTTGAAAGTGCTGAGAGAGGTTTTTTACCAAGAGGAAATGCCTCTTGATAAAGATAATCACAAGCAAAATGTGCTCTTGCTGATATTTTATATCCACTATAAGATGCTAGGATTTGGAGTCCATTCTCATGCTTTTGTGTCAGTTCACTCCTTCTAACAGTCCACTCTGTTAGAAAGTTAGCTGTCTAATGGGATGACACTGTTGCTGGAGAGTGTAAAAACAAACCACCAGACTTGCACAGTCTTCACTGCTAACATTCTCCAAATGCTACAAGTTAATGTTTAGACACCACTTGTGAGGGTGGTGGGAGGTACAGCTGGTGTTTGTTGGTCTCTTCATTCTTCATCTGTTCTTCGTTGTCTTTTTATGCCAGACCAGACCCTTTCATTTCAAAGTTAGCATGGTCTTGCACAAAGATTTTCTTTACATACCAAGTTCATTGCTACCATTTCAAGGTCTCAACATCGTACGGCATT
>NW_005842107.1:26999-47145 GCF_000455745.1 Alligator sinensis
CATTCCTCCTGAACCCTTTAAAAAAAGAGGCAGCTAAAAAATCAGGACCCAGAAAATGATTATAAAGACCACTCAGTATTCTGTCTCTATCTTCCAGTAGGGATGAACTATACCCAGAGGCTTGAGCTGGTTTTGAAGGTATTTAAAAAAAAAAAAAAAAAAAAAAGAAAGAAAAAAGGTAAGGAATATTATTATCTGACCAAGTCATTACTTACTGCCTGGTTAAAAGAATAGAATCTTCATTTAATTCTTTACAACTTGTATAACAAATCAATTGCTTCCTGTTGTGACTGAAAAATATTTTTGGTTTCTGGACCTAAGACTGTCAAAAATGCATTGCTGAAGAGCGTAACTTCTTTTTGCTTGCAATGTTTTTTAAAAATGTTTAAATGATACTATTGGCGATGCAGTTCTTTGAGAGGGGACTCCAAGAGCAGAAGCACTGCTTGCACCAGAATCATACAAAACCTTTTGAAATTTGTATGCATTCAGCTATTTTTCTGCTTGCGTAAGGTTTTTTTATTTTTGTAACTAAAATTCTGTTTGAAAATAGATGCAAATATCTGCTGGAAGAGAAGGGGCAAGAATTTGTAAATAAAGTTCACTTAACACGTACACAGAGGGATTCCACAGTAAGTTGTCTTTTTTCACCAGCTACTTTTTTTTTTGTGTGATTTTGATGGAGAAATAAATTAAAAAATGTTAACTGCAGAGCAGAGTATATTTTTAAAATCTTTGTGAAGTTGCTTTTTATCATGTGAATACAGAATGTACTCATCTTGCTGGGGTGATCTGACCCTAGCTGACTCCCTGCCCTTTGGGCAGGGGGCCTGGACCCAGTGATCTTGCAAGGTCCCTTCTAATGATCTAGATTTCTAATGTCTATGAAATCTAGTGACTGAAAGCAATTTCCACATAACTTTCATAAGCAACCCAAAATGTAAGTGATTCAGTTGTATTTCAGTTGCATAACAGAATATTTAGTCTGGGAGTGCTAAGTCCCTGAGGGCCTGTCTGTGTTGAAATCTTGACAGTATGGTTAGACTGGGGTGCACAGATAGTATCGTCCTTTATCATGTATAGGATTGCACTCGCCAATTAAATAATATATTGCATTCAAAAAAAAATTAGCTGTTTTACAGCTGGGATTTGATAGTTTGAAATGGGCTTTACTGATATTTAAGTGTAACCTAAAACTTTTGTTTCCTGTCAATATTGGGAACTGTGAAAATTGTCTTTGAACAGACTGAATATTACTTTAGCAATGCCTTGATTGTGGGGTAAAGATCAGGTACATATGGTTTACTGTGAGGTAGAGATGGAATTGTTTGCAAAGTCATGTGAAGGATGAATAATGACAGCGCTGATCCCTGCTGAATCTGAAATGAATCGTAGGTCCGCAGCCCTGTTTAGCACGATGAACAAACCACCGCCCTTTTCGTGTATTTAACCTTCCTTGAAATTCCTTTCTTGAAATTCTCTCATCTGTGTTTATCTTTCTCTTTTAGATAGAAGCTGCTGAAAAGACATCACTTACGGAAGGTATTGTTTTTTCTAAATAAAAGCATATGTTTTTTTATGCATTCTTTGAGAGAGAGCTTGGCTCTGTAAGCAGCCTCATCAAGGAAAGAGGAGTTGGATGACTCCTAAATTTATTCAGAACAAGGGGAAATAGCAGCTGCGCTGCTAGTATAGCTATACAGAAGTTTCCATTGAGGGAGAGGAGAGAAAAATAATGGCTGAAAATAATTTCCTGAAATCATTTGTTTATGAAGATTGAGGCCTGAAGCAGATAGCACTACAGTACTCTTGGTTGTACTGCATTTTGGTTTTCAGTTTTTAAATAATCAGGATGTTACTTGGGCTGCATATAGGTGGTTTTTATATAATCTAAAATGAAAGAAAATAAATTCACCATTAATTTGTGCTTAGGGATTTATGAAGAGTCATGCAATAATTTGGCTTTAAGTGTAGAAATACGTTGTTTGAAGCAACTGTTTTCTTGGAAAAGATGCAACAGAAAGGTTGATTAACTTGTGATCTCAGGGGTTAATCTAGGACTGTAATATCAGTCAGAAGGGCTGAAGGAAGAGTTAATAGTAAAGCAGATCTCTGAGGCCTCCTTGTTTCATGTTTTGTCTTCCACAAGGTTAGCTGGATGGTTACTAGTCAGAGTTTGAATTTACTAATTTTTGGGTAACTGTTTTAACTGAAAAGGACTCTCTAGTGAATACTGCCAAGTACTGCCAATTTGCCCTTGGTTAAATTGTTTTCTCCTTCAACTGTCATTGCAGATGAATTTTTACAGAGTCATTTGGTACAGAATGCAATGCGTATGGGTTTCAATTTGTCTGAGATTAAGAACATTATAGAGAAGAAACTGCAGACATCTGGAGAAAACTATACCTCTGTTGAGGTTTTGGTCGCAGACTTAATAAATGCTCAGAAAGCAAATGCACAAGAAGGATCCAGTGAGAACCCACTGATTAAAGGTGAACATTTTAAAAGGCAAAACATTTATGAAAACTGCTTAGTACTGTATGAAAAAAAATCCTATTGGTGTATTACTGTTGCCACCTTTAACTTCTGTCTTGCTTTCCAGAAAGAACAGGCATATAATATATGTAATTTTGAGAGAATTTAATAAAGTAGTGATGTATGCAGATCACTTAAAACCAAGTATTTTTAAAATATTCTCTCAGACAGTTACTCGCAAGCATGTTCTGCTTTATACTACAAAACAGGCACACAACTCTGACTCTGCGATAACTTAGAGAGGTTTTATAATCTGCAGTTCTGAGTTTTCAGAGGCATTGTCTATTTGAAATCTAACCACTTCCAAAAATTTTGTTTAAAAGTATTTTCAACTTTTACCCCCAGATCCTGAGTTGCCCTGCCAACTTTTGTGGTGTTGTGTTTTCCCCTGTCTCGTCCCACCCCCTAAAAAACATTATTACCTTTCTGTGGCTAAATAATTCTCTCTCTTAGTAAATGGTGAAATGACTATTTACAGAAGAAGCCATGGAATAAACTGTGCCAGGAAACGGACTACACAGAGTACTGTCAAATGTCCATTGAAAACACACAATGAAATAAAAAGAAACTTTTGTTTCCTCTGATCTTTCCATTATAAAGCTTTTTTGTAATGGGTTATATAGAATCATAGACAATGAGGGTTGGAAGGGACCTCAGGAGGTCATATTTAGTCCAACCCCCTGCTCAAAGCAGGACCAGCCCCAACTAGATCATCCCAGCCAAGGCTTTGTCGAGTCAGGTCTTAAAAACCTCCAGGGATGGAGATTGCACCACCTCTCTAGGTAACCCATTCCAGTGTTTCACCACCCTCCTGGTGAGAGTTTTTCCTAATATCCAACCTAAACTTCACTTGCTGCAACTTGAGACCATTGCTCCTTGTTCTGTCATATAAGAACATTTTGCTTCCTGGAGTATGAGAGGCAGGAGGTGTTGTGTTGTTTTTTTTATGGTAGTACATGTAAAGCAAAACAGTATTCAGGATTCTGTGCTGGATACTCTGCAGTTGTAATGAAAAGAAAACCACCTACTCCAAAGAGTTTTTATAGTCTACAACAAGACTGCAGATAAATACAGAGAAACAGAAGAGGCGCACTTCTGGTTGACCTGATATGCAATGATCTCAGCGTACCAGCATATCATGGAAAAGGGGAGTTTTAAAGAGGGTTACAAAGGATTGTAATGCATATTTATGGGTGATTATGAGGCATTCTTTCCACATGTGGTAGCAGCACTTTAGAAAGAAGCAATTTTTTTTGTCAAGTAAGGCACAGTTCAATTGAATGGTATAGAACTGAATTAACATGAGATTGGTTTGTTCTGCAGTAAGACTTTGATTAATACTTCTGTGCTCAGAAGTGGCTACTTACCACATTAAAATAATCTGTTTTCATGGGATTCTTTTAAAAAAAAATCATTTGAATCAATATTTCAGTCAACACCTGACATCACTTATCTATGTATATTTTTGGTGGGCAGGTGTGATAGTATTCGTGTCTTCAACACTACTCTTTTGTTTTCTGAATTTGAGTTCAGCCTTTTTTCTTATTTGTGCATAGCACTTCATTCAGTCAGCTTTCTCCTGTGCTGAGAACTCCCTCTTACATCGTCCACGATAACAACAAAAGTTTGAGGGCAGTTGCCAGTGGGAAGTCAGTGACTTTTTTGAGAGCGAATTATGCACTTCCTGGCCTCTGGATATTCTAGAGCAGCATGTCTGGAGAGTTAACTCCTGCTTGCACAGCTCTGGGAGACATAATGGGTGTTGGGAGGCAGTGTCGGTGAGGAGTTGCTAAATTGCATATTAGTTTGCTGCCTCCTATGTGGTGGGGGAGGAGCAGGGGGGATGATCTAGCTCTGCTGTATCAAAACACATTGTTTTATAGGGCAGAGAGCCTTGAGATCAGCTGCTGTTATGAAGTATGCTAACTCATTCTCTGTATTTCCCTTTTCCTTAGATCTTAGTGTGGAAGAGAAGTTAAGACGTTTACAGGAGGAAAAGCTTTGTAAAATCTGTATGGATAAAAACATCTCTGTAGTTCTTATTCCCTGTGGCCACCTGGTTGCTTGCAAGGAATGCGCTGAAGTAGTTGTTAAATGCCCCGTGTGTTGCACAGTTATTACAAGAAGACAGAAAATTTTTATGTATTAGTCAAATGTACAACGAGTGCTGCTTGTGCAACTGGTTCCTATTATGTTGCTGAAATCCTTGTAAAGGTTTAACTGACAGTTGGGATGATAAACAGTCTAGCGCACAAACGTATTTAGAGTGCCTCCAGTTAGGGATAATAGAAAGAATAAAGCTTTAATCAGTGCCCTAAAATCTCATGAATCAGTAGTTAGAGGCTGCTATATTTATGTGGTTTACAGCACTCACATTCAACTGGAACTTCTTTATTCCTCTCCTCCGTTTTTGTCCTGTCATTTTACTTGAGCTGACAGCCGAGAATATGACTCTGTTCTCTTGATTTTTATGTATCACACACTACTAGTTTGTTGCATGTGCATAAATTTAAGTATACTCATAAACAGCATGGGAAACCTGAGTGCTCGATTCACTAAGGGCAGCGTAGGTTGAATTTGTAAGACTGCTTCTGTCATTAGCCAAGCTTCAGAGAGCGCAGAATGTGGGCAATAAACTTCAAAGGGGAAATGACAAATGGGGAAAAGTCCAGCCATGTTTCTTTTGCTATCAGCTGTCTTAGATTATATTTACTAAAGCTAGAATAGTAAACAGTCAACCCCCATTTGGGAATGGGATGAGGAGATCATAGGTTTGGGAGCAGTAACATTTCAGTGACAGAAACAGAGTTGCTGACACTTGGTTTTGTTTTCAGTCTAAAATTGAAATGACTGTCTAATTTACTCTCAAGGGTTAATTTTCTTTCCAACTTGGTGAACCAGTCAATTCCTTAATTTATTTCTCTCCCAGGGGAAAATAGCATCTTTCTCAAAATCTCATAACCTCACTGACCCAGTAACACTTACAGATATTTAAAAATGATTCTCATGACAGAATTATGAAGGTAACTTCCGTGATTTTTACTTGGCTTTCATATAGTTGACCCTTCTAAATGTGCATCAACTCTTTCTGTCCAGTAAAAAAAAAAAAAAAAAATCAACTAACACCACTTCCACCTAAAAGGCAAGTAATTATATTCTTGTTATTTACGTGTCACAGAATTACTTTCCCAAAGCAGCAGCAGCTTTTTGTTATGCTAAGGCCTTTTGTTTCTCCAGCTAACACTGCCTTTAAAAACGACTTCCTATAGCCCAGTAATAAAAGGATCTGAAGCTATCACCAAAAGGCATGCCTCCTTCTCTCTTCCAGGCTTAGTCAGGGCCTCTCTGCACAGAGCCAGTTCCCAAACAGCCTTAACTTTGGTCCTGTTTAAACAAGCTGAAACAAATATAAACAGTGAAGGGGGGGAGGAATGTCTTCCTCAATTTTTCCACTAGACTCGCTCATTGGCAACACCCTCAAAATGATCAGAACTTGTTTATAAAGCCATTACATCTTTGAAGAATCATAGTGATCTCCTTTATATAAAATGTTTTCTTTGACATTGTTCATATATAGTTGTCATATTGTCAAAGGAATCATGTGACGACAGAAACTGCAGTATCCAAGTATCTATTCTGGGACAACAGCCAAGGCAGCCTTCTAATACCAGGAATCCCAGGGTTATGTTTCATTAGTGAGGAGGGTGAAAGAAAACACACCCGTGGTTGCCGTAGTTATGCCAACAGAAGTCCTAGTGGTAAACTCTGCTATAGTGACAAAAAGACCTTTGGCTGATACGGGTTAATTGAAGGAACTGGTCTCAGGCATACCAGCAAAAGTCATTATAGGCCTGCCTGGAAGCACCTGATCCTGCAAGGTGTGGAGGACTCTGCTCATGTTTTCTGTCAGGGGGAATGGAGGATGCACAGCTTCTTGCAGAAGCCTTCCACAAACTAGAAACTGCAATTACATATTCAGAGAATAAAGATGTATTAATGTTCTTTCAGGAAGAAACACAAAGTATATTAGGGCTCTTTTCTACATCTTCCCTCCTCTACCCCTTCTGGTGATAATTCCAAATGCCTAATATTACTGTTCTTAGTAATAATAGTACTGTTACTTGAAAAACAGAAGTTGGAAGATAAGAGTTTAGCATCTGCTTCCGGTTCAAAGAAACTCTGGACAAGAGTAGAGGGTTGGACGAGAAGTTTTCAAAGTATTACACCCCCCCCCCCCCAATTGATAGTGCCAAATTTTAAACTTGGGTATTTCAAAAATGTATTTTTTGAAAAACTAGTCTGGACTTTTTCCCCTAAAAAGTTTTGAGAGTTTTAATGACATTTCCAACCATAGGGAAATAGATGATGAAAAGTTTTGGTCTAATGTTGTCAGGACATAATTATCATGTGCTTGAAAATGCTTTCATTTCAAATGTAATGCATATTCTCAAAACACACAATCCATTCGAATTGGGCACATTGAAAGATGCTGTGAGCGACAAGTGCTAGTTGAGGAATGCCATCACTGGGAATTCTGTTTAGATAATCCAACCACTTGGTCTCAAGATCCATTTTATAGTGCCATTTGTACGTATTCAAAGTGGGCTGTATTTCCAGAATGTATTAATGTGGTTTGTGGTAGAGGACTGTGCTTTTAAAATCCAGATTTTTAAGAATTTTATAATCTATTTTTCATTAACTCCATGTTAAGTATGTATGAAATGATAAGAGAGCAAGATTATGTATATTTTATTATTTAACAATTTGGGCCTGATCCTGCAAACTCTTGGCATGTGAAACTTACTTCATGGGAGTAGTTCCAAACCATGGGAAGTGGTCTTGTGGCTATTTCCTTTCCAGTGCTCGACTCCAGTGGACTCCTCAAGTGACTCATGTGTTATGCACATGAGGTTTTTTTTGCAGGGTCTGGCCCTTTTATAATGCGTGTATGTACCAATTGTAAATGCAGACATTTCCCGAGTTTCCACGTACATAATGTCTTACTCTTCAGTTCACAAAGAAACTACATGTCAATGTTATCCTACTTTTGGACTTTTAGTTTGCAGCGTAATCTAGAGAGTACGTTTGAGCTAGCTTCTCCTGGTTTAGCTTAGACAGGCAATGTTAGTTCTGATGTTTCTGTTTTACCTTCTTTGAATACTTGTTTTTATACAAAAAAAATCTGTTGCTCAAGATCACATGCCCACTGTTTGCTTATCAGCCATAGTTCTTCTGTTCTAGAATCCTTCTGCTTCTTTAATTAATGTTCCCATTTGTATAATTAGCCACTTGCTAATGGTGAACATTTAATTGACTGCTTTCAACTTTCTGTGTATTTGTTTTCCTGCTTTGCCATCTGATTTCCTAGTAGAGACGAAAAGGTATCTAGTGCACTGCATGCCAGAATGATCTGCCTTTCCTCTCTTTCCTCTAAGGATATGTCAACTGAAGCTAATAGGCATCATGTACTTCTGTTTCTTGGAGCACTAAAGGTGTTATTTTAATTAGAAATTGTAACGCCAATCATAATACTCAGATGTTCTGTTTAATTTTTATCTTGTGCATAATTTTTTTGTTAATGCTTTCCTATTCTTTCCATTTTCATAATCAAAAAGTTAAATTAGCTTGTCATCCTAGCGCTGCTTTAAAGAAAAAAATAGCACTCAACTTTGGGGAAGCATTAGAAAACTGTCATTTTTTGTTTTCAGTCCGTTTCACTTGTTTTTGAAGTTTGCAGTTTGAGCTCAAATTATTGCAGGGAAGAATTTGAATTAAATGTCATCTTAAAATATTGTTTAAAAATTACACTTTATTTTTGTGTTGGGTCTTGTAACGTTGCTCTTAAATCTTGATTTAAAAATATCTAAATTTTGGATTAATAAAACTAGTTTGATAACTCTCTAGACCTATGAAATGTCCTAAATTTGTGGAAATTTAGAGTATTACTACAAGCTCTTGTATATAGAAATGTATTTTGGAATCCTAAGGGTTAAATGATGTGTCTGACTTGGTATACTAATTAGTGATTCTTAATACAGAATATAATTTTTCATTTCAACTACATGTTCCAAACTACTGAAATGGGACAGATTTATTTTTTTAAATGTTTGTTGTGATTATGTAACTTGATTTTATGAATTATTTAAATAAAAGTAAAATTAAATTGAGTAATGTGAGCTCTATTTTCCGCTTTGAAATAGCACTTGAAACACTGCATTACTTTTTTTTTCCCTTGTAATTTTTCAGCTGCATACATCAAATGAGCCTAGTAAATATGTATATATTAATAGAGACAAAAAGGAACAAAGTACTTGTTCTCCACAGAGAACTAAATTCTGCTTCTCTCTATCATACTAAAATCCTGTTGACGTGTCTGTAAGGTGAGTAAAATTTAGCCCCTGGGAACAGATGACTTTGAAAGGAAATCGGCCTAGTTGTATTACACGACCTTTTCTGGGAAGTTGGCTCTTCATGGATTTTGTTCACATGGAGCTCTAGGTAGGGATGCTTTAATTCTCAATTCTTATAGTCTACCTTTGCAAGATGTTTCTTTAGTAATTTGTGTGCTGTTTCATGAAAAGGTTGTGTTTAGGCACGGTGTCCAGGGTGCCAGGGAGGTGAGAGGCCAGACTCCCATTGAAGGTCATTGGGAGTTTGGTGCCTTCGAAAAGTCTCCCCTTTGGGTGTGGTATTTTTCCCTTTTAGAAGGCAAAATGCATTTTATAAATGGGCTTATTTTTGTCTTGAAAAGCTCATGCAGGGACCATTCCCCAATATGGCCCAAGCGTGCTGAATCCATCTGCTGACTTTCTCAGGCAGGTGGTTCATAATCCCAGCCAGATCAAAGGTTTGGGGGAGTGTTTCTCTCAAGGAAGGACATCTATCTAGTGGGCTGAGGAATTCAAAGGGGAAGTGATTAGGAACAGCTGTGTCTGGGGAGATATTTGAGCCAGTTTTGTTTTTTTTTTAAATCAAAATTATCTCCAACAAGAGGATATGGTTGAACTTAGGCAGCATGTAGATTGTGTTTGAGAGCAGGCAGGAGTGCCAGTGGCTCTTAATACTTGCAGCCTTACACTTTTTCCACATTAGACAAGTAAAGCAAATAAACAGCCGCCTTCTTGTATATATAACTTTAATGCAGAAGATTCTTTGTTTTACCTCCTCCGAAGGCTAGCTTTTAAAAAGCATCGCACTACTGCTGTGTTCAGTTGCAATGTCATGTTTTAAAGAGTAATAAAACTAATCAATAGTCAGTGTTCAAATTGTAATAGAGTCAATGACAATTGAGGGTTAAAACCCTCAACTTGTTAGTAAGACTTTGAGAGCTGCTCCATTAAATGCAGTTTTAAAAATTGTAATCAGTGCTCTATTCACACTAAATGTGAGAGAGTAATTAACATAGCCATCAAATTATGACAGCTTGAATTAGTGACTTTTTTAAAAACTGTTGTGATTTTTTTTTTTTCCAGTGTCTCTGAAAGACACATCAGTGGTTCTCAAAGGGTGGTGCCAAACTGAGTATTTAGGGAAATATTAGAAAAGAAGAATTGGGGTAAGTGGGAGATTCTTGGGGAAAGGCTGGGAGAAAGCTGATGACAGGACATTAGAGACCTGGAAGCTGATTTACAACCAGCATCTATGGTGGAAAATCTGTTGGGGTGGTGTAACACAATGTTGAAAGCGTGCTGCTCCTCTCTGCTGTTTGCTGTGCAGAGTGAGTCATCCCTGTCTTATTTGTACTATGTTATTTAGCAATGGCAGTTCCCATTAATTTAGGACCGTGATTCATTGCTACAGATCTGTTGGAATGTTTTACAGATATTTAATTATATATCAGAATTTATGTTAAACTGGTTTAATAGTATTTATATAATGTTGTACTAGAAAACAAGGGAATTCCATGTTAGGTTAGGAGTGTTGGGTAAAATCTATAGATCCATAGCTTCTGTTTAATTCATACTTGTTTTAGTTCCTGCTCAATGTCCTCTGAGTGAGACTTAAAACAGTATTCATTTATTCCACATGATCCTGCAAGGTAAATGGAAGAACCTCATATATACTTAATTGTGCCTCTTTACCAGTTATGCAAATCCAAGATGAGGTATTCCTTCCCTCCCTTCTCCAGTCAACATCGAGGCAGGGTGGGGGGGGGGAGCCCCATCTTAGATTTGAGTACAAGTGGGTGGTAACAGTTTTCTCCAACCCCAACCCGGGGTCAGATCAGAGCTGCAGCTTCTGCCTCCTGCTGCCACTGCTCCCTTTTCTCCCCGCAACCACTAGCCTGCCCATTGCAGCTCTGGAGCCCCGCTCTGGTTTAGGGCAGGGAGCAGGAAGTATGTGGTGGTTCTGGCCCCAGCCTGGGCTGGAATGAAGCTGTCACCACTGCAACAACTGCTCCACGGCTAGGCTGAGACCAGCAGCAGCACATGCTTGTCTTGCTCCCTGTCCCAGGCCAGAGCAGGGTCTGGAGCTGCATTGGGAAAGTAAGCAGCAGGGTCTGGGGGGGTCACAGGGGGCAAAGGGGGGAAGATGGCACAAGAGGAGGCTTTTGATGGTGCTGGGGACAACTTCCGGTGGGGGGCAGGCAGCAGGGATCAGGGGGTCAAGTGATGGAGTGGGGGTAGGCAGGTGGCATCCCCCCCCTTAAATTTTCCACGTCAAGAACCTAATTATTTGGGGGTGTAATTCAGAATCATCTTGGATTTGGGTAAATACAACATCTTGGTTATGCAATTAATTTGAAGGCCTGATCCAAAGTTCATTGAACAGAATAAAAGAATCACAGGTGACTAGTAGAGGGGATACTGGGGGGGGGGAAGGGGGGAGGAGGCATGTGCCCCCCCCGATATTGGCCCCTGACTTGGCACTGCTCAGGACGGAGCAGTTTGTTTGCCGTGCGGGCCGGCAGCATATTTGAGGGGGGGCGGGGGGCACTAAGCTGCTGCACAGAAGTATAAGAGTGGATATGGGCTTTGGGCCCAACCACAAATTGTGCGCGGCCCCCCCCGACTCAGCAGGCACCAGTCACCCTGGAGAAGAATTCATTGTTTTTGATTGGGCCCTTTTAAAAATAAGTGATTTTGAGACTTCCTTTTTATAGTGCAATTGGCTTTGGCATTTTTGGCTGAATTTGGCTTTATATTAAGTATTTACAATCCCAGATTTTTGGCCAAAGACCTTGCATTTTCAGCCACTGCTCCTACAGTATTTCTGTTGTCTTTGGACATAGGGGTTAAAGAATGAAGACAGACATCACTTTAGCAATGAAACCGTGTGTTTAAATCCACATCTTCCTGAGCTTGCACATAGCCTGAAACAATCATTCTCATCTGTGATCATTCAGATGGGTCACGTTTCTGCGGACTCTGAAATTCTGCACCTCTGGAACTTGGTATCTTTCCAAAATGCCACAGAATTCTGTGTAGAGTTTGCCATTTTGCTATGACCAAGCACTTGGTGTTTGGTTTTATTTTTTTCATTTCCCTGAGCATCTGGTTGCACTGGTTGCAGCTGCCTCTTGCTTTCCAGTTGTCACCACAAGATAGCTGATAGCATTGCAGTGCAAGCTCCCAATCCACTGAGCTGAAACTAGGGGAGCCAGAACTGGAGTTGAGCTTCTAGCCAGGAAATGAGGGGAGCCAGATGCATAAATCTGAAGGCTCAAGGCTTTGGGCAGAAGTCACTGAAGTTGCCCATCTCTGGCACATGGCGTGCGATGGGGAAGGAGGTTCTGAGCTAGGTTGCTCAACCACCTGCTGTGTAGAATGTAATGGAAAAAATAATTTTTTTAAAAGTTGAAAATAATTGGTGATTTGAACCATTTTGTGTATGTGTAGAGCTGCAGTTAATGGGTTTTTGATAAGAATGGTAGAATGGGAGTGGAAAATGCTACCAGCAAATTGGGTAGAGGAATCTTGCCACAGAACACAAAAGTGTTTGCTTTGTTGTACCATAGAGTACACTGTAGGGCCCCATCAACCTTCATTATCCAGCCAAAGCTAATGTCTGAAACGTTTCGGATCGCTAGCATATAAACACTTGGGAAGGAAGTGCTTTTGGATTATAAGAATTTGATGCCAGCCAGTAACCACAAATCCTTTGCTGCTAGAGCTGCATATGAATTTTTGCAAATCTGCTCTAATGTGTTTTTGATATATGAAACTATTACAAGTTACTGTAGCTGCCTGTTATGCCCAATTTATTTTTAAATTTGTATGTGAATTTTTTTAAGAACTGTACATGAGAGAAACCACTAACAGGAGGCTGTTCCAAAAGGAGAGAAGTGGTTTGGGGAAAATGAATTTCCTTGTAGCAAATCTTCGGTTGTCAGTTTGCTAAGGTCTACGTGGGGAATTTCTAGTCAAGTTGCTCGTATCGCGTTAGGCAAGCCCCGAGTCTTCGTTTTCTTTGACCAGTGAGTTAGTTAAGGGGTAATGGCCATTATGCTTCTCTCCACTGCGACCTGTTGCATGCCTCTTCTCACTGTCCATTTAGACCTGTAAAAAGCTCTCACTTGGGCAGTAGAGATTATGGCTGGATGTGAAAGGTTGATGGACGTGCTTGGGCGGAACCAGGAAGTGTGGCCATTTTCCACTCCTACAGCCCTCCCTGCCAATGCAAATAGCTGAGGAGGAGTACCATTCCTACAGCACTCCCTGCCAATGCAAATAGCTGAGGAGGAGTTAGTGCCACTTTGACTGCAGCTCTGTCTGTGAACTCTTGTGAGGGAGACGTGTTGCACATGGGCAAGGCATCTTTTTCCTAGGGTTTTCTTGCAGCTCAGACATACAATGCCTAATTCATGCTGTTTCCATCATTTCCCCCATCCTCTTTTCTGGTCAGCCCCTGCAGTTTACATTTGAGATGTCTCTTGTCCTAGGTCCCCTTTAGATGAATGGTCTGGAAAAGAAGACTGGCTATTTGTCCTCCCTTTGTGCAGCTGCTCTGCACAAAGAAAGTTTAGACGCGTCAATCTCCAAACAGCTCAGAACACGAAGAGGGCTTGAACCCAGGCAATACCCATAATTCTGGGGGTTTATGGGCACCTTTAACCCATTCTGTAATTGTTTCATCCTACGTGCACATTCATCATAAAATGCCAGCGATTTGCAACCTCTGCCATAAAAAGATTAATTAAATGTTTCTATTTGCTCTTTGTCGTCTTTTTGCTGTTTTCCAGCAGGACTGAATTCACTTCAAAATAAATAAAATGCATGTTAGAAACAATGTCTTGGCTATAAATAAATCAAATCTAATAATACTGTTTTGAATACCTCTGCTGACAGACAAGTCTTTGCAAACTAACCTCTCAGGTAGATCTTAGTGCCATGTATAAAGCTGTTCATGTAAGGAGGACTGACTCTCACACTACATGAAATAACAAAGCAAAGACGCAGATATTTTCCTTAGTTTACAGACTGGTAAAATAACAAACATCCTTCCACTCTCTAGCCCAGAAGAACATAGAAGCAACCAATTTAAAACAATGGTTCATGATTTTTTTTTTTCCATTTGGAGTACTGCCAATCCTTTTGTGGGACTCCCAGCTTCTTAGCATATTTTTCATGTTGAGAATGCTCTGCTAATTTTCTGTTGCTCTTGTGTTAATTTAGCTGTTTCAATTTATTCCCTAGTTTTAACGTTTTAGACTTTATATCTCAAAGTTTTGAGCAGGTTCTAAAATCTCCCTCTCACAGCAGATTCACATATCAAAAATCCTTTCTGATCACTTGATGGCTATTAATTTATGCATCTTTATCGTATGCACGATACATTTAGCAAACGTCTGTTTGTTTAGCATCACTTCATACATGGAATTTACAAGGAGACTAAGATAGATGCATTTTTAATTTAAATGAAGGATTTATCCATGAATATCTTTAATATACTCAGAATCCATGCCTATAAAGTGCTATAATGACAGCATACTCATGAAGTATTCTTTTTCTTTCCTCTGCCATCATCTAAATCACTGATACTCAAACAGGGTGTTGTTGGGGTGAATATGCAATATTAGAAGTCTTAGGTGTACAAACAAGTACACAATTCACAAGATAAAAGCCCAGGGGTTTTGAATAGGAATCCAGGGTTTCTAAAACCTTCTGACCTGTCATGGTCTTTCTGAGTTCTTTGCAGTACAAGCATTGCTCTATTATTTTTCTGTCAAAAAACTTAGCACAAGCTAAGACCTGGCATTTTCCCAGAGGCACCTTGAGTCTATAAAGTTTGGGAACCACTTAACTTTTTTAATCAGTGGTTTTCCAGAAATGGGCTTCTTGGAGAGCAGGAGTTGCAAATAAGTTCTGGAGATGAAAAGGAACCAGTCCACACCAGTTGGCCTAGCTGCGTTATGCAGATATATTTCCTGAGGTGCCTACCAGTTTAGCAAGGACTTTTTAATTTGCTGTCTAAATAACAACAACTGTCTTCAAACTCTGAATTGTCTAGCTTCTGTAGTTTAGCGGTGAAGGAACCTACCTACAGCCTCAAAATACAGCTGAGATCTGTGAACTGCCCCATTCATTTGAATAGTGCATTTCTCTAAAGCTTAATTTCAACATTGGTATAACAAATGTAATTGCTGACGATTTTAGCAGAAACCGTTATTTTGGACAGAATTTAAACTGATTCCCCCACGTGTTTCTCCCTAATCTCAAGCCTGACTTGCTTAGGTCTGGAAACCAGGACAACATTGTATTCTGGATTCAAGAAAGTTGGCCTTGTGAGAGCTTGTCATTCCCTTGATGGATTGCTGAAGTAGTACCTCCGCTGGAGACCAGTCCTGTCTGATGATTAATCCAGGAGTAGGAAGTTTTTTCCCTGACTAAAGCTGGTGTGAGCTTTATGTGGGAAATGCAAGTCTCAATGCAACTTCTCAGGGTTTTATCTTGTAAGTCTTGCATCAAAAGTGGCATCGGCGAGCAGGGATAAACAGCTGGGGGGTGGGGTGTCACGTATCATAGCAGATAAGGTGCTGCTCCTACAGTGATCTGAATAAAGCTGCCTGTAGTGGAGTTAGCACAGTGATGATGGCTGGCAACCAAGTCTGCCTTGTTTAAGTGTTGAGGGCTAATGGCAAGTAGGAACCCCCTGCTCTCTGAGTCTGATGGAACAAGCTCGTCCTCTGGGATTCCAGCTACACACTTGCACAGGAACAGGGAAGTACAGTAGACTAAGAATTGGGGATCTACAGGTAGTTAGCACTGTATTTTAGGAAGCTGGATGAGAAGGGGGTAGTATCTGTATAAAGGTGACACTTCTTACTGAAGAAGGAACTTAAGTAATGGTCTGAATTCTCTGCAGGAAATTATGGGAAAGTAACGTGTGTTTGTTACGTAATCTTGTAAATTATCTTGAGAGAGAAGGGAGGGAGGACTGAAAGAATTTCAGGTAATTGGGAAAAAAGCCTCTAATAGGGAACAGTGTTTTTCTTTCAGTTGAAACATGGGTGATTTGTTTATGGCCTCTCTCTCAGCACTATATTCTAGAGGTGCACCGATACATCGGTCCGCATTGTATCAGCACGGATAAAAGGAAAATTGACATTATTGGCAATTGGCTTTTTTTGGCTAATGTGGCCAGTAATGTC
Organism: Alligator sinensis; assembly: GCF_000455745.1. NCBI lineage: Eukaryota > Metazoa > Chordata > Crocodylia > Alligatoridae > Alligator > Alligator sinensis. The sequence goes on from NW_005842107.1 coordinate 43,126, forward strand.
ACTGATAAATGCTGTGTGCATGTGCACAGCCAGCCAGGCAGCTTGGAGAGCAGTGTCTGGCTGGTAAGTCTGTTGGTGGGGAAGGGGCGGGGCAGAGGGAAGGGGCCCAAAAAATCTTTATTGGTGCACTCCTACTATATTCCTGGAAATGGATCAGCTAGCCCCTAGTATCAAACACTACTCCTCCTCCCCACCACACCCTGGACATAAGCAAAGTATTGTCCATAAGAGTAAATTATGCTATAATCCTACACACTTAAGAAAGAGGAAAGCAGAGTTGCAGTGATTGGCTCATGTGTCACTGCTTTGAATGAGGAAGAAGTGGTATCAACATAATTCTGACAATTGCAAGGAAGAGTTAGGCGTTTGGTGACTTGAGGCTGCCCTTGGATTCTGTGGTGTTGATTCCCAACACTCTCTCATGTCCTATGATGATCAGCTCAGATCTCTTGGTGCTGGTGCTCATGTTCCCCGTTTCTTAAATTGATGACTCTAAGGAACTCTGGATCTGGTAGGCAGTCTCAGTTTCAACAGAACTGGGTTGGAAAGCCCATCTAGATAGCTGTATAGAAGGCAGCCCAAGGTCTCTTAAGGATAATCCATTATTTTAATCTCCATCTCTGAGAGTTCTGTAACTAAATCTCTTTCCCCATACTTAATGTATATAGCTTTTGAACCTCACTGCAAGAAAATTTCCAACGAGACGTGAATTTTGGCTAGGATATCCTTAGCTGAGGAAAAATTAAAGAGTGAAGTTGGAGGAGTAAACATAGCTTTTCCTCTTAGACTGTATTGAAAATCTTCATAGCTGCATACAGTAAAATTTATTACACATATTATCCAATATTACAGGCAATGTACTGAAATGAGTATTTTTATTATAAAATAAACATGTTATATACCTTACTTCCCCATGCTTTTTCTTATTAGACTGACTGTTGCATTATTCACCATCTTTTCATTTTTGATGGGGTTGATGGTCTTTTTATACCATGCAACCTCCTGCTTTTTCCCCAGATAAAGAATATATTTATTTCCTGCAAAGGGATGATCTAGTTTGTTATCCAGTTGAATATGTAATGCAACCCTAGGCAGACAAGGTTCCTTGGGTGAATTTGATATCTTTTATTAGACCAACCCAAATGGTTGGAGAATAGTTATTAAGCAAGCTTTCGGGTTCAACAACCCTTCATCAGGCTCAGGAAGCTGCAGCAGTTGGTGTGCGCTCTTCCTGGCTGGAATGAAAAGTCCAGGAAGAGCACACACCAACTGCTGCAGCTTCCTGAGCCTGATGAAGGGTGGTTGAACCCGAAAGCTTGCTTAATAACTATTCTCCAACCATTTGGGTTGGTCTAATAAAAGATATCAAATTCACACAAGGAACCTTGTCTGCCTATAACCTTAGACCAACACGGCTACAACCTAAACCCCTGCATAATGCAACCCTATGCTCCTGGGCCCCGTCTTCTAGATCTTCAGACTCATCAGAAATGAATTCTACTTTGTTTTTTTTATTAGGGAGGCTTTTCCTCTCTCTACCGCAATACTTCTCAAGCTGGGTGCCAAGACATCCAGGGGTGTGACTAAATCCTTTGAAGGGTGCCCCAAGGTGTGAGGAGATATGGAGAAGTACAGACTCATGCTCTTCCCTGCCTGGTCATTTCCCCACCCCCACTACCTGGCCCCTCTGCGAGGAGGTAAACACTGTAATATATAAGTTATGAGTCTAAGGGATGCCTTGAATCTAAAAAGTTTGAAAACCACTGTTCTATAGCGTGGTGATCTTCCAGGCCAGAAGTTCTGGTTTCTACATGTTCTAGACTGCAGGGCATCAGTCTTGTCCTTGATCTCTTAACGGTAGCTAGGAGTACACTTTGTGCAGCTTGAACAGTTTTAAATTTCTTTTCCAGCAGCACTCTCCCAGCAAGCCCCTCCTCCTTCCTTCCATTTTGTTTGCAGTAGTCTGAGGAGGACTTTGTACCTCAGCAAGTCTTGTGCAGCTGGAATGACAGAAATCCTTTAAAGTGTTTTTAGACTTGGTCTAGTTGCTCTTCTTCATCTCATCCTTATCAAAGACCAGGGGTGTGAGTGAAAATGCAGGTTTAATGCTGTTAAGTGGGTTATTTTAATAAGGGTTTGGAGAAGCACAAAAAGTACGCTTACTACTTGAGCATTCCCAGTGGCAGGTAGAGTTTTGGATAATATGGTCTTTCTGTCAAGACTTCTCTTAATCTCCCTGGGACCAGGCCTCAAATGAAGCAAGAGGCCAACATTGAGAAACTAAGAGGAGGAGGACAAAATGTAGTGTTCTCTCTGACATTGCCTCAGACAGCAGTCTAGAAAATGTGGTTTTTGGCTATCAGAGGAAGTAGTTTTCATCTTGTTCCCTCTTCTCCACCTGCAAGAAGTCCCAGCATCACCAGCAAAATCAATCAAAGGGAAAACTCGCAGAGAGAGATGAGGCTCCTTGGAGAGTCAGTCACAAAGCAGTTCCATGTCTTGACAGCATCGCGAAGAACTATTAAATCTTTTGCTGGTAAATATTTGACGCAATCCGATACGACTACACACAGGGTAAATTTACTTCCTGACATCTCCACTAAATACTTGTCAAGCAGTCAGACATAATAGTGTTGTCACTTGATTCAGGAAATACAGTAGGGGAAGATATGCATCAGGAATTGTTAAGATCTGAGTCAACTTTGGTGACTGGCATTGAGACGGAACCAGGCTGGAACTCAAAATGTGCAATGAAGCTGTCGACACACATGAGCGTGTCCATGCCTGTGCACAGGCCCTTGAAAAGTAATCAGGTTCTTTTCTCAAAGGCCAAAAGAAATGGCCCTTCTTTAAACCATTTACGTAATAATAATAATAATAAAAAATTATCCACTACAAATTTAAGACTAGGCTGCACTTAAACTACTGTGTTTTCTCAATAAACCAAATATGTGGAGCTAATGTTAATATTTGCATTTTATATACAGCTGGTTCTGCTTCATTGTTGTGCTTTTATCAACTCTTGTAGTAGATTCTTATGATCTTCAAAGTTTAAGCTTTTCATCTGAGCAGGCCTATTGCATTTCAAGCAAAATGATACAGTTCCACAATTTCAGCAGAAACCTTATTTTTCACATGATGTAGCTTATTCAATATAAAATAGGTGTATCAAGCAGTCAACTCCCTACCACTGTAAAGAGCAAGCATAGATGAATAGGGGCCTTGATGGTCTAGTCTTTCTATTTCTAAATTTCAAATCCCTATATAAGAAGCCCAGTTTTTAAATTTAGCTTTAAGTTTTTCACAGATGGAACACCTATTATTTCACACTTCATCCACAACTTCAATCTGATGTTTGCAGGCTCTCATTCAGGATCAGCAACAACACCTTTGTTTCTAAGTGAAAAACATGAAATTAACACTTTGAAGATAGATCTATAACTAGGCTGGCAAGATACCCCCAAAGCCCCAAAAGGGAACTCTCCTTTGCTACACAAACACTTAACTTTTACCCCATCAACTTTTTTCCTTAAAAGCCATTTTCCTTTGACTTCTTCTTAAAACGCATTCTGCTTTCAAAGTACTTTGTTTTTTGTACATTCCTGGTCTTCTACATTTTTGGAAGATGGGAAAAAGGGGAGAGAACTTTTATTTTTGTGATGGCAAAATCAGGTTATAGTTGATGAGTTCTTTTTCTAGGGCTTTCAAATTGATTTTGCATACAAATACTAGTTGGTTATGCATCGCCTCTCACTGCTAGAGAGTCTAATAAGGAGTAATTCAGATGTAGTCAATCAGATTAATGGTCACATTCCAGAACTCTGAATATTTTATGCTAAGAGAAGTGGATTCTAGTCAATAGGAAACAATTTACAATTTTAAAGAAAAGTTGAACGTGGTAGACATAATGAACTAGATACCTGAACTGCAGCTAAGTGCCACCACCAAGAGATGATATGGTCTTGCTTCTAACAACTTAATGTAAAATTGCGTCACCGTATATTCTTAAACTCTCTTTCC
>NW_005842107.1:47176-50539 GCF_000455745.1 Alligator sinensis
AAAAATGCCTGGGTTAACAATTACTGTGAGATATTGCACAAAAGAAACACTACTATTAATGTCTGCTTTTCTCTCCAGTCACCTTTGCCTTATGAGGTGTTTTTGGATAGACTACTGAAGAATCTTAACTTTCAACTTTACTAGTACTGTTATTTTTTGAGTATTGTCCAGAAAGCCAAAATTAAGAATGATTAAGTATTCTCTCCTCTAGTTTGAGGAATTAGTAGGGCAAAAATATGCTGCTGTCTGGTAATCCAACAGCAACAAGCCTATTACTATTTGTTTAGCACCAGTAACGTGTGTGACAGTACAATATGCAAAATGAAGACAGGGGCTGGTATGAAGGGCTTAAGATCTACAAAGCATACATACAAGAGAAAACACAATGAGGCAATCAAAGATGGAGATAATTTGTGTTTAAAAAGTATGCATCTCCTTCCCATAGTTGTACACTCCCTTCTTGTAGGTACTGTGGTTGGAAGAAGTGGTTTTAGAGGTATCTACTGTGTGGTAAATTGTGACAATGTAAAAATACATAGACTGAGGTAAGAAACAGAAACTGAGGTGAGGCTGACTAGACTGTAGTTCCCTGGATCCTTCTTCCCTTTCTTAAAGATGGGCACTATATTTGCCCTTTTCCAGTCATCTGGGACCTCTCCTGGCCACCATGAGTTTTAAAAAATAATGGCCAGTGACTACAATCACACCTGCCAACTCCCTCAGCACCATCAGGTGTACTGCATCTGGCCCTGGGGACTTGTACATGTCCAGTTTTTTTAAATACCCACTCACCTGTTCTTTTGTCACTGTTGGCTGCTGAGCTCCTCCCAAACTGTGCTGCCTGGTGCAGTAGTCTGGGAGCTAACCTTGGCAATAAAAATTGAGATGAAAAGGCATTGAGTACTTCAGCCTCAAGACAGGGGTTACTTTATTATAATTGTGTTCATTTTATGATGTTATATTTTTGAAAGGGATCCTCTTGTGATGTAATGCCAATGTTATGTGCTCGCTATTGTGATGGTTTTGAATGCTTATACAAATCATAGCATAGTACCCATGGGTGTTTTAACTTTCATGATCTAAGAAAGGTTTATCTGCATTGTCTGTCACTAGGTTGCCTCCATTCAGTAAGGGACCCACACTTTCCCTGACCTTCCTCTTGTTGCTGACATACTTGTAGAAACCCTTCACGTCCCTTGCTACCTGCAACTCCAGTTGTGCTTTGGCCTTCCTGACTTCATCCCTGCATGCCCAAGCAATAGTCTTATACTCCTTCCAAGTCATTTGTCCTGTTTCCACTCCGTGTATGCTTCCTTTTTGTGTTTTAGAATACTGAAGAGTTCCCTGCTAAGCCAAGCTGATCTGCTGCCATACCTGCTAGTCTTCCTGTGCATTGGGATATTTTTCTTCCTGCACCCTCAGTAACATTTCTTTAAGATACCAGAGCTCTCTTAGACTCCTTTCCCCCTCAGACTGGCCTCCCAGGGGATCCTGCCCATGAGTTCCCTGAGCAAATCAAAGTCTACATTTCTGAAGTCCAGAGCCCATACTCTGCTGCTCTCCTTCCTTCCCTGCTATTCTGTCTCTTCCTAACAATCCTTCTTCTTGGAGCACAAGCCCGTGGTTGAAGAAGCCAAAGACCTGCTGACGACACTATCTGCACAGCCATGCATTGATTTGCAAGGTGTGTCCACTCATGTCTGGGCCCTCCCCCTTGACTAGAAGGATCGAGAACACCACATGAGCCCGTTCCCTTTACCCTTGTACCCGGAAGTGACTTTTGAGCTGCTCAGGGTCACCCCCGGCTGTATATCACTTATGCCCACATGGATGAAGAGCATGGGGTAGCAGAGAGCTGGGATGAGTCTCACTAATCCTTCTGTGATATCCTGGATTCGGGTAGACCAGAGACAACAGGTCAGGCTGGCAGATAGAGGTCTCTGACCCCCCACAGAAGGGAGTCTCCAACCACCACCACCCATTGCTTCCTCTTGGTGGCAGTGATCTCCATCCTCCCAACCTTGGGGAGGCCTGGCCTGTCCTCTTCCACCAATAAAACATGCTTCTTCTCCTCCGTTGCTACGGCTGCCTGTAAAGACTTCTGCCTGCTGCCAGAGATCACAAGTTTTCACCTTCCTAGAAGTTCCCGTCCTTTTCTTCCTCTAGCGCTGTCTCTGGCAGTTCTTCAGGTTTCCTTCGGCATCAAAGTGGAGGATGCTTTGGAGCCTTGCCACTTTCTCCTGTGTCTCTTGTCTGCTCCCTGAGCTATCTCCCTCGCATCACAGGCCAGCACTGGAAGAAACTTGTAAGCCCACAGCACGAACCAGGACTTGGGTCGGAGCCTTGGCAGTGAGCGGTCCTGCCTGGACACGCACCTCACAGGTGCCAGCAGAGGAAGAGCTGGCAGTGGAAGTGGCTCTGGCCTTGCAACATCCTCCAGCTGCTTCTCTAGGTCTCTCAATCCGCCGCCTTTCTCCAAGCAGACCTTCCATAGTCGTTAGGGTCGGAAGGGACCTCAGTAGATCGAGTCTGACCCCCTGCCCTGGTCAGACGACCCCAGCCAGGTGCTTGTCCAGTCTCCTCTTAAAAGACCCCCCCAGGCAGGGGAGAGCACCACCTCCATTGGAAGCTCGTTCCAGAGTCTGGCAACCCTTACCGTAAAAAAGTTCTTCCTGATGTTTCCCTAGCAAACGCCTCTGTAAACTGGCCCGTTCACTGCCCCTTGGCCCCAAAAGGTTCCCTTTTCCTTCTTAACCCGATTCTTCTCACCAAGTTTACTGTGAAGGAAGGCAAGAAAGCATTACCAGGCTACTTACAGTAACCATATGTAGGTTACTCTTAATTAAGGAACGCATCTTAAAGGCTCCTCTTTAAGGGGGGGCTGCAAACCGCCTCGTTCGCTCCCCGTTCCCTGGCTTGTTGTGGAAGGGGGCAGTCTCCTTGGACACCCTCCTGGGCCTGAACGGGCTCCTCTCCCTCTAGAGCTTGCATCAGACTGATCTAACGGCCCGGCCCTGGCTCACTTATCTGCCCCGGCCCGGCCTGCCACCCCGCTCCTGTTCCTGACCCCCTCCTCTTGCCCAGCCAACTGCCCTGTTTGCCCCACTTCTTCGCCAGAATCTTGCACTTGGCTCCTCCACCCCTGCCCCAGGCCTGCTTATTGGGGCCGGCCCTGAGCAGGCTGCTTCCCTTCCCCCAAGTCCTGCCTAGCGCAGAACCAGTCACCCAAGGGTCCTCGGGGCTGTTTCACAAATGGAGCAAAGGGCCTCCTGACTTTAGCCACGTCAGGGCACTGAGGCGCTCGCCTTTCAGGGCTGGGAGGGGCGCCTGTGTGCGTGGGGGGCAGGGCCCTCAGAACGGCCG
>NW_005842107.1:51740-55191 GCF_000455745.1 Alligator sinensis
GCGCCTCCGCCTGCTCCCTCGGGCGGATCGGGACGGCGAAGGGTCCGGCCGGCCCCCGACCCGGGGAGCCCCGGTGCTAAGTTCAGCGCGCTCTGCCTTGGCCCCATCCGGAGCCGCGGGAGTGGAGCGAGAACAAGAGCTGGGGCCTAGCAGCGCCTTGTAGCAGCAGCTCCATCTTTCTCAGAGGGCCCGGAAGGAGCCCGGGTCCCACCACTTCCCTGCTCCACCTTAGGATGGGCTTGATCGCTGTCCACGTTTTAACATGCACCTCCCAAATCGCTGTCGGGCAGCTTCTGTGCCACTTGTTATGGGGCCCGGGTGACGTGGCTGCCCGGGTGGAGGTGGCAAGGTTGAGGCCTTAGCAGAAGCGCTTCTTCCCCTGCAATTGTAACGAATCTGCGAATTATGCCAAATGCCTTATGACAAGGCTTTGAAAAAGGAAGGGCTCCACTTGCTCTTGTTTTAATCGGTAGTCGCTCTGAAACACTATTTTTCCTTCTTCCAGTTTTTTTTTCCTGGGTGGTTGTGCTCTTTCCCAACTTTTTTTTTCTTTTTTTCCCATTCATGTGATTTTTGTTTTGTTTTGTTTTTTTGTTTTTTGGCATGGACAAGTATCATCAGCTAAACCTTTTTATAGAGCTTTCTCATTTACTGAAATCTGGTTTGCTTTTCTCTTCATTAAAGATGAATGACCAATAAATCAGGATAACAAGTGAGAAATCATTAAGTGCAATTCTTGTTTTTTTGCTGCTTGCAGCAGGATTGGGCTGGGTTGAATTGTAGAAGTCCAGGCTAGCGGGATCTCCATAATCGTTTTGAGGGGTATAACCAAAAGTGACACACAATTTTGAGAGATGCATAGATTATTGCAATTAATTCAGGTTTCTTCAGGAGTAAATCTTCCCCACCCTGGTGCCTGAGGGCAGCCTTGTAGCAAAACCAAGTTTGTGTTGCTGCACACGGTAGTAGTACCAGGATTGAGAGAACCCCTAGGAGGGATATCCCTCTCCTTTGTGTAAAGACCAACTTGCTGGGTCATACAATAGCAGATTTGAGTTTATTTAACCTGTATCTAGAGAAATATTGTTCACCAGCCATGGTGGCAGAGGAAGATTTCCTTTTCTTGGTTCCTAGAGGAACGCTTACAGAGCTGCTCATGCTGTAGATTGGGTTAGGACTGGGTTTAGGCAGTAGAAAACTTTTGTCAGAGGCTGGCTGGAGATTTAGAAAACAGTGAATAGTGTTAATATTCAGAAATTTATCTTGGAAATACCGAACATTTTGTTTCCACTGAGTAAAAATCAGGATAGCAGAAAAAAACAAAATACTATACCGTATTTATATTTCTTGATCAAACATGGTCTTTTGATAACACGTCCAAGTGAGGCAAGGCTTTTGTAGATCTATAGTGTCTTTCTATTACGTGTTGCATTTTTAGTGTCTTGTTGAAACAACTTCAGGGAATGTTCTGGATCAGTGCCTAAAAACTTGTTTTGGTGATAATCAAAAAAAGTTCAACAGGGAGGAGGGGAATACATGGAGCCCATGGCGTTTGGTGGGCGGAGCCAGTAACTTCAGCCACTTGTGTAATTGTGTATAGGTGATAAACATTATAGTAGCCATTAAAAAAAATCAGTATATTATCAGTTATATTTATCCTCCCAATACTGTTGGAAGCATTGATATTCTGAAGAATGGTGCCCACATGGAAATACATGAAAATGTCTGGCAGAGTCCTTGGCACAAAGAAGGTAACAGAAGACCCTGATGCATTGGTGGTGAGGGGGCAAGCAAAGCCCATGAAAGGGCATGGGAAAGGGGTGGGCAGTCCCTGGAATGGGGTTTAGAAGGACGGTATGCTGGGAGTTTGTGGAGGTATGCAAGTAGTTCCTGAAGTGTGCAGTCTTCTAACTTGTTCCTGCAGTTTGGAAATCATAGCTACAGTTCTTAAGCATTTCTTTTCCAAAAGGCTTATTTCAGTCACCAGTGAGTTGTTAAACTTTCACCTCTTTAGCTTTCAAGGTCAGTGATTGTGCATGTGATTGCTTGCTTGCCTTTTGGTATGGTATAGGGAGATTGAGCAAAATACCTTAAATATAGTTCTCTAACTTTCAAGACCTCTGGCAATTTTGTTTTGATCTTCTCATTTACCAATACGGATGAAACATAGTAACAGCGATAGGCACAGTCTTCTTGGTAGTCTGGTGTAAATTGTTTTTGGTTTGACAGGTAAATGCAGGGTGGTGCCCATTTGATTGTTTTAAATGGGATTTTGAAAAAATATTTTAGGTAGTTCCATAAAATTAAGTTGAAGGACTATGGAGAGTAGTTATGAAATAAGGCAGGCTTCTGAAGATGCCCTGAAGATACCACAAGGAAGTTTAGGGCTAAATCTAGCTCCATTTAAAGTGAAAAGGTTTCACTGGTAGTTGTTTAGTGAATATTATCTTTTGGGAAATTGTTGTGGGTCTTGCTGAGCAAATTATTTATACTTCAGAATTTACTCTTTGATCATATTTTTGCAAGCTTGCTATCTATTTCAGTGCAAAAGATGGAGGATGCATGTGGAAAATGTATGAATATGCTGTCATGATACCTTTTTGGGGGCTGATTGTATAGATGGGAGAGAAGTTAGACAAGCTTTTGGCCACAAACTAATCATTTCAGGAAATGGAAATCAAGTTACCCCTTTAGTATCGCTAATAACTTGCACATCATTTACTTGACGTTGCATTCACCTTCTCTCTCTACCCCCTTCAGAATTAGATCTCCAAAATCAAGATGGGGATGTTTTAGGTGAGGAAACTGATTTCTGTGCCAGAATGGAGGCATGGTGACTGGAATGGCTGTCAGAGGGATATGCTGGGCTCTGCTCCGTAGAGGAGAGGCAACATCCAATCCTCAGCATAACTCTCTCGCTTCAGTGCCAGAGACTGACTGAATGGCAGTAGCTTTTGGATGAACAACCAATTCAGCAACAGCTGCAATAGGGTTAAATTTGAATCTGTGGTGCTACAGATAGAGCAAGGGTGGGCAATTATTTTGGGCAGAGGGCTGCTTACCGAGTTTTGGCAAGCTGTTGAGGGCCTTACGGGTAGCCCTGCCCCTTGACAGATGTCCTGCCACCTGGTCCAGTCCCAAGATTGCGAAGTCCCGCCCCCTACCCCTCGACTTTTGCCACCAGAAGTCCCTCCCCTTGCTGGCAGAAATACTCCTTTCAGCAAGGGATTTTGCCATCTCAGAATCAGGGAAATACTAAATTATATTCTAAAAATAAAACATCTACCATGTTCATTAATTTGATTAAAAAAATATTTTTGTCTTCATTTACATGTGTGTGTAGTGTACACACAGGTGATCGCACACTAGCTTAAAATGAAGAAGTCTTACTCCTGTATACGGGGGGCGGGGGTGGGGGGGTATAGGTCTGTGTGGGGAGTGGATAGGGATG
>NW_005842107.1:55201-63150 GCF_000455745.1 Alligator sinensis
GATAGGTATGTGGGGTGAGTGAGCATGTGTGAGTATGGGTGTTTATCGGGGGACTGTGTGTGGCAGCAGGGTGGCTGGGGTGTGCTAGGGTGTGGGGGTCTACATGTATGGCAGTGTGAGCAGGGGGGTGTGGGTGCATGTATATGGGGGGGGTGTGCTTGTGGGACTCACCTTATGAACACACACATGCTCTGTGCCTCCCCTCCCTTATTGCATGTGCTCCCTCTCTCTCCCTCCCTCTCCCTCACTGCATGGACACACACACACCCACACCTCCACTCCTGGCCCCCTGCTCCCCCACTCCAGTGATACAGCCCAGGACCACATGGTGCTGGAGCAGCAGGCTGGTATGCAGGGAAGTAGTGAAAGTGGCCACAGGCAGAGGCTTCCGGTTGGGATGGATGGGGCTGGGAGGGGACTGGGGGGGCGGAGCCTGGCTAGCCTTGGTGCTGGGTCCTGCCTGCTTCCCCTAGGTCCTACTGCCCCTGGCTCCTGTCATCTTTGACAGGCTGCCAGGAGCAGATAAATATTAATTTTCCAAACTTTTTAGGTGCCCTGTGAGCTGGATAAAATAGCCTGGCAGGCTGTATTTTGCCTGTCCCTGAGATAGAGGGTGAGTGATGAAAGTGTACAGTTATGGTGAGCCCTTGCTATGGCAGTTAAGATTGTGGAAAAATCTTTTTTTCTCTTTATTTTGATTTCCCAAAAATAAGGTGCACATCTAATTTGGGGGCATCTGGTAAGTGAGTAAATATGGTATTACATCCTTAAGTGAATAAACCATGGACACCTAGAGCTTGGTTTTGCTTTCACTCTTCACTAGAGAGTTTTTCATGAAAAACTAGTGATTGCTATCTGACATAGATGGGAAGCGGGACTACTTCAGCTAACGATTTATAAAGGTGATCCGAAGGCTGGTCTCTGCAGAAGGGCAGATGTAGCACATGCTATTTGTGGTAATGGTGGTTTTGTGAATAAAGAAGTCATGGGATGTACTGTTCAGTGGCCTAAATTCCCATCATCTTCTATAGATTTGGAGTCTTACTGAACAGAGGAGTGACCTGGCATCATGCACAGGTGTGTGCTTTTGCGTGGTGGTCATTAGATAAGAAATGGCAGTAGAAAGACAGTGGGAAAATCTTTTTATTCCAGCAGCCAGTATTCACGAATCTTGTATTGTGCAATAAGCTGAGAAAAAAAGTGTGGTGTTTTGTGAAGACAGGTTTTTCACTGGCTATAGCCGTTGGTCAGACTTGCATTTGTAGCCCATAAATTTTGACGTGTAGTATGAAAAGCCTTAAATACAGCATTTTAATAGTCTTTCTCTGTTGTGCAATTTCTTCTCAAGGTTCAGTGGTGTGTATCAGGTTTTGTATAAGCAGAAAACTTCGTTTGGCGATCACAGTTTTCATTGCTTCCCAGAGTCCAGATTCTAAGACTTCTTATTAACACTTTATGAAGAGAAATCAAATAAACCATATTTCATTTTCTAACTCTGTGTGAAATTTCATGTCTATTATGTGCCAATTTCTGTAAAAAGAATGTATTCCATTTAAGTCCGTTTTAGAATGCAGTTCTAATTTTAGAGTCACTGCCAGGGTGTCTTTAATCATAAAGGCAACCATTGCACCTCCTCAATTATGGTTGGGTTTGGATTTTAAATTTTACTGTAATTGCAATAGATTTTTTTTGAATAAACGTTAGTTCATTTTAATTTCAAATAGGATCTTGAAGAGGTTTGGCTTTCTAAAATGTCATGGTGTCTCTCTCTGTTGTTGTTGACTGCTTTGCTTAAACTCTGGCTGGTAAAAAGCATAAAATAGCCAATATAATGGAAGTTTGGGGGTATCTTTTTAGGGATATGTAACTTTTCTTAATGAACTGAAATAATTGTCTGTTGATCTGGATCCCTGGAGTTTGCAGTTACTTGGGCCATTGACCAAAAACTGTTTCTCTCTGTCTCAGTTCACTAATTTAGCTTATTTCTGAGTAGGCAGGGGCCCCATGACTAGCACCAGTAATATTTTCAGTTATTGCTAGAGCCATCAAAGCACGAAGAATAATTTAATAATGACAGTATTGTCAGGGAGTTGATGTTTCTTTTTTTTACCTAATATAAAAGAAAATCTCAGTAACAAATAGTTTTTACCAAGCAATTGGGCTCGGGCATAAGAAACAAAGTGAAATTGACTGTTACTCTATGGGGCGTATTGACTAAGTTGCAAAAAGAAAACAGCACAAATAGTGAAAAGCAGACCGTTTTCTATCATTGTTTCTAAATGTGCAGTATTAGTGGCATAAATGCTTATATTGCATGTGCCTCTAGCATTTTGGGTAGGGGGGAATCATGTGTGGCTTATTTTAACGTGTTCACTGGTTAAGCAAGACCTCTGTCTTTAATGCAGGCTATTTAGTGCTGTTAGCAGCCAAGGTTTTGATCCTTGAGACACTTGCGCTTAACTACACTTGTCAGTATTCCTTCTCAAACTTGCAGAAATTATTACTATGTGCAAAGTTACTAGTAAATATTTGTAAGGATGAGACCAAAATACTATTTTTATTTGAAAGAAAAAGCCTGTGTATGATAATCATACCTGTTCTCCCAAGCTTCCTTGTGGTAATACTCTGTGTAAACAATTATCATATTGCTTCTGTTAGATCACTTAAATTCCAGTCTTAAAAATGTATACAATTCAGGTTTATTTCAATAGTTGCTTGGACTTTATAGCTATGTACACTGAAAAGTGCTCATCTTAAGCACACAAGTAAATGACCTGGGTGAGAGGAGGCTTGTTTGTACTTGAGGAGCTCAGCAGGGAAGGTCTATAGATACGGTTTTCATAAAAGACTTCAAAATAAAACCTACCCTAGCTTTTTTCTTCTCTTTCCTCCTATAACTTCTTTTGCCCTGACACTTAACTGATATTTTAATATCTTACTAATCTCTCCTAGATAAATTGCCTGTTTTTACCTATGCATCATTGAGGTACAGATCAAAAATGTGTTTTTCAATGTTGTTTTTAATTAGTTCTTTTATTTAAACATGGGTATTGTTATTCCGTCTTGTAACTGTTACTTCCAGAAATCTGCGTTTCGTTGGCAGCTATAGTAACTAGGCAGCAAAGATGCGCTAGTATTTCTGTTGCATCTGTGATTAGACTTCTGTCATTACTTGTCTAATAAGGATTTGCCAAAGACAGGCTTTTGCATATTGATCTACTAACCAAGGAAATGGATTATTAAAGCAGTTTACTTTGGAGAAGAAAGAGATGGTTTTCTTCACTGGAATCCATTTCATGCTGTGATTTGGGCTTGCTCTTTTGTCTCCCTTCAGCATCCCATATTTAAACTGCTTTGGTTTTATGGAGGGGGATTCCTTTCAGTTTAATTTGATAATTTTCAGATTTTAAACCAGTACATGTATATCAACATACATTTATTTTTTAAATGTTTCATTCAAGTAAGAATGCATATGTTCTGTATTATTGTATCACATGACTACAGAGAACAGATTTTGTAAACGAAAGGACCTGGGGCTCAGTACTTGAAAATTGTTCAAGAATGTCAGCTCTGAAACCCAAAGTCCTCTGGGTATTTCATTTTATTTACCCTCTTGTGCTCTCTTCCTGGCCGCATTGCTCAGTTTTCATTCTGTGTAGTAGCAGTCATGTAAAATTTAATAAAAACCTGTACGCAGAAGTGAGTGTATATACTGCAAAATACTACTTAGGTGCTGACTGTTAAATATGAGTATGTCAAGGCAAGAATTATTTTGCACCTAGTTATTACAGTCTGATTGAAAATCCCAAATCAGTAACACCAAACGGGTATTTTGGAGCAAAATAAATGACAAACTATCTTTGTCTTGCATCTGAAGATCAGATATCAAAATTAATTATTTGTCACTGCAACAGAAAGTGATATTTTAGCTTTGTAAAACCCCACTCCAAGCTTGTTCGGTTTTTTTTGTTGTTGGGTTTTTTTTGGTTTTTTTTCCAAGGGTGTGCTTCTCTCAAAGTTCCATTCATTCCTGTTCCCATGGAGGTTAATGAGGATATATATTTTTTTCATGCATTGGGGGCAGGATTGAGTACATGTTCCTAGCAGGCTGGATATCTAGGATGTGTGTGCCGGTTTCCTTTTTAATTTTTTTTTTGCTAATGCTGTTGGCAGACCTTCATTAAAGACAAAATGGGAGCTGATCAGCAATCCCAACAATTATATCTCTTGCCATGCCACATGCGCGTAGCAGGAAGTGCAGCTAGGGGTCAAATCCCAATCGCACCCTGTTGCTGGTGCGTGGTTCTCTGGTGGCTGGGAGCACCAGTCAGCTGCTCAGTGCTCCCAGCCACAGTAGTGCACGGGGAACCCTTCAGTACCCCTGTGCGTTCCTGAGGCTGGGGGTGCTGATCACCTTATTGAATGTGTGGCCAACACCAATTGATTTAAGGTGCAATGGGAATCAGTCACAAAGTTAATATGCACACTTTGTTTCATATTGTGGCTTATTGTCTGTTTTATCATGCATGAATGTGTGGCCAGGTTACTACTTAAGACATGATTAACTGGTTAATCATGTCTTATGTGTGATGACTGTCAGGGGCTTAAGTTTTTCAACTCTTCTTGTAAGAAAACCTCATTTGGCACCAACATGAGGAACAAAGTGAAATGGAGCATCCCCAAAAATCAAATAAAAGATTAACCAGGGGAAGGAAAGAACACTGAGGAAGATGGGAAAGTTACAAGAAAAAGCTGATAGATTGCTTCTTTAAGTATCTAGTGGTTGTACAGTGCATACTATTTTACCCCTTCCAACTGAGCTTCTGTTGTACAATTTACTGACATTCAAAGCAGTTTATGGCTGTAGTAACATGAAGTGTTTATTGCTCCTTTATATAAATAAGTCCAGAAGTAGCCTGAGATCATATGGGATGTGCAAATTAAGATTTAATTGCGTCTGATGTGAAGGAGGTCATTGGGTTTGAAAAGTATAGGAGAGAAAAAGGCAGAAAGTAAGAGTTTTGGTGGTTTGTTTGTTTGGGTTTTTTCTGGCTGTGGGAAAAACTGCCGAGTTGAAAACTGATTGATTACTTGATGAATATCGGTAGGAATCTTACCAAATGCTGTCATAGAATTGTGATTTTTTTCTTTTGTGTGGCTTTAAAATTGGGAAGGTAAAATGCTATGGCAATGCGTTGTTCTCCAACAGAATTATTAGTAGCACTTCCCCAGTTTCCTATCCTCCTTTTGTTTGTTAACTTTCAAAAATGCTAAATCTGTTCTTTTATTTCCAATAGTAGTATGTGTTTTTTCTTAACTTCCACTCCTGTGCCATCTGCTACTGCTCTTGTGCCTTACTCTTAAAACATTTGGAACTGATATGAGGCATAAGGAAACTGATCTCTTGATCTTCTGTTGTACCCCTCATTTTTTGCCATATGAAAATGGGTGTATTTCTTGGCACAAATATAACTCTCGTCCATGGCCTAAGCTGCTGTGTTTAGGTCTCTTGTGTTGAGCCCACGTGTTTTAAGCTTCTCTTGGTTTGAGCAAGTCATAACATTGGTCCTTGGCAGCTCTGTTAACAGTTCTGGGTCATGGGCTGTCATGCCCATGCCCAGCCTTGTGACCTGACCAATCTAGGTATCATACTGACGTAGCAGACGCATTAGTAGCTTAAGTTCTCTCAATGCTCCAAATTTGTGGGCAGTCTTAGTTTACAGTTAACTTCTTTAGGGACAGCTGTTAGCATGTGGACTTTGGGAGGATCTCAAAAAACACTAGAAATATACAACAAAATACATTTCCTTGCCTTCATTACCACTTGAGTAGTTTTTGGGTTTGAGTAAGAGTCTGAGTCTATGCTCCCTTTCCCTTTTCTGGATTTTATAGCCTATCTAGAATGGGGAATATTTTCTTACTGTTGCATCTAGCTTTTTACTTCTGGTCTCTTCTCAACTGGCTGGTAGTTCCCTTAGGTGCTTAGTTAGGTGACATGGGGAGTACAGATTTTGGAAAAACTTTGCTTTGTGCGGTAGCCAGTTTTTTGTCCAATAAGACTTCCATATAAGTAGAGGGCCATAAGGGTTTAATTATACTCTCTTAAGACGTTTGTCACTGCTCTTTGATGTTGTTGTCCAGGAAGGAGGGAAAAAGACACTAGAGAAAAAACAGAAATTCCACATACAGAATGGACTTTGACAGTCCCCAAATAAAATACAATTCACCAGGTGTATTGATGGTTAGAGCTGTGTTCAGAGCAGACTAGGGGGTCCAGCCTGTTCACTGTCTAACTTCCATTAACTTTGTTGGATCAGAGATTTCTAAGTGTTGCACATACAAATGGCACTGACTAAATGAATATTTCTGGGTTGTGGTTCTCCTACTTGGGTATGTGTTCTCTAGTTGTATCAGTCTGAAAATGGACTAAAATTGCACAGTCTGTGCCAGTTTCTTTACTGCTGGTAAAGTGCTTCTGTGGGACTTCCCTGCTTGGAAGAATGCCAAATAGAGTGTGTGGGAAGACTTAATACTTAGCACTTAGTATTTGCAAAAGCCCGTGAATATACAAAACACTAAATCTTTAAGATTTAGGCCTAATTTCTCTAAGAATAAAAATGGCACAATGTGTAATCATGTAAAATGACACCCTCATGTTGGTGTCACAAGGTCAAAATGCACAGTGAATATGTTGTAGTAGATAGGAATCCTTATGATTCTGTAAACATGCATTATGCATCATCCTATTATCCTGGAATTTAATGAATCATGGAAAACATGAATTGAGTGGTGAACAACAAGTAATCGGCTGAATTTTAGTACAATGAATCTCTGAATATTAGTGAGATAATTTATTTACTATCATTATCAAATAAGTTGAATACGTATCTCTTCTTTAGTTCCTGCCTTGCCAACAAAAAGTAAAAGTTCTCTTAATTTCTCTTGTTAAGTTTTCAGCTTAATTATTATTCAGCTTAAGGAACCTTATAATTTTGTAACAGGCAGTATTGTGAGAATAATGTTCTTTCTATCCATACTTCTAAAGCATTTATAATACTGATTAATATTAATTTTAAAATGTCATTCTTGACTTTCAACTAAACAATCCAGCTGCATAATTTATAATAGTAATGCATTGTGAGGTGTAGGGGTGTACCGGTAGAGATTTTTTGTGGGCCAATATCTGTGGCTGATTTTTAATGAGCCATATTGGCTGATGCCATTCCAATTCTGATATGCAGCCCCACAGCATGGAGAGCAGCTGGGTCTGGCTGGTAAGTCTGTTGTGGGGGAAGGTGAGGGGGAGGGAAGGAGTATTGGGGGGCATGGCGAGGGAGGGAGTGTGGCTGGGGCTGGGGTTAGGCAGGTGCTGCCTAGCCAGGCCAGGGTGGGCACAGGACAGAGCTGAAGCTTGTCCCGGGTTGGGGGGAGTGGCTCCTGCCTCTGTGCACACCTCAGGAGGGTATGTGGGGGGCATGGGCCCTCTGATCTGCATGCAGAGCAGGGTAGGCTGCTGCTGTGAGCTGGGACCGGGGCTAGGCTGGGCCAGGCTGAGCTCGGGGCAGGCAGTGGGGGCGCTCAGGGTGGGCAGGAGCAGAGCTGGGAGTGGGAGCCGCAGGCCCTCCAACCCCTGCTTCTAGCACTGCCATTGTCTGCCCTGAGTGCAGCCCAGCCCCCCTTTGTGAAGAGCCCAGCACAGCTCCAGCCCACGCTGGAGCCTGTCCTGCCCGCATGCAGATCCAGGGGCACACTCCGGCCCCCCCCATGCTCCTCCGGGGCATGTGCACCAGCAGAAGCCACCCTCACTCCCCGAACGAGCCATGGATCTATCCTGTGCTCCATTTTGCCCCGTCTGGGCCATGCCTGCCCCAACCCCACTTCTTCCCTCACCGTGGGGGCCTCGATCTGTTTCTCCTCTTCTACCCTCCCCCCTCTTTGCTCCTTCCCTA
>NW_005842107.1:63213-72886 GCF_000455745.1 Alligator sinensis
GGCCACACTCCTGGCCCTGCGCATACTGTGGCTGCCAGCATGCACAGGGAAGTTATCAGCCACATCAGGCAAAAAAAGCTGATTGCCGATGCTCTCAATTTTCCTAATGTTGGTGCTGATCCGATATGGGACCAATGTATCTGTGCAAGTCTAGTGAGGGGTTATCTAAGTGTGTCTTCCCCTGCCCCCTCTTCTCCTCCCCCCCTTCCTTTTCCTGGTTTTACCAGCACGGCCCTGGTTTTATCAGCATATTACTTTTTGCAGGAGGTAGTTTTAAGTCTTAGCTAATCTGGAAGTCCCCATGAGCCTTGTCTGCAGTATGTGGTGGGAATCTTTCTGAAGTGTCTGTAGGCCATATCAAAACTGTCTTCAACTCTGAAAGTTAGGAATTGATCTGACTAGATTTTCTTGCTCGTATTTTTGATGGACTGTAAACTACTCATCATTTTAAACGGGGTGGGCAATTATTTTGGGCGGAGGGCTGCTTACTGAGTTTTGGCAAGCCATTGAGGGCCACATGACAAGCAGCCAGGGGCAGATAATTATTAATTTTCTAAATTTTGAAGTGGCCCTGTGGGCTGGATAGAATGGCCTGACAAACTGCATCTGACCCACAGGCTGCATTTTGCCCACCCCTGTAAACAAAAGCCCTTGGCTGCAGCATCCTGTAGGTGGTAGAGGCTATGTATAGTTAATAGAAAGGCAAATGGGTTTATATGGCTTTTTGAAGAAAATTTATCGTAATTAGAATATTCTTTTAAAATACCCACCTTCCCCCCCCCCCCCCCCCCTTTTTTTTTTTTCTTAACCACAGCTTTGAGTTATCCCAGGCTTCTAGCCTTTCTGAAGAACGTTTATATTTGAGAAAACTGCATTGTGTTTGAAATTGTTCCCTTTCCCAAGCAGTTGTTAAAATGGAAGTTCAGTTAAGTTTGTCAGGCCTTCCAAACATTTCTAGGGAATTAGATATTTTCCCATTATTTGAAGCATCTTTTAAAAGCAGAGGCCATCGCACATGAATTCTAATTTAGACTTCAGGTTTTGTGAAGGAAAGTAGGCATAATTTTTTAACCCCAGAGAGGTAATCTCTCTCAGGTGCTGGCAGCGGTATATAGCAGCAAAGTGCTGTACCCAGAGAAATAAGAACCATCACTAAGGAATAGAGCTAATTAGCATCAGTGTAGTGTTGAGCTAGCATGGCTCTACCATGTCTAGTACTCACGCTAAATTATACTGCATTGTGCCATGTAGGTATAGGAAAAGGTTATTCAGTGCAAGAAAGTGGTAGTCAGAGCCTGTTGCTTGTCAGCTTAGCTTCTGTTTTGAATTATATCCATTTGCACTATTTAATTTTTTTCTACTAAATATGTTTGATTAATATAGTAGTCTGTCTCCCATAAATTAATCTGGGACCAAAATGGTGCTAATATGCTAGCTTAATTTGCTCTGGATGCTAACAGTTAAAAAATGGTCTAGATGTACATCATGCAATGCAGAGAAATTTTTCATAGAGGTGTCAATCAAAAACAGGATCCTGTCAGGGATCACCAAAACAGTTCAGCCAAAGTCCCTGTAGCTATGCCAGAGAACAGTAGTACATTATTTTGTTTTAATTGATTTACTAACATTAAATTAATAAAGACTTTTTTGTAGGTATTGGGAGGATTATAAAATATAGTAGTTGTTGACATTGCACCAACCAAATATTTTTGACACTTCAGACTCTAGTCTTAAAAGACAAAAAAGTTAATATCACATTGTCAGAACCTAATATTACCTATAAATAAGCTAAACGGAGACTTGCTATTCTACAATTGTATACATTTTAAACATTACTTCTTAAAGAATATCTGAAGAAATTTTAATTGGCATTTATGTTCTGTTTTCATTTGGACTTGTAATAAAATAATTTGAATATATCAGAACAATCTAAAGCTCTTTTCTTGTTTTTCTTTTATAATGGGCACATTGTTGAGTGATAAGTTTATCTAGGCAGAGAAAAGGGTATATTAAACACGTGTAATGCAACTAGTTCAGACTTTCTGGTAGTGTAATTGTGAATTATTCAACTGAATATTATCTGTAATTGAATGAAGTTGGTTAATATTTATATGGAGAAATGTCAAATTCTAATCCTATGTGATACTCGGAAGAAAATACTTGTTTAATTTACCATAGCATTTAAATAAGATTTAAAATATGTTCGGCAACATGTACTAGTGCTCTGAAATTAAGTGTTTGCACAATGACTTGATTAGATTTTACTGGTTCTCCCTCCCCCTGCCATTTTTTGAGCATTATTATGAAAAGTTAACTTATTTGCGTTAAAGCTCTGTCCAGGCACCAATTCTGATCAAGGCCCCAGTGTACCTATTGGTTATTGTACGGACATGATCTAACCACAGCTTATTTTTTCATATTCTCAAAGCAAAAGTTATCTCTAATATTTTGTCAGTTTGTTTCCATTGCAGAGCTAGTCTTCTGGTGATGCATTGTAATATGAAAATGTTCTCTTATGTAGGTCAACACCTAAGCTAAGGACACCAAAAAAAAATGAAATGTTAAAAAAAAAAAAGAAGAAAAAAAAAAGTAAGATTACATAAATATATTTATTTTTTGAATTCATACCATTTAAAAGTGTAAATTTTCAATAATAACATTTAAGTCAGACAGAAATGTATTCCTGTGTTGAAGAATGTAAGCTGAATTCAGGTATGGATTTCACATTTAAATACCAGCTAAATAGGTGGGTCTTTTTGTTTTGTTTTAAGAATAACTTATCCAAACTTCCAGATTAGTAAAACTTGTCCAAACAAAACATGTCTGTGTCTTGGTATTAAAATGGACATAATGTAACATTTGAAGTGCTTCAGGTGGCTAGTGGACAGATTTGCATGTTCTGTGAAATGTTCCCAAAAACTATACTGCTTCAAAACAGCACCTATGTGAAAGCTCTTCCTTTTGGACCAGTGGACCACAGGCAGCAGTCAAAACTTCTTGTTGACTATCCTGAACCCTTGTTATCAATGTTTTGATTTAAAAAATGAGAGGGTGGCTACCATCTCTGAACATCTTAACGATGGTTTTTCAGACTGCCGATGGGCTGACCACAGTTAGGAACTTTCGGACCAGAATATTAGGCTGCCATTGATGTAAGATTGGAACAGGGAAACCTGTAAAATACTCCATTTTGCATAGGCAGCTGCCTTGCCTTATGTCAGGGGTTATCAACCAGGGGTACATGTAATGGGGCTAGGGGGCATGTGTGCGTGGTTGGGGACAGAGCGCTGGCGCACACTACCCTGCACTGCCACCACCTAGGAGCAGGGGTGGGGGAAGCAGTGGCTCCCCTGTGCGGGCTGCACTGGCTGGCTACAGAGAGGGGGAGGGGACGACGACGACTCATCACTGCCATGTGCAAGCCCCCTCCCCTGCTCCTTGTCTTGCCCCCTCCCCCTGCTCTGCCAGAAGTGTACTCAGAAGGGGTATACTCCTTAAAGGTTGAAAACACCTGCCTTATGTGATCACATAAGAAAAAGAAGATTTTGCTAATTGTTTGAAGACTACCCAAAGGAAAGAATTAACTGCTTGCTTGAGTGGGCGTATCAGAAGTTTGTCTGTGTGCTGTTTGTGTTATTGGAGAATACTGGGCCCTTGGCATATGTTACATTGACGAAATTAACCAGTTAATCGCATCTTAAGTAGTGACTTGGCCATCAGTTCTGTGAGTTGATGGTGTGATAAAATGAGGAATAAGCCACAAAGTTTACACAAAATATATCTAATAACTTTGTGGCTGTTTCTGTCCTGCCTTAAACTGAATGTGTGGCCAGCACCCAGCCTCTTGAGCACTTGGGGAGCCTTTCAGGAGGATGGGAGTGCCCCTCTACTAACTGGAAGCCCAAGTTGTGCATCTGCACCATGCACTCCTGTGGCTGCGAGCTCTTGTCAGCTGATCAGGGCTCCCTGCTAAGGGAGTGCAGGGAGACAAGCTTGCTATTTGTCAGTGCAGGGGTGAGCCGGATCTCGGGCTGCCCCTTCACCAGCCATGTGACACGATGGGATCTGATGTGGCATCTCTGTTGTCTCTCCTGCCATGCACATGTGGCATGGCAGGATGTATGATGGTTGGCCATCAGATCCCATTGCACGTTTACTTTAATGTCTGTCAGGGGCCTTGGACATATTACTGTATTAGCTGGAAATACTTGTTAAGTCTATCTTTTTATTATTTTTAAAGTGACAAGCAGAGTTTCCTGGCATCAGGCATGAAAGAATTAGTACAAAATCTAATTGTACAAGTGCTCCCGAAACATGCATAGACCTATTATCCAGGTTTGCTTACCTTGTTGGAAGCATTTAAGCTGTTACTTGGAAGTGTTATGTTTTGCAAATGAGTTGTTTTACAGTAGACCAGTTACAATTAGTGGAACTTTTTCAGCTAATGGACAAGAAGCAAATTTATTATCAGAGCTGTACTGAAAATTCTCATTTGAGGAATTGCACAGATGGCTTTGTTGCACTAGAACTTCCAGTCTGGTGAAGACAAAAGCTGAAGATGGTGTCAAGGTGTGGGGAGGGGAAGGAAAAGGAATGGAAGGAGGATGATCAGGGAGGGCAATCAAGAGGATGAAGTTGAAAGAAACACAGCATTAAGTGTAGAAAATAAAATAGTAGAAACTGATTAATCCCAATGAGAAGTACTCGCCTACTCCTTTTTGTATTAAAAATATTCTGTGCTTTCTGTCAGTATTAACAGCAAAGGACTAGAAACTATACTAAATAGCTTTTTTAGCAAACGGTTCATTTAAACTATTCTTTCATATATTTATAATATTTAATGAAGACAATTGCTTAAATTGAGTAGACAGCCACCTTTAATATGTGGCCTTGTCCATATAAAAATACATGGATGCTGTGAACCTGACATTACAGTATTTCTAAATGTAATCAAATGCATGTCCTGCCTTGTTGTTGGCTGGGCGCCAAAATTGGTTGGTTCGCTCATTTTTGTTGTAGTTTTTGTATTGTACCTTTCTCTAGTAGGCGGATGGGATGATTATCTTTACTTACAGAGGCCTTGCCTTACTAAGCAATTCAAACCTCTTTTCTTTTTCAAAAAGTAAAAGATGAATTTAGTCCTTAAAGCACAGAGGGTTTTTTTCATTTAATAACATGCCTTTCTTTGATGTTATAATCTCTGTAAGCTCCTGCCTTCTAATGCAAAACTAGCAAAGTTCTCCTTAGTCATCAAGAATTTTTGACCATTGAGAAAATAGCTATAGTAGGCCTGAGTATGAGCCATTTTCTGTACTTGGTATCATCTTGTCTCTTACAAATGTTGAACATTTCAGTCAGTATCTTCTGGAGTGTGTCTGGAGAAAAGTTATTGGGTATTAAGCAGTCCCTTGACTTTATAATACGTGCTGGCAGTTCTTTCTCTATTCTAAACCTGCTTTTCCATCAGGTCAGAATTAGAAATCTGTGTGAGACTTCTTTTGAAAAAGCAATACTGTGGATTCATAGATTGTAGAGTCAGAAGGGACCACAACGGATCATTGTGTCCGACCCCCTGCCCCTGACAGGAAAGAGGACCGAGGTCAGATGACCCCAGCCAGGTGACTGCCTAGCCTCTTCTTGAAGACATCCAAGTTAGGTGATAGCACCACCTCTATTGGAAGCCCATTCCAGATCCTGGCCACCCGTACTGTGAAAAATTTCTTCCTAATATCTAACCTAAATCTACTCTCAACTAGTTTATATCCATTATTCCTAGTCACTCCCTGGGGCGCCCTACTAAACAGCGCGTCACCTATTCCCCGTTGACCTCCCCTAATAAATTTATTGGCGGCCACAAGATCTCCTCTCGACCGTCTATTGTGAAGGCTGAAGAGATTCAGCTCTCTCAACCTCCCCCCGTAGGGTCTTTCCCAAAGGCCACTAATCGTGCGAGTGGCCCTCCTCTGGACCCTCTCCAGATTCTCCGCGTCCCTCTTGAAGTGTGGCGCCCAAACCTGGACACAGTACTCCAATTGCGGCCTCACCAGTGTTGCATAGAGGGGGAGCATCACTTCCTTTGATCTATTAGTCATGCACCTGCTAATGCATGACAAGGTGCGATTGGCCTTGTTGATGGCCTCGTTACACTACCAGCTCATGTTCATTTTGGAGTCAATTATGACTCCAAGATCCTTCTCTGCCTCTGAGCTGCTGAGAAGGACACTCCTCAACCTATAGGTGTGCTGGGGATTCCTCCTTCCCAGGTGGAGTACCTTACATTTACCTTTATTAAATTCCATCCTGTTTCTCTCTGCCCATTGATCCAACCTGTCCAGGTCAGCCTGAATCTGCTCCCTGCCCTCCGGTGTACTAATTTTGCCCCATAACTTGGTAACATCGGCAAACTTGGAGAGGGTGCTCTCTGTGTCCTCGTCCAAATCGCTGATGAAGATATTAAATAATATCGGTCTGAGGACTGAGCCCTGCCGGACCCCACTGCCCACCTCCCTTCAGGCCAAGAAGGAACCATCCACCACCACTCTCTGGGTGCAGTCCCTAAGCCAGTTGGCCACCCACCTGACAGTGTAGGCGTCCGCTCCAAAGTCTGCTAGCTTCCCAATGAGGCTAGGGTGCGAGACTGTCGAAGGCCTTCCTAAAGTCCAGGAAGATGACACTGCCGAGTCCAGGCAGTGTGTGACCTGGTCATAGAAGGCTACAAGTTTTGTCAGACAGGAACCCAAACCTAGTGCAAGTTTTTGGGTGTATGAAATAGATTCTCCCCCCTTCCCTCTCCCCACCTCCCAACTAATGTTCACTGAGAAGGTGCTTTTGGCTTCCTCTTTTTCCTGTGAAAGGACCTAAAGCAGGGTTTGCTAATATGTGTCCTTTGGGCCAGAACAGCCTGTGAAGTGGTTGGATCTGGCTCAGGAAGGTCTGACTTGTCCTGGAGTGGCATACCGTTGCACTGTATAGCCCATCCTTTCTGCAGCCTTCCTTGCTGTTCTTTGTGCCTGTGTTCATTATGGGAGGTTTGCAGCAAGAGGCCAAGTTCCAAGCTTTGGGACATGATGCCAAAGTTGCTGACCCCTGGCCTAAATAATGGAGTAGTCACAATGCCCTCATTGCCTTTTACTGTCTGTGGGGGTGTTTTGTGAATGCGGCTTGGGTTGCTTTTTTCTAGTAAGACAGTGAATAGATGATAGCATGTGTGTGTCCCAACATAGCATTCCAGAGCTGATATGGTGGGAGCCAGCAAATAGATGGATTTGAATAAATCCACTCCTGAAAAAGAGGCTGATGGCAAATGTCTGACAAGCTGAGGAGGTTGCGTGAGCTACCTGCAGTTTTAAAGAACTTGATATTCTGACAATATTGGATTGCATTGGGTACCAAACATATTAGGCTTGGTGGGCTGGATGTGGGACCAGTTTGCGGGCCAGATTGGGCCCCACTATCTTTAACAACCCTAGATTACATGAGTTCCTGGAGCTCAGAGCCATTATACTGGCCTGCATGTTATTCCTCACAGAAGTTCATTAGTGCTTATTGCTGGGAACATATGCTACATATTCCAAGAGTGGGAACCCTTTTCTTGTCACTCTCTGGTAGCCTCTATTTTTGTTCCATGCCAACTGAGTAGCCTGACCGTCGTAACCTTTTTCCCTCCCGGGAATAATCAGCAACTGATGCATTTCCTAAACAGGTAGTTGTTGACCTATCAAAAATGGTCTTTGAAGAGATTAGTTACATGATGGATCTTGTGCTGTAGGGAATCCTTCTGATCATGCACATGACCTTGTGCGTTACTAAGAACAGCACCAAATACCAAATCTTTTTAGCTCCAGGCCAGAAATGTTATTGGATGTTGTCTTTTACGGTAGCCCAGAAACCTGCTTTCATTTGTCCCTGACTTCCAGATTAGCTTCTAAAATCAGGAGGACAGGACCATAGTATTGATCATTCTTGTTCATGTGGGCTGAGACCATTTCAGCTGACACCTGTTACAAAAATCCATCAAGCTCCTAAACCTGGGCTTTGTCTATGCTGCCTTAGCGATGAGGTGACACTAAGGTGGTTGGGCCCCCCTGCCATAAACTCAGCTCTGATGAAAGAAGGAATATTTTTATTTACAGCCCAGCTTTTCTGAAAGACAGAAGCTCTGCCTGTGTTAGACCTTACTGACAGCATTGCATCCATCCAGGGGTATTTTTGGGCATAGTTATATCAGCTGCAGGGTTTGATCTCCTTCACGCTCCTAACATAGGTAAGCTGACTGTAATTAAGGCCACCAGGTACTTTCCCCTGATAAGGAACCTGGTTGTTAGTTTGTAGAGACAGCTCCGTCTCTACAAGCCCTGGAAGTCATGGACTTGTAGAGCTATAACAAACTTTAGCAAGAGGTACTTGGTTCAGAGCTATAAAATACAGCTATAAAATACTATATTTACTCAAATATAACATAAGGTGTCATTTCCCCTCCCCCCCCCCAACCCATCAGCTTGGGGCGGGGAAAAGCCCCTTATATTATATTTACGTACCAGCAAAACCCCTGTCATTAAATACATTGGCTGTTATTAAACTGCTGCTAGAAGCAGCACTTGATCCATCATGGAAACCAATTGGGAAGTTGATTCAATACAGCCGATGTTGAGCATACCCATATTGGGCAAACATACTGATTTTTAAATGTGTTTTGGGTCAAATTGGTTCCTAATTCTACCAACTGAGCAGAGTTCAATCATTTAAGTCTGTGGTGCTGCTACTGGCAAGTATCGTACCTCCCAGACTCTCTGGCCTGGAGCTTCAGTTGCTCCCAGATCCATGGCAGGCATCCTACCTGTCATAAGACTAGGTTACTGTAGCCCATCAGCGCAAGTGTCCGTTGTGTTCAATCCCCCCTGGTACTGACACTTTTTTGTCATGGTGAACCACTACATCAAATACGTTTTGAGGACTACCGCTTTACTCCCACAGCTGAGCTGTGCCTTTCTTTCCCATTTCCAATAATTTCTGTTTTTTCATGTGCCTTAAATGTATGGCAGACATCACCAAACTTTTGTGTAGCCAAGAGGCTTTCTCAGCTTGTCGCATGACGTAAGTGTGGCCCTGCCCTCTGTGGGGTGGAAACAGAGCAGACAGCCCTGCACCTCATCTTCATATACATTTTCTGAGGGTCCCTGGACTTGTGACCAGAACACCCATTTCCAGTCGTGAGTGAGGGAGGAAGGGCGGGGGGGTAATTAGCACATACATCCTTTGTGAGGGTATCTGGAGGATCCACACACTGAGGTGGGCTGAGGGGTCGCCATGGCTTGAAACGGTTTTGACTTTGCTCAAAAGAGTCAGACCCACAGTAGTAGAGCTATAACAAACTGGTTAGCAAAAGGTGCTTGGTTCAGAGCTATGAAATACTCCAAAATACCCCAATTTGCATGTATCCATATTGCTGTAGGTATGTTTATTTCAGTGTCAGTATTTTTTGGTCCCTTGCATTTCAAATTAACAAGGAGGGCAGGTAACAGCTGCAGTTCATGGCTAGAGTCAGATTCACAGCAATCTCCTACACCCTTCTGCAACTTCTGCTGCCCTCTCCTCTTCCCCCCTTTGCAGCTTCTGCCCTGTCTTGTGCACCCACGCGCGCCGCCGCACCCCCCCCCCCCCCCCCCCCCCGCTC
>NW_005842107.1:72917-88700 GCF_000455745.1 Alligator sinensis
ACATCTCACTTCCACATTGTGCTCAGGAAGAGAACGCAGCCTGAGCAGGGGCTGGTGGTAGAGGGCAGCAGAAAGGCTGCAGGAGGAAGAAGGGACGGGGTGGCAGAGGTCAAGGAGTACCTTACTTTCTCTCTCTCCCCTAGCCACTGTATTTCATGCTGTAGCAGTGGGAGGGGTTGCATTCAAGACAACCCTCTCATAATTAGATTGTACACTGGAAAATGATAAATTATTACATTTTTCATATATAGAATCTAATTATTGATGCACTGTCTTATATTCATGGTAGTCTTACATTGGAGTAAGTATGGTATCTACTCGAAAAAAATCATTCATATTGTTACAAGTTCTTAATATGGTTCATGTCTCAATACCAAAGATCCTCTACTATCTGCTACACTTGGAGATGAGGGACTAGACGTCTATTCATAACTAATAACTTTAATTAAACACAACAGTGATAGCTTGCCATCCTCCTCTATAGCTATGCTCAGTCACCCAAGTTTCTTAAAAGCTTCTTACATATACTTTACCCACTAGCCAGAGAATCTAGTCCTGCCTGGGACCTTGGTTTTATTTTTCTCAGACTGTGGAGCCTCCATTCAAGAATCTCTCTTAGATTCCTTCCTTTATTGCCTCAAGGGTGGACACTTAGCAGAGGACACAGGCTAGTGCCCACTGCCCCTCAAATATAAAGGAACCTGTGGCTGTTGCCCAGTGAAACTCTGCTCAGGGCCATGCACAGATGAGTGAAAGGAAGATGGCCTCAGAGTTGCCAGGTTCCCTCTGGCCAGCAACTTTTCTGGTCTGGCAGATGGAAATCTTAATCGGGGCAAAGAGGAGATTAACCAGAAGGTCCTTTGACTTGTTGGGGCTGCACACAGAATTTGTGTATAAAATAAAATATGTGCAGACTAGGGGTGCACTACTAAAGATTTTCTTGGCCAATACCAATAGCAGATTATTCACCAGGCATATTGGCTGATACTGATCCAATAAGTGATTTACAGGAGCACAGCCAGGCAGCGTGGAGAGCAGTTCCCTGCAGATAAGTCTGTGGAGGGGAAGGGGCACGGGGAAGGGAAACAACGTGAGCGGGACAGATCAAGGCCGCCACAGTGAATGAGGTAATGGGGCAGGGACTATGCCTGGGGGTGCTGCCCAGCTAGGGTGGTGAATGGGACCCTGGGGCCAGGGAACCATGGGCAGCTTGTCCAGGGGATCAGTGTTCTGGTGCTTAAAAATGGTGCTGGGTGTGTTTGAACTAAAGCTCATCAATAACTCGCCACTGCCACTGCTGCCCAACGGGCAGGGGATGTGTGGCTGGTGTGCGGCTCCCCGGGGCAAAGGCAGCAGGGTGGAGAACCCCAAATCCACAGTGGGTAGCCTGCTTTACCCCTGCGCACAAATCTGAGGGAGGGGGGCACATCCCCTGGGGAGGCTTTCCATGCCTCCCTGGGGGGGTGTACACAGCAGTGTGGACCTGCCCCGCCTCCTCTGCGCCCCTCGGATGAGCCACCTGTGGTCCCAGGGTCCCATTTAGTGCCCTGGCTGGGCAGCAGCTTCAGCCTCTGTCTATGCCCCCCCTTGTTCCCCCTCTCTTCCTCCCTGTGGTGTGCTCGATCTGCCCTCCCCATCCCCCCCCATACTCCTTCCTCTCCACAGACTTACCTGCAGGGTGCTGCTCTCCACACTACTTGGCTGTGTTCCTATCCTTGTGCATGCTGCAGCTGCACACATGCACGCAGCATTCTGGGGCTCCAGCCAGAAAGCATATTATATTTATTGGTGACATTGGCTACACTGGCCAAAAAAGCTGGTAGCTGATAATGTTAATTTTCCATTAATTGGTACCGATCTGATATGGCACCGATATATAGGTGTAGCTCTAGTGCAGACAAGTGCAACTAGAATCTCAATAGGTTCCTGTGGAGGGAGAAAGAGGCTGCAGATCCCTGAGCACAAGGTAGGCATCCAGGGTTTCCCTCTGAGCACAGGATGGGGGGTGGGGGTCTGTAGGGTGTGCCAGGTAAGCCCTGTGAATGAGTAAGAAACCTAGATCACTGGTGGCTCATGGGGTTCAGGTGGAATACAGGCTGTACCACTGAGGACCCTCACCCTCAGTGAAAGTGTCCCATCATTTGATGTCTGGGTAAGAAGTGAAAGTGGGATGGTGAATGATAGGCGCAGCTCCAGTTAAAAGTGACCTTGCACTTTAAAAATGGTGGTGGTGGCACTTGAACTAAAGCTCATTTGATGAGCTTTAGTTCAAACACAGAAGTAGCAAGGATGGCTTTCTGGCACAGAAGTAGTAAGGATGGGCTGTCTGGAAGCAGACTGGTTAGATGCCTGCTAGCTTATGGAGGTGGTACAGTTTGGGGACGGAGGACTGAGCAATTCTTGAGGCAGGATCCAGTGCTGGTTGGGGACCTGCATCACATGGGGTACCAGCCTGGGGCAAATGCAGCATGGGTCCTGGACCAGCTGGAGCAGGCCCCCCACGCAGTGCGATTCTGGAGTGGCCCAGGTGGATACCATGTAGCATGGGTCTTGGGCTGGTCAGAGTAGGCACTGCATGCAGCGTCTGTCCTGGGCCCTGTGTGGCCAGTTTGGCAGCATTTGGGTCAACCCTGGGGCAGCCCAGGAGCCAGATGATGGAGCTTTGAAGCTGGTTTGTTCTGCAGACCTAATCTTTGATACCTCTCTCCTAAATGGTTCACAAAGGGGAGCTTTTCATGGAATTCTGGATTGAGTTAAATATTTAATAGATTGCCTCTTTCCTGCACCTTATCTTCATTCATTTCTCACATATAAGAATCACTTGAGAAAACTGAGTTGTGACAAAAAATGTCTCCTGTGGTGCACCTGGAATTATACAAAGTCAATTTGGATTCAGGTTGAAGATTTCCTTATCTGTCCTTCATCTAAATCAGAATAATCTTGGGCAAAAAGTGTTTTGATTGGTGAGATACCTTTCGTAACAGATTTTAGTGGACAAAGAATGAAAAGTGTGTTTTTTAAACAGTATTGCTTAACATGCTATTATGATATTAGCTAATTAAGGTATCCATTCTATAGAGGTCTAAAGAGCGAGACTTTAAAGCTAGAAATGCCAAACAGCGTTGTTAGCCTCCGTTTGTGATTCTCTGGTAAGGTCTGAGATATGTAGAAGATGAGGCTGGAAAGGACATGGAGAGATGGAATCAAGCAGAGCATTAGGGCCAAGGCAGTTGACTTGACAGAAGGGACCCAGAAGAATGGTTTGCATGAAATCCTTGCCCTCCCTCTGTCACTTTCCTTTTTGAGGGATTGAGGTAACGATTTCTTATACTTGTAGAGCAAAACTCCTGCCAAACAGGCAGTTCCTTGCATCCAGGATGAAACAGCAGATTTAACGTGTTCAGCAGTTTGGGTTTAATTATCTCTCTGCCCTTCAATCCCACTATTTTCTAGTTGCGTTTTAGGGTCCTTAGTAGGAATACAGAGCGAGATGGAGAATTGAAACATAAGATACCAGGCAAGTGGATTTTACAGCTCAGTTTAGGAGACAGCTGTTGCTTGAAGCATCAGAAAAGTATGAAAGTAACTTAAACATCTGAATAATTCAGTCATCTTCTTTGGGCTGAAATAAAAGAGGAGACTATCTGTTATTTCACCATGGACTAGGACTTGTGGCCTGTGTCTGCAAAGTTACTAAAGAGTGCAGGAGTGAGAAGTTTATAATTTGAAGGAAGAGGGCTGTGTATGTGTTTAGCCAGAAAAGGTGAAGTTGTATTTTTGCGGGGGGAGGGGTTGGGTTTTTTTTCAAAATTATTTATTTGACAAAATATGGCTAACTTCTGTGAATTTAGAGTTTAAAAAAAAAAAAAAAGAGGGAAACTTCTTTCTAAGTAGTTGTGGAGATTATGGAAATTAAATTCAGTAAGTAGGTTATGTAATTAGAATTTTAGGTAGTCTTTAGCTATAAATCTTCATGTCGCCTTAATGGGATCAGTCCCAGTGTCTTTTGTAGAACAAGTATCGAATCAACTCTTAAGACATGTTAAAAGTTTGTTGAGTGAATCTGTTTGGGAATAAATGCCCAAGTAAAAAGAACAGTGATTTCTTTTGTGGCAGATATTTGTGGAAAAATACGGATGGTGGTTTTTATTATCTTCCTACCATTTGTCCATAAGTGCTGTAAATTAGATCTGCTTAGATGCTGCCTCTGGTAACATGGTGGCAAAATGACACTATATTGTATTAGACTCTGGATCTGTTACTTGAATGGGAACAGGTTCTCTTTATCCATGACTGGTCTTTTTGACTCAATGTCGAAAATATAGATTAGAATACCTTTATATCTTTTCATGACTTGTGAAGTACTCTGCAGAAATAAGTTTTAACTCAGAAAGCTTATCAGACTTAATCATTATAGGTGTGTTAATTCCAAGTAAAAATACTGATTATCTAGCTGGTGCTGAAATCTCACTGTAATGTAGTGCACCTACACAGTGGTTGAACCCCCCACCTCTCCCTTTTCTGGCAGGAGAGTACCACATCTGTCCTACAATCTGATGTAGCCCTGCAGAGGTGGATTGCTGGTCACATGTGTGGCAGACTGGAATGTAGGACTGGAAGGGACGTTCTGGGCCTTAGAGTTTAGTGCTGCATTTGCAGACAACCATTTGTCCCAAGGAGTTCATAGGAATATCCAGCCTCTTGCGTCACAGGTGCAAAAGCGCCCCAGACACATTTTTTCATGTTAAATGTTTTGCATCTAGAAATCAAAAGAACTATGGAGGCAGTTCAGAACTGTAAAGTGTGAATGTCTTGGAGAAAATAATTGAACAGGCAAGGTAACTCAAATAAGAAATCTGAGGTGGGATGCTATTTTTAATGTCCTTTTTTTCTTTGGAAATGGGCTTTATCCATCATCAGTAGAGAAGATGGATTGGGTGATGCAAGCAAAATTTCCCTCAGGTTCTGACACCAATGGTTGGGCATTCATTGTGAAGGGTATGTTGGTTTTACTGTGATTGTGCTTTCTCAAGGTATATTCTCCTTTCAAAAATGTGAAGTTGAGAAAACAGCATACTGATTATTCTATAACAGGGCTGTCAAACTTCTTAGCAGCTGGTGGCTGCACATTGTATGGCCCCCAAATGCCAAGTGGGGTGCAGGGGCAAGAAGCAGAAACTGCAGGATAGAGGGAGAACCTGGAGACTCCCAGCAGCGGCACAAAGAGATGGGGAGACTGACAGCCAGCTGGCTGCCTGCAGGATGCATATGCCTTGGGCTGTGAGTTGGACAGCCTTGTTCTATATAGGAATATTGGTTCAAATTCTTGGGGAATCTCCTTCATCCTGCTTATGTTGATGAGGGCAAAATTATCAGTTTCCTTCTGTACCCTAGAATAATTTATTTCTATTGTATTACTTTGACATCATGACAGTAATGTCTGTCTTGTTTGGCTTGTCTCTCTGCAAACCTACCGTGGAAGGATGCCTGTCATGCTAGATTTGGCTTGTCTACCTGCAAATCTTAAATGGAATGATGAGGAACTTCAAGAATGTAAGTATTTTTCATCTGTTTGAAAAGAGGAAGCCAGTGTTACCTGCCTTTAATTAAATAGTTTCTGCAGAGCTAAGTTAATGTAGTTCCTGCTGTTTGTTATATCTGCTGTTGCACCTTGAAGTTAGATTGTGAGCTCTGATAGGACTGTGTTCCTGTCGTGTGTGTGTGTCTAACACCTAGCAAAAGTCCAAGGGCAGAGAAATAGACCCTATTGAAAAAATGAGGAGCAGGTGGGTCATCTTTGCTTTCCTGGTTGGGTAAAATTGGGGTTTTGATGCAAGTGCATTTCACTGAAGATAAGATGAGTGATTTTGGTAGGTTGGGGAAGGGAGGTTTTACAGGTTAGGAACAATCCCTTCATCATTAAGTGTAGCCAGCCATAGTGAAGAAATCTTGCATTTTGAGGGGATTTTTGGAGTCCTGATTGTTCTTAAAGAAAGTACCAAGTAGGCAAAGGACCTGTAGTTTTCTTTACCTGGTTAGATGACAGTGACAGTATCTCAGATCTGGACCATGCCACAGTTTTCCATGTCTTTACGAGCCCTTCAGATTTGAGGCATAATCTATACCGGGGCAGGCAACCCCAGGCATGGGTGCCAGAGCATGGCACATGAAGGCATTTTGCTTGGCATGTGTGACTTGGGGTGGACAGCAGGGAAGAGGCCTGGGCTATGCTGACACAACAAGAATTTGGCCCCTCGCGGTTCCCCTGCCTTTTCCCCCAGCACACCAATATTTTTTAAGTCAAGGTTGCTGGTGTTTTTGGCACTCTGCCCAAAAATGTTGCTGATCCCTGGTCTACAGTGTTGTGCTGGCAGAACTTTGCATGCATCTACAAAGTGGCAGAACTCTTCCCTTCCATCTCCATCCCCAACTCTTTCTGCCAGTAGAGATATAGTACCGAATCTCTCATGTAAATGACGGCTTCTGATGCTGTCTAACAGCCAGCAGAAGGTGTGTAGATACTCCTGCTTGAGCAGTCTGTTTAGCAGCTGATGCCTTCCTCATTTGTTCTTCATATTGTATTGGTACAACTGCTGTAATGGAGCTGTCTGGAACTGCCAGGGGTGTGTGGGAAGTGGAGATGGTCTTGTGATATAAGTGGCAGCCATTGTCTGCCACCAGAGCTTTTTTATGTGGCAGAATTGGGCAAATGTGGACAAAGCCTGAAATTTTGCTAGCGCTCTGTACAGGATGTTCCTCATGCCAGAGATCTTACCATAAAAACTGTAGCTCCCAATGAAATCGGGCATCTCTATTTATTTAGCAATGTTGTGTTTCAGTAACTTTCAGTTAATTGCCCTAGCTTCCAGTTAAAAATGAAAGCATTACTTTTGATGCCTAAGTTCATGTGTGGTTTGACTCCTTAATACTTATGAAACCACATAACATCCATGTCATCAAAAATAGTGGGTCAGTTTGGATTTTGAATAGTCAGGGATTGGTTTTAGGGCATTCTGAGGTAGCGGCCTTTGGATTTTACGTCCTTTCCTCCTGTCCTAATTCCTGTTGTCTTAATAGACCTAGAGTCTAGTGACTTTGAGAAAAATACAATGCCATTTCATAGATTTCATAGACATTAGGGCTGGAAGGGCCCTCGGAAGATCATCGAGTCCAGCCCCCTGCCCAAAGGGCAGGAAGTCAGCTGGGGTCATAGGATCCCAGCAAGATAAGTATCCAGTTTGCTCTGGAAGGTGTTCAGTGTAGGCGCTTGAACCACCTCCGGTGGCAGGCTGTTCCAGACCTTGGGGGCTCAGACAGTAAAGAAATTCTTCCTTATGTCCAGCCTGAAACGGTCTTGTAGTAGTTTATGACCGTTCGACCTAGTCGTCATCCCTTGTGGCGCTCTGGTGAACAAACGTTCCCCCAGATGCTGGTGGTCACCCCTGATAAACTTATAGGTGGCCATCAGATCACCCCTGAGCCTGCGCTTTTCCAGGCTAAAGAGCCCCATGGCTCTCAGCCTGTCATCGTCGGGTCTGCTTCCCTGACTTCTGATCATGCGTGTGGCTCTTCTCTGGACTCTCTCAAGCTTCTCCACATCCTTTTTGAATTGTGGAGCCCAAAACTGGACACAGTACTCCAGCTGCGGCCTCACCAAGGCCGAGTACAAGGGGAGAATGACGTTCCGGGATTTGCTTGAGAAGCATCTATGGATGCAAGCCAGCGTTTTGGTCGCTTTACTAGCCGCCGCATCGCACTGCAGGCTCATGTTCATCTTGTGGTGGATGATGACCCCCAAGTCTCTTTCTTCCATAGTGCTAGCCAGGGTAGCACTGCCGAGCCTATAAGGATGCTGCGGGTTTTTCTTCCCAAGGAGGAGAACCTTGCATTTATCGGCATTGAACACCATCAGATTCTCGTCCGCCCACTTGCTGAGCCTGTCCAGGTCCGCCTGGGTCACCTGCCTGTCTTCTGGTGTGGATGGTTTGCCCCAAAGTTTAGGGTCATCAGTGAACTTGGCCAGTCCGTTTCTGACTCCAGTGTCCACATCATTAATGAGGATGTTGAACAATATGGGTCCAAGGACAGAGCCTTGGGGGACCCCACTGGTCACAGGACACCATGATGAGTGACTTCCATCAATTACTACCCTCTGGGTCTGACCAGGGAGCCAATTTTCCAGCCAGTGGATCGTGGTGGACCCAAGGCGACAATTGGCCAGTTTCACCAAGAGGTGATCATGGGACACCAGATGGAAGGCTTTTTTGAAGTCAAGATATATGACATCAATCTCTTCTCCCTTGTCCAGGTGATAGGTCACCTGGTCGTAGAAGGAAATGAGATTGGTCAAGCAAGACCTAGGTGCCATTCAAAGGTGTGATGGTCAGGTTAATAGCTTATTTTTTGGGAATAAATCTTGACATGCTATAGTGGTGACTTTCGTTAGAGTAACGTGCATGTATCTATCTACGCTAGTGATAGGAAGCATTTTAATAACCATAAATAGTAAAGCAGCATTTAGAAGTACATCTTATTCTTGGGGTTCTAGCACCATGCCCAAGGTGCACAATAGAACTCTTGTTTCAGTGGAAGTATAGGTACGTGATGCATCTACTAGGTGTAGTTTTTCTTCTCAGTGCCATCACTTCAGTTGTGTAGGATTTTGGGGTAGATTAGAGGGACATGGTGTAAATCTTCCAGAACTTCCAGACAACTTTGAAGGGTTAGCTTGTTAAATATTATAACATTTTAATTACTTTTAAAATGAATGGGGGAATCTCGCATCTTCCTTTTACAGCATCACTAGCGTTGGAGGCTGAGGATATGGGGATTTCATGCCAGGAAGGCAAATTGGCTATTTGCTAAAGAACCAGTTCTGTGGCAGCTCTTGTATACTGATGTGCAGTCAGGATTTGAAGGCTGAGGATATGCTGTTAAACAAATACTCTATCCCTTTTCTATCTTGACATTCTAGGGATGCAAACCACAGTGAGGCCAAAATAATTTTTGCTACTATAAAATGACCTGAGGAAAGAAAGGAAAATGTTAAGACAGCTGTGGAGAAACTATCCATTACCCAGTTTGGCTGCTCAGGCTGTGCACTTAAGTTAAGCTCTGGGCTGTAGATGGTTCCTGCCTCTCCGGGGGTTTCAGCTATATGCTGGCAAATCAGTTGTTGACAGTCCATACAACTCTAAAAGTTCTCTTCTCTCCTCCTTCTCCACCCCCTCCCCCCCTTTGGCTAACAAGTGGGAAATTTGTGCAGAAACTGATAAAACTCTACAGCTACCTGAGTCTTTTATTATAATACTTTCTAACATGAATTTGATTTGCCAGTCCTCCTTTTTTAATGTCAAAGTTTGTTAATGTGTAATCCCTTTTATCACACACAATTGGTTAGTTGTATGTCTCTTATTGGAGTATTTTTTTGAGGTTTCTTTGTTAAAAAAATGTTGTTAAAATCTAACATTTTGGACTTTATGTACCTGTTTAAGCTTTCATATAAGATTGGATCTTCTTTACACCATTTCTCCTTCACACTATGTGCACATGCTTTTTAATATGGTGGTAGGGACTGAAATACTTTAGGGGGTGTTATTTCTGAGGTTTTGGGGAATTTATAACCCCTGAAAATTGAAAACCCTTGTGTATACAGTCTTCCTTCCTCACCACCTTTCCCTCTTACTCTCACAGAAGTTGCCCATAAAGGGGATCCTTCACTATCTTTGGAGATCTGGATATTGTTTATTGAGGCTGCTTTAATCAGCCTTAAGTAGATTCAAGACAATATCTTGAAGGCATATCTTTTCCCCGGGGACTTAGTGTATTTTCTCCACAGCACTCCCAGTCCCTGCTGCTTATGGAATATGATTATCAAGGATCAGTGCTGAATACTTAAGCATAGCTGCTTTGCCATTGT
This sequence comes from Alligator sinensis, assembly GCF_000455745.1. Lineage (NCBI taxonomy): Eukaryota > Metazoa > Chordata > Crocodylia > Alligatoridae > Alligator > Alligator sinensis. The sequence continues at coordinate 82,837 of NW_005842107.1, forward strand.
AGGCAGTTTATTCCTCTGCCTCTACTTCATCCATCTCTTTGTCTATTCAGGTTCTTTCTCAAGTGTCTTACTCCTTTTTCCAGGATCATGTCTGTACTCCTTGTTTCCACATATAATTAATTCTCTCAAGTGAAACCATAAGCTTGATGTATTTCTTTATGTATATAAAAATTAGCGTCCATTATATTTTTTTCTTCTGTTGTGCTATATGGTAGAATATATACATTAAGAATTTCTCCCCTTCACTAGTTTTCTGTTTCTCTAATTTTTTTTTTTCAGTTGATGCTCTTTGTTTTTATTCAGGAACACTTCTTGTGTACCTAATTTTAGAAAGTTCGTGTTTATGTGCAATAGGGAGAAAAATCCAAATTTCTCTTGTATTGTGCACGCTAAGCTTACTGGCAGTAAATATATTTCAAGACCCTACTAGTGCAGTACTACTGAGACCATAGTTCCTTAGAGCCATGAGTGACTCTTTAACATATTACCTGTGCCTCCTCACAGAAAATGTTATCAAAGTTCATTGCCTGCATTATTTCCAGCGATCATGAGTTCTGCAGATAACATGCTTTTTTGATCTCTATCAATCATGGTATACGTTCTGCATTTTATTTTCTTTTGCTCTTTTGCTCTGGAATGTATTTGCTGCAATCCATAAGTGGGTATGTTATGTTCTTGTTGCTCCTTTGGTTAATACTGACTGCTCATGTGGTTCTTGAGCCAGGCAGGCCTTGAGTAGCACTGTGCTAGATTTAGGGGGTCAGCAACCTAGAGTGTAAGGGCCAGATCCAGCCTGCAAATGTGGGACTTTGGCTGTATTCTGCAGGCCCCATCCTTTCGCACAGACTAATGCTGGCAGCAACAGGTCTTACTGTTCGCAAGGTGAAAAATATGCTTATGCATTTTGTTTTTGACTACTTAAATTTGAGTGGTGGTGGCAGCTGGGATAGAAGCACCTGTCTGCCATGGAGTGAAGTGGTTTTTTTTTAAGACTACTGTTCCTGAAGTTTATGGACCTCCCCCCTTAATAATAATAGAATATTAATTTTTTGGTGTAAGTCACGTTGCAGCTAAGGTTAACTGTAATGGAAGAGAAATATATGCCATTAAATACATCCTTAAAAATTATGCTATTAAATCCTAACACTGAATTTCCACACGCACCATTAAATAATCATCAGCACCCAAACAATATTAATTCTTGAATATATTAATGTTTTTGAGGTCCAATCTAACTTCCATGCATAGCTGAAGTGTGTATATGCTCAGCTATTCTCCAGTATTGATTTAGATTGCTATATGGATATCTCTGTTTTTTTAAATAAGAAATGATATATACATATTTTTTTTGCAGCATGAGTAGCGTATATTTGTCTTCAGTTATGTTGTCCAGTTAGACTTGCATGGACTTATTTTCTTCAGTAGGAAGAGACTACTATATGCATTGCACTAAAACTTGAGATATGCTAGTGATATTTGGCAGAGTTAAATCGTTAAATTTTTGTTTGATTTTTTTTTTTTTTTTCTGAAGATTTGCATAAAAAACAGGCGTGGTATGAGTAAAAGGAAAGGTACTAAAGTGAGTAGTTTTAAGAAAAAGCTGCCTAAATAATACAGTTGGACTGTGTAAATTCTTGTGACTCTTGTTACATAGCAGTTAAAATCTCTTGGAGTCTTGTCCATTGAGACCCTTTCTACTGTAATTTGGGTGTTAAGATTGATACCAAGTCTTTTAACTCTTAACGTTATTTGTATAGCTTTTCAATATTGCTACGGTCTTGAAATGACATAGAAATTTGAAAGTGTTTTTTTTTCTGTTTGTCTGTACCGTCTGACTTGATGTTATGCTAGGTCTCTGCTTTGTGTATGAAATTCTACGTGCGATTAGATGATATAGTTTGATCATCCACTAAAGGTTGTTAACTGAGCATCCGATGACATCATGCATATCTTATTGTGGAACAGCTAAGAAGTGTTTTAGTTTGTCAGCCCAGCTCCCCAACCCTTCCATTTCCAGCCTTTATTTCACTGTTAATTTTTGCAGTCTAGTTCCAGTTCTCTGCTATTTCTCTATTCCTTGACTGCCTCCATCTGTATCTAAAACCTGTCTTGGTTTTCCCCCATGCTCGACTTCCAGAATCTCTCTGGTTTTTTCTATGCTTCATTCAAGTCCATTGCCCACCCCTTTGCAATGAGAGCCTTGCCCATTTGTACCTTACCAACTGTATCAGCTGTTTGAAATGGTTGCACACCATCCTGCTTCTTTGCCTGCCACACACTTCCCTTTGTGATTCACTTGGCTAACAAGGTTTCTGGCAGTAGAATACAATTAGACATTTTATGTTTAAAGTTTTAAGTTAACTGCATAGTAATTAAAATTTAAATTGCTTTAATGAAGTTTTTTGGCAGACATCTATTTCATAATAATTGTTAATCTTAAAGTCTTTTCTATACAAACCACTTCAAGTGGAGTGTCTAGCTATTTGTATGAAATTTGGCATCCTTTAACTGATCAATATTTAAGCATGGCAAAAAAACACTAAATGTTCTAAAACACGTTTTGAACATTACGGTTGAAAATTAGTTCTTTTTTTATTTCTAAATTGTAAGGAGAAAATTCTTTGTGAGCTATTTTAGCCATCAACTAGACCAAATGCCTTTCTTCTAATTAGGAGCTGGAGGACAGGAAGAATATTGGGTTACAGTGGAGGTCTGGACATGACCCTAATTGTAGTTACTACTGCCATGATTTCAGTATTTTTAACAGTAATAAAAAAAACCTTACGCTTCTGTGAAAAGCAGTATTGCAGACTTATTTTAAGTTACTTGCAGAATGAATTTATGGCATTTAATGATGTAGGATTATCATACCCTATAGCAAGAATGTTTTAAGTAGAGGTCAAGTTGAACAACTGCCAGACCTAATTTATCTTCAGCCAGAAATTTTCTTGTCTAACAGTCAAATTGGATACTACTGTTTCCTTGAGCCTCTCTGCTAAGATTTGCAACTCTTAGTTTATCTTAATCTGTAAACCCAAGACTGTCTCCATCTTCTGGTGCCAAACAAGGTTCCTTGGAGAGTGCAGTTATTAGTTATGCCGTTCACATTCATAACATTGCAAGGAGTGAGGTATTGATATTTATGGTCTGTAGCGCATATATCTTCCGAGACTTAACAAGGGTGTTGTGAGATTTAATTGAAACACAGTCCATACCATAAAACAAACATTTTACTGGGGAGTTTGAAAATCAGTGATTTGTTTCATTGGAATTTTTTAAGCATAGGAGAGCATATTTGAACTTTAGGAATCTAGAACTTTAGAATTTCAACATATTCCTATAAAACAAAGCAAAACAACCCCCCCCCCCCCCCCCCCCCCCCCCTCTATATTTTTATCTCTGGAAATTACACAAGTCTAACCTTACCTAAGGATGATGGACATAAATAGTAAATACTTTAGAAAGGAAATAAAAAATTGCTCTTTAAAGCCAGTTGGTTACTAATACATTTACAACCTGTGTATAAAGTGCATTAGATTAAACTTTAATCTAGATGTGTTTAAATTGGGGGTGGGCAAAAAGTGGCCCGGGGGTCGAATGCAGCCCGCCAGGCCATTCTATCCAGCCTGCGGGCCCTCTAAAAATTTTAGAAAATATTAATCTTCCCTGGGCTGCTTGTCACACGGCCCTCGGTGGCTTGCCAAAACTCAGTAAGCGGCCCTCTGCCCAAAATAATTGCCCGCCCCTAGTTTAAGCAGTGGTGGCCAACACTTTTGGCAAGCATGTCACATGTTAAGTTGAATGCATATGAAAATGGCATCACTTTCCAGAGCTGCCAAATCCCATTGCCACTTAGTTAAGGGGAAACAAAGTTAACAAACCTATGGAAAGTACTTTGTTTTATCCAAAAATAATCTATTGCTATTGCCATTATTTATATTTAACTGTTGTGTGTGAGCTATTTAATGCATAGTCCTGAAGATACTTTATTTAAGCCATAGACGTTTTTTAAGCATGTGCTGATTTTGAGGGGTATTGGTTGTAGCCATGCTGACCTAAGGACATAGGCAAACAAGGTTCTTTGGGTAAATCCGATATTGTTTATTAGACCACTAACTCAGCCTTCTTCAGGCTGAGGTGTTTGTACCCGAAAGCTTGCAAAGAAGAATTTTCCCAACTATGTTAGTTGGTCTAATAAACAATATTGGATTTTACCCAAAGAACCTTGTCTGTTAATTTTGAAATACCTCAATACTGTATGCCTGTTCTTGTTCATCAAGGCAACAGCATGATGCGTTTCAGTTGCTATTAAATATGAAAAGCAATTTGTAATATTGAGAGGCTCTTTTAATAAGCAGAACCCAAGATTTGTACTATATTTGCAACGTAAATAGGTTAACATTAATGCAGATAATTTATCAATGATCCATTATTTTTAAGAAAAGTGGTTCATGAGCCATTAGAGCACTTATTTCTTTTAAAGTTCTTTAATTGTTGTTACCTCATATAATGCTAGATATTATTAAATTAAAAATAGTATCTCAGTTCATATGAATTCTAAACCAAATTCTTTTTCTTAAACCGGTCATTTGTCCCCAGGTTTCAGGAACAATAGCAAATTAATTTAGAATTGATATGTTTTTTTTTTTTATAACAATTTACTTCAGTTCCAAATATTAAAATGCTTATTTAACTAATAAGGGTGCACCAATAGAGATTTTTGGGGCTGATACCAATAGCCAATTTTTAAGGAGGCATATTGACCAATACCAGTCCGATTTCCGATACGCAGCCTGGCAGCTTGAAGAGCAGTATCTGACCTGGTAGGTTTGTTGTGTTTGGGGTGGAGGTGGGGTGGAGGCAGATCAAGTCCCCTGCAGTGAGGGAGGGATTGGGGCAGGCAGGGCACAGGACAGAGCCACAGCTTGTTGGGTGGGGGACAGCTCCCACCGCCGCATGCAGCCACGTGGGGATGGGGACGGATGCCCCTGGATCTGTGCAGGGCTGGCGCCAGGCTTCTTCCCCCCCACGCCCTCCTGGGTTGCATATGGCAGTGGGAGCTGTACCTGGCCACCCCCCGCCGATGAGCTGCAGCTCCATCCTGTGCCCCGCTGTGGCTGGGCAGCACCTGCCCCAGCTCTACTCTCTCACCCAAAGGACCTTTATCTACCGTCTCCCCCTCCCCTGCCATGCCCCTTCCCTTCCTCCTCCCCTTCCACCACAACAGACTTAACCGCTACGTGCAGCTCTCCAAGCTGCCCAGCTGTGCTGCACTGGGGCTGTGCATGCATGGTCCGTTTGTTGGTAATGTTATTGGTCACATCAGGCCAATTTCTGATGCAGCCAATTTCTTTATATTGGTGTCGATCTGATACCGCACCAGTGTGTTAGTTCACCCCTATTAACTAAGGGCTAATTACTTTAAATATCACAAACCTGTCCATAACAAGCTAAACTATTTTTAAAGTATATTATTTGATTAGGTTGGAATTAAGAGAGGCATCACAAGATTTTGATAAAATGCTTAATAAGAACCACATGGGTGAGAATAAGTCACAGCAGAGTTGTTGGGCGTTCTTCCTGATGAGCTAATTTTGAAATTACATCAAAAAGGACTGTTCTTGAATAAGTAGCTATAACAAGTTAATACCTTACAGTTAGAAATTTAACTATTAGAAGCCAACATTGTAGAAAGAAGAAATGTGTTCACTGTGCTACATAAGTACTACAGCTGTCTTATGATCAGGGATCCGGGTTTTCTGTTTCCTACGGAAAAATGGAGAAAACCATGGATTCCCTGTTTTTATCAGAGAAATCCATGGATTATCTGCTTTTGCAAAGAGCTCTTGCCGGCTGGCATGTGT
>NW_005842107.1:88750-109211 GCF_000455745.1 Alligator sinensis
AGGAGGGCTGTTGAGGCTGTGGGGGCGAGTGCAGGGCACCAGCAGCGCTGGGGGAGGGGTGAGCTGTGGGGGGCCTTTAATGTTTATCACAGATTTTGGGTTTTTAATCAGGGAATTTGCAATTTTTACTCGGAGAAAACCAGGATCCCTGTTCATGATGTAGGATATATTGGAAAGAATATAGTAGCTGTAAGCAGATACTGTTAATATAAATGCTTACTCTTCTGCCTGAATTTTTTATCTGTTTGAAATACTTATTAACTGGAAGAAGTTAGAGAAACAGATGGGTATTTTTCTGGTGTACATTGCAGCAATTTTGGTGTAGTCAGTTCTGTTGCTGCACTTGTATAGCTAATTAATTTCTCTTGCTTGTGAGTCTTTCTCTTCCTTTGTATTTTATGAAAACATTCTAAAAAGGCATAAAACCCCACCAAAATAGTCAGGGAGACTTGGTAGCCAGTATATTAACTGAAAACCAGTTAAAAATGAAATTGCTTCAAATTAATGAAGTTTTTTTTAACTTGACTCCAAGTCCACCTGAAACTCCAAAATGGTAAAGATCAAATACTGAGTCAAAAGCTAAAAGCTGCAGTGGATGCCTGAAGTAGTTTTTAGTGCCACAGCTGCAGGAGGAAACGCACATTCCTTAGGTTAACTCAGTGAAAAACGTGTTATGGGTTTGCCAAATAGTGCAAAAAATATCACAGACTTGGATTAGAACTAAAATCTTCAATAAATGTTATGATTTTAAAAAACTACAGTATTAATTGCAGTAACTTACTCTAAAAGGTATCATTGATAGCTGTCCCCAAATAGTAGCTGATTGGTATGCCTTGCATAGCAGCAGCTAATGAACAATAGCCATAGGGAAAGGGTGTTCTGTATCTAATTGAAATATGATCCTGCATATACTTGGTTATATGGTTTGCTTACGTCCAAAGGCTGAATTTCTTTCACAGCCTTCACAAAAGCTTATGCTTAAAAATACTTTTTCCTTGAATTTTTTTTTTTTCATGTGGTAAGTGTACAGGATGGTAAATACCTGAAACCATTTCACTATTTATTTTTTTTTAGTGCTAACATCTTAGCCTGTCAAGATCATGCTTTAAGATTATGGAAGAATTCTTATAATTTAGCGAGCTGGGAATGTAGGATAGAATTAGATTTGTGTTGTTCTGAGTGGGGGGGGGGTTTGGACTTCACAGCACATGTAGGCTGTTCCTCCTGCTGCTTGTGCAAAGAGAAATGCAGGAGAGAAGAAATGAAGAGAAGATGACTCAACTACTCAGTCCTACCTTTCTGCATCACTTCAGCTCCTCAGCAGAAGCTGTAGCTATTAGAGTAGCTTTTTTACATGATTTCAGAGCCTTTAATTAATGTTAACTGCATGATGCGTTTTTTTCCTTTCCAAAATTAACGGCTTTTAAATGGTGTACTAGCGATTTAATTTTTTTTTTTAACTGTAAATTTGACTCCCATGCCAGGTTAATTTTGTTCTTACATTGGCAAGCAATTAGCCTGCTTTACGCACTGTACAACAGTGATTTTTAAGGAACATGCACCTAGGGGTTGACTCACAGCAAATATTGTTGCAGTTTAAATACCCTTTTTGTGATGGTGCACTAGTTCAGTTTAAATTTTGGCTTATTAACATATGGTAGTTTAGAGCTTTTTAGGCCTTTGTGGTTATAAAACCCTTAATCCAGGGGTGTCGAACTCACCTTGTGCTTCAGTCTGGACTCTCCCTACCGTGCTCCTTAAGGACTGGATCCAGCCCATGGCATGTGGCAGCAGCAACTCTGGCACAGGGCATTTGGTGGAAGTAGCAGCTCTGGTAATCCAGTGGGCCTAATACTGGTTCTGGCCCATGGGCTGTATGTTTGACATCCCTGCTACAAGCATTTTTTAAATACCTTCCAGGAAGCTCTAAAATGCTATAGGGCCAGCTCAAGTCCAATTAAAAGTCTGTGGGTTCTTTCCATTCATTTGTTGCTTTTGAAAATTCCTTGTTTATTTTTATTTAAGAAGGTATTGAAAGCAGCTGTCTTATTTGTTGCCTTTTTACAGTGTATTAGATAATGTCAATTTCTTTTTTACATTGAGTTTCATAATAGCTAGTATAAAGCAAGCGTGTGCGCCCAGGTCTGTCAATGGATATAATTATTGACTTGCCTGCAGTAAATCTTTTATGATTTGAGGAATTTCTTCAACTTGAGTACTCTGATGGTTTTGTAGCTTTTTTTTAAAAAGCACCTGATATGTGGAGACCACTAATATATAGGGTGATGTTATGTCCCGGTTTGGCCAGGACAGCCCTAGATTTCATAGGCCATCCCAACATCTCAGCTGGTTAGCTAAAATTGAAGAAAAAGTCCCAGATTGGTTGTGCCTGACCCACCTCCTCCTGTGCAGTAGCTGGAGGGTGGGGGGACGGGCTGGGCTGAGCACTGCTCCTTCTGCCTGGGGCATGGATTGGTGGGCCAGGGCTAGGGGAGAAGGTCAGGACCATCTGTGTAGGGTAAGCTAGTATGGCTGCCCACTGCTGGCAGCCTTGTGCCCTCCTGCTGGGGCCCAGGCTGCACATGGCAGCCCTGGGCGGCTACTGGGGATGGTGGGGAGGCACCGCGTGGCTGTGCAGCTCAGGCTGTTGTGGGGTTTGGAGGGTGCAGCAGAGAGGCTGCTCCCCACTGCTGATGGGGGCTGCTATACGCAGCCTGGGCCTTGTTAGTGGCTTCAGCGGCAGGTGGCCATCCCAGCTTCCCCCCACACAGGTGCCTCAGCTCCAGCCACTGCATGCAGGGGATGGAGCTTAGCAATGAGCCTCCATGCTGTTTTGCCCCACCCTGCTCCACTGTCAGGTCTCCTGGAAGCTGCATCGTCAGGGGTGGGGGGGAGGTGCATATGTGTGCATGCATGGCACCCCCCGCCTCCAAATCCCTGATTGCCTTCAAAATAATATGGTCACCCCACTAATATCACTTGTAAGCTGATCTAATTCTAGGTCTCCAGATGTAAGCTTTCCATACTAACTGCCTCATAATCTTCCTTCTCAGGAACTGGGGGGAGGGGTATAACACTGTTGATATTGTATAAAGACTAGTTATACAGATTATAAACCTTCTTTAGTAATATCCTGTGTTCTGGGTAAGGTAAGCAGGCCTATACATTTCATGAAAAATTCATGGAATGTGCTCATGCTGTCTCAGTTGAACAAAATCTGATCAGAACCACAAATTGCTGAAGAACCAGAGTGGATTTTGCCTTGTCTGCTCAGGGAGAATAGACATTAAAATGTGGATATTAAAGAGCTTTAAGTTATGAGTAGTGCATGTAGCACAGATGTTGCTGTTGGCAAGATTACAAGGATAACTTCAATGAGAGGATGAAATGTTTTTAATCTAAATTTCCTGCATTTTAGGAGGAAATGTGACTTTTATCAATATTGGGTGTGAATTTGCTAATTTTGTGTTTTTTAGACTGACATTTGCTATTTCCTTAAAAGATACAAGGTCATCTTAGGTGTTAGTTTTATATAAAACTAACACCTGTGAGAGAGACGCGCACACACGTATGTGTATATTCCACTCTTAAAATTCCACTTCAGATTCCGATGGCATAAAGCAACTTGTAGCATTCGGTCATCTTCTGCATCAGTAGGTCTGTCATTTGGGGACTGGTATTGATTATCCACCTCTTGAATTCTATAACAGAAGCATCAGGAGCATCACTGTGAATGGAGTGCTCTGTTTCTGTTCTTGGAATGATAATGTCAATAAATGTTTGGGCTGTATACTGGTGAAGGCTCCTTTGTAAAGCTTTCATTTGGCTTAAGACTTATAATTAAGTTATGTGGCTTACTAGGTGGGTAAATACATCTACATATAGTTAGATGGGGAAATACAACTACCTCACAAAAATATGCAGCAAATCCAGCCTAGCCAATATGTTAGTTTTTTCATTTTAGAGTCAATCCAGCAGAGGCCAATGAAATTCAGTAATTCTGCACTGCTGCAGTACTAATAATTTACTGTTTGTATTGCAGTAGCAAGTTGGGGGAATCCCATTTAGTAGGTATTGTGTATGCATATTAAAAGATGAGGGCCTCTAAACCCCTGCTTTTATCTTATAGAGTAGGCAACCATAGATCTTCTGGATCATGGCTTTATGAGCAAGAGATCTAGTGAGGTGTTCGACAAATTTGCTTGTGGCTGATATGCCCAGTTTGCAAGTGACACAGCTTGTTACAAGTTTCATATATCCATATGTTGTCTGAATTGCAGCCCAAGTTTACAGCGTGCTGCTTCCTTCTTCCTTGCTTTGCTTCCATCCTCTGGATCAAAGCTGCTTTACGCTGAGCTGCACCCAGTGCCAGATGTTCCCTCCAGATTGGACAGGATGCTGTGCACTCCTCCCAGCTTTCTACATTAATGTTGAACAACTTCAGACCATTTTTGTACACATTGTGGTACTTTGAGACTTTCTAAAACAGTCTCAAATCTTGCTGAACAAAGTATTCTTGGGGATAGTCTTCTCCCATTCTCCTATCATGGCCAAGCCATCTCATCTTGCTCTTCTTGATGATTGATGATTTTAAGTGAGTCAGTCCTGCACACTCTAGCACCTCTGTTTGGCATTTTGTTTTCCAACTTTATTTTCAGGATCTTGCACGGGTTTCCATGTGGAAATTTTTTGGTCTCCTGAGGTGCCTAACATATGTTGTTCACATTTCTAAGCCATAAAACAGGGATGACAGTACACAAGTCTTGGAGATTTACATCTTAACCTGAATTGAAACTTTATTTCCTGCATATCCCTGTAATAGACTGAAATTCTTAGATGATTTTCTAGTTTTGTTAGCCAGTTCAGTCTGAAGGTCAAGATTCATAATGATTGTAGAACCCAAGTAGCAAAAGTTGTTGTGACAACACCAAGAGATTTACCCTGCAGAGTGATGTTGGGCCCTAGTTCTTCCACCCCTTGGTACATGGTCGCAGTCTTTTTGAGACTTAACTGTTAGTCTGAAATTCTTGCATGGTACAGAAAATCTGTCCAAGAGGTTTTGCAGGGAAGATTCACTGCAAGTAACCAAGGCCGTATTGTCTGCAAACAGGAAATCTTCAGAACCAGTTCTTTCACCTTGGTTTGCATTCTAAACCTTACAGTGTTGAATAAGCCTCCATCTAGTCTGGTTTGAAGACAAATGCCATCATTGCTGTCCTTAGATGCATGAGGAATCGGGAATGAAAAGTAGATGTTAAAAAACGTGGAGGGTAAGATTGCACCTCTGTTTTACCTCATTGATATTAAAGGCATTTTTGATTCTTTGATTTCATATGCTACAGTTTCCTTCATTCCTTGGTGTAATGAGCAAATGATGTTCAACAGTTTTGGGGGGCAACCCAGTTTCTTCTGAACCGTAGAAAGCCCTGTCAACCACACCGAAGGCTTTCATCAGAGTGAAGGCTATTTTTTTTTTTCTCTACACCTTCTTTTCCAATAATACTGAAAATATTGTATTAGTGGTGGAGCATCCTGAGTGAAAGCTGCATTGAGTTTTTCAGGATAGATTCTTTCACCTAGAGACTGCTGCTATGGAGTATAATACAAGTGACAACTTTTCCAACTATGTTCAACAGGGAGATACCTCTGTAGTGGTCACGGTCGCTTCTATCCCCCTTGTTTTTGTATAATTGTACAAAACAAGCATCTTTGAAATTTTGCAGTACCATTTCCTCTTTCCAACAGAGCAATATAACTTCATGGAGCTTTCAAAGTAATTCATCATCGGCACACTTGTAGATTTTTAGCACACAAGCAGTTGTTGCCCAATGCCTTGTTCCCACGAATTGATTTAATAGCTTTCTGCAAGTGTTCTAATGTAGGTTCATTGTCCAAATCCATCATAACTTCAAACTGTGCTAATCCTTTCAGCTCTTCATGCCTGATTTCAGTCTCACTGCAGTATAGAATTCCATAGTGTTCAATCCAGGGCTCGAGGTTTTTGTTTATCAGCAATGACATTGCTATTTAAGTCTGTCAGTGGAGCTATTTTCTTTTTGACTGGACCAGTTGCTTGTTTGATGCCTTCATACGTTCCACTGTTATCACCTGCATCAGCTGCTTTCTGAATATCATCACGGAATTTTAGCCAAAAAGTTTGGGCATGCTTCCTAACCTCCTTTTGCATTTCTCCTCAAGCCTTTCTCAAATTTTCCAGGGCTTTGGTGTTGGGAGATTTCTTGTAGGTGATTAGTGCTGTCCTTTTGTTCTCAACTGGCAGTAGAAGAGTATATGAGTGCTCTTCAAACCATTCTGCATTTTTCTTGCTTTTTTTTTTTTTTTTGGCCAAGTGCGGTTACAGCAGCATTGTACATGTGCTTTCCATGCCTTGGTATCTGAGTTGTTAGGTAAAGTTGCTTTCACAACTTAATTGAATAATCTGCATCTTTCTATGTCTTTAGAAATATTTTTAAATTTAGAGTAATTTAGAATAATTATATTTAGAAATCCAATATTTAAAATGTAATAAATTTTAGATAGAAGCCCAGCCTAAATAGACAAAAAAGGAAAGCAGTGAGAGGGGGACCAGATGCACAAAGTGACATGATTTATGCAGACTATAACAGGAGGTTAGTGGAAGAACATGAAATAGAACTTAACTGAGAACAATACAAGTTCAGTGTCCTATCTCTGTGCCTGTGCTCCCTCTCCAAAGTATATTGAAGTGGTTTATCACTCGGGGGTGTCAGTTGAAACTAAATTAGGATTATTCAATCTGCTCTAACTATGTAGCTTCTTTCTTGTTTGTTTTGTGTGATGTGTGGGTTTACTCCATATCCTTTGCAACAACCAGGAAGGGAGAATTAAAGAACTATTTGTATCTTAGGAGGTGGCAGGCCTTATTGCTCTGTGCTTTATTTCTAGTTAGCGATTTCACAGAAGCCTAAAGGAATACAGGCAGTCCTTGACTTGCAACTTCCTAAATTGACACCTTGTTTCAACTTTATGAGGTCAGTTTCAACTTTACAGTGCTAGATCCAATGCGACGCCATGCCAGCAAACAAGTTCGCTGCGTCGCCCATCTCCTTGGAGAACATCTGTCCAAACTTCCTTGGACACTTTCTTTCAGAAAGTGGCAAAGGCTCCAGAAGAACCTGCAGCCAAGACTCCTGAGAAGACTCCAGCCAAGAACCCTTCAGAAAGTCCAACCAAGAGCCTTTTAAAAAGTCCAGCGAAGTCAACTCAAAGAAGTCCTTCTAAATCCATATGATTGCTATGTATACTATAAATACATTAATGTAGCTATATTACTCATCTATAATTGAATGAGTACAAAATTCTGGGGTATTTTAGGTGAAAATAGGGTATTGGGTCTTGGTTCAGGAACCAATCCCCCATTTATAACATTGTTTCTTATGAGGAAATCGGTTCCAAGTTGCAATGTTTCGCCTTAAGATACAATTGGTTCCTGAAAACTGCATCGTAAATCCGAGGACTGCATGTAATTAAAAGCCCAAATTGCACAGATTTTTCAATATGATTTTAGGTACCTCCCTTCCATAGGCTGTTGAAAAATCTCAGCCAGTTAACCTTTACTTGCCCCCCCACCCCTTTTTTTTTTTTTTTTTAAATTCTGGAGCAAGTAGAGGTTGGAGTATTTACTTACCTAGAAACTACTGCTTCAGAGGGCACTTTTCAGAATCCTTGCCTCCTTAGTTAACTTCCCTTCAGAGGTCTTGGATATTTTAATTTTTTTTTTTTTTTTTTAAAGCATCTTTCTTGGCTCTTATTTGTCAGTCTTTGGATGGCCTAATTTATATCTTTGTCTTGTTGAATGGGCTTTTATTTTCTTTCTGAAAAATGAAGCTCCTGTACAGCCCAAGAAACCAGTTGATGGATTGTAACCTCTGGAGAGCATCCTTTGGTGGGGGGGAGGTACTTTGTGACATATAGTAAGTAGGTGGCTTAACTTTCACTATGTTCCACTACCCACCATACTCAAATGAATCCAAGAGTAGGCTTGTTGTCTCTCCCGGTTGATGGAGGGGTGAAAAATTTTGCCTTGCATGTGAGTAAATAGAGTAATAGTAATCTTACCCTATTTAAAAAAAAAAAAAAAAAAAGTGAAAAAACCCTCACTGTTCCTGGGTAACAGATTTAACAAGAAGTTTGCAAGGTATATATATGCTTAAACCCATGTCATTGCATTTTATAATACCAAACAGCTCAGTTATTTTAATTATTTTTTCTCAAAAGTATGTTGATTTTAAAAAACAAAACAGAGTAAACTTGTAACTGACCCATCTTGATGAAATCCTGCACTTTTCAGAATATTTAAACATATACTTAATAAATAAAATCAACACAAATCCAGGAAGTCTTCTATAGTAGAACAAGCCCATACACTGGGGTCAGGCCCAGCATTGCCTTCCCTGTCTTGTGCGCCTGGATTGGACCTGGCCCTGCATACTGGGATTGGACTCCTGATCCACTGTGCAGGGCTCAGGGCTCCCCAGGGTACCAGGGGAGTGGTGCCACCAAATTTCTGGACCACTGGGGAGCCAGCCCTGCACGCCTGATGACATGGTACTGCGGGTAATACCCGGGGCTGAACCCCCCTGCTTCCAGATGTTCAAAATTTTAATTATGCTGTGTAAGAGGCAGTAAAACAATTGGAACGTTCCTATTCTGATACCAAGAAATAGCAAAATCTGGATTTAAAAAACAAGATGGCTTTTTATCTTGCAATGAAGGATGCTTGGGAATCTGAAATGGAATAGATGCTGCCCTGCGTGTCATAGGCCCTGCTTATCTTGGCGTTCTGTTTACAGGAGCAGGGTCACTACACACTTCTTGTGGAAGTTAAAGGAAACATTGTGAACCTTGTTCATAATTCTGAATCTAGTCCTTGTTGCCAGTTGGACAGGTCTCTTAAAGAAGAAACAGAAATACTGCCAGTATTATAACTTTTCTTATAAAATCTTTCAAAGTTTTGTATATCAAACAAACCACGTAGGAAAAATAAAATAAAGTATGCATATAGTCACATTGCACCTCATTTCAGCTCTGGAATTGTGTCTGCCAGGTGATTAGAACCACTGATAAAGGGAGCTCTAAATTTATTTTGTGTTGTGTTTTAAGTATTTTGGAGTGATTTTTTTGTTTGTTTTTTGTAATTTGAATAAAGCTTGATGGCATTTGACACAACACCTTGTGCAA
This sequence comes from Alligator sinensis, assembly GCF_000455745.1. Taxonomy (NCBI): domain Eukaryota; kingdom Metazoa; phylum Chordata; order Crocodylia; family Alligatoridae; genus Alligator; species Alligator sinensis. The sequence goes on from NW_005842107.1 coordinate 97,970, forward strand.
CTTCAGAAGGAATAATGCACTTTTTCAGACCTATGGGAAATACCATGTAGCTATGTAAAACTTGTGCTTTTAAAAATTCCTTCCGAGTAATAATTTGTTATGGTATGTAAATATAATAGGTGGAGGCATATTTTGCTATGGAAAGAAAATACCTAATTGACCTAAAAACGATATATTTATACTAGGCTTCTTTGCTGACAGAATTTTAAGTGGAAATCTTTCTTGGTTTTTCTTTTCAGTTTTTGCATGTTGACAGTGCCAGGCAGAACCACTAAACCAATACAGTAAGAAGAAGAAAATTCTTGTAGTACTCCAATAGTAATTTCTGCACAGCTGATTAAGGAGCATCAGCATTTTTCAACATTGAATGGTCTACCCTAGGGCAGAGGCTCCCAGACCTTTTCTTCTTGTGTTACCCCCCTCCAGATATACCAGCTGCTCACAAACCCAGCATACATTTTATATTTTAACTCCTTATATGTCCATTATTATAATGAAAATTAAATCCACTATCACACATTTTTCTCCTGTGTACGCTCCAGAGATCAGGAGCCCCTGTTTTAGGGTTTATATTCAACTTCTGAGGAGCCACAGGATGCACACCACGCAGGTCTCCTGGTCATCTTGGGCCCCTAGGGCTGTGGCATCTTGCCTCCAGGGGTGGGGACAGAAAGGTGGAGACATCTTGGCAGCAGCAGTCAGAGCTATGGGTGGAGTGGCAAGCTGGACGTGAGCCCACAGGCTGCAAATTGGGTAGCCCTGGTCTGTCTTATTTGTCTCCCTTGCTAAAATTGTTACCTTTCTGAGAGCTTCACAATCCATTGATTTTCTTTCTCATACCAGTACAGTTCCCATTTTAGGGATTAGGAATTGAGACACGGGGAAGGTTATGTAATTTGCCCAAAGTTTCAAATGGGAATTAAATCTAATCTCTTGTTCCCCTTCTTTGTCTGTAAAACCATCATTCTTTTCTTTGTATTTTTTACTTGGCTACAAAGATGATGAAAGCATCTTATCATTTGTCCTGATCAAATTTACCTGGAGTTGTAAACACTAAGTACAGAAGCAAAGGTGGGTGGGTGGGGATGTGTGTGTGAACAAGAGATATAATTTAAAAGTTCATGATTTCTAAGTGTTCTAGTTAACTAATGTGGAACAGTGTAAATTCAGATAAAGATGTGGGGTTTTTTGGTCTCTTGCAAATTTAAATATATTCAATAGTAAACTTTATCTTGGAGTACTATATTATTGGGTGATTTACTCAGATGATGGCTTAAATGCAGCTGTATTTTCACAGCAGAATTAATTTGAATTAGCTTGGCTTTGGTGAGAGTGGCCATATTGCAAAATAACACTTGAGTTAGTGCATGCACACTGGCAATCTTCTCATTTGTCTGTGTTGCACAGACCTTTTCAACTACATCCCATGGTTCTTAGTGTTTTCTGAGCTAAACTGCTTTTTTAATTCTTCAGTTTCCTAGAGAGTGAATTTGTTATTGGTGCATGTTGTGGGAATTGTGGGTGGGTGTTGGAAGACAAATGGCATTCAAGTGGCGCTAGCTGTGTTATTGATACAGAATGGTTATGTTAGCCATTGATGAATTGTGAGTTCTTGAATTCTAGCTTACTCTGTTCTTGGACTAAACTCGGGTTAAGAGCATTTACCACATTAAGTTACTGTGTGTATAGGACTCCGAGATAAGGGCAGCACACAACTTAGCAATTTTGCAATGAAGACCAACTCCAATTTTGGGTATTGTTTCATGCTTAGTCTTTGCTATTCATACTAGTCACAAATGCTTCTATTTGAACCTCCATAACCTACAGTTATTTTTGCATAATTAATTAATTAATTGTGCCTGCATATATTTTAGTTGTTGCTTCAGTGAATCAAAATGGTATTTGTTTATCAGTTTTTAATTGGTAAGGTCTAGCATAACAATGCTATTTCTTTAATCTGTAGTAACTCACAAGGGAGACCAACTGGTTCGAAGAGACATGAACTTTGTGAGAGAGCATCTGACGACATAGGTTGCTGCCCATGAAAGCTAATGTCTCTCTGAACCAGTCTGCCTCCCTACCTTACCCTCTGCCTGACATCAGACTTCGAATTCTCTTGCTGTTACTTCTTGAACACACTAAGCAGTTGAATAAGGTCATAATGCTTTTGCGTTGTCTTTGATACTTTTCTACCCCAGGAGAGCCCGGAGTGATTCCAAGTATTTCTTTAATCTCATTCAGTGTTTGTTCAAGAAGTTTTTGGCATATTTAAACTTTTTATATCGAGAATTGGCAAATGTTAACGAAATGTGCTACAACATTATTGCTGAATAACAATGCATTATAAAGCTTATTGTACAGGAATAACTAGGTCAACCTCTGGGTGACCTGTCTTTTGGAGTTTCCTTAGTTAGCTTTAGGCTAGAGCTCCACCTTGTGATCTTTCAGCATGATACATTTGTTCTAAATGTTAATAAGTTAATTATGTTTCAGCAAAACTTAGTGGCTTTCTGAAGTTCATAAATCATTTTTTCAACCAGACTGAAAATTTTTTAGTTATAAAATACGCATCTCTGAGTAAATAATATGTGTATATATTATTATATGAAATTAAGGTGTTTAGTACTCAGGTTGGGTTTTTTTTTAAAGACGGCTACAGTTTTGTGGTAATACAGGAGTACGTATATAGACTTTTCCTTAGAGTGATATATGTGCCAGCACCTGGTTTGAAAACTTTGTTTCAGAATATCCATAGTAAGGACACATTTAGACAATTTGTGGTTTTCTTTTGGTTGGAATGGGATCTGTCAAGTAGCCATACTTACCTTTATTAATTTCTGACTTTACTACATCCAAACGTGTACAGTCTTTTTTTCTGTCTTTAACGACATCTCAACAAGTGCACATAACTAACATTTCTTTGCCCTTTTCTGTTTATCTTTCTCAGATAATCCCCCTGTCTAGTTCCCCCCCCCTTATTTTCCAAGTCATTTTTATTTCCCCTTGCTAGGATTAATGTGGCTGCCTAGGTCCTTTCCAGTCCTATGTCCCCGTGTAATGTTGTAAGCTCTTTTGGGGCTTGTACGTGTCATTCCATTGTAAAGCATTTTGCTAAATAAGTAACTTACTGGCTTCTAACACTGTTGGCCAAATGTTGAGCTCTCTTTTCGGTTCCTTCCTTCATTAAACTACAGTTCCATTCCCCTCGGGAAACTGTGCAAGCCCAATTGAATCTTTGTAGCCAAGACACTTCAGCTCCAAGAAGGAGCTTGATATTCCTCTCCTGTTTTAATTACAAGTCCATTACTTACTTTGGCCAAAATGAGCTGATTTTTCTTTTTTCTTTTCTGATTTTTCTTCCTTGAAATAATTAGTCTTACATGGTGTCACCATGAAACTTCAGACGTAGGTTTTTTTGTTCTAATTTGTTCAGTTTCTTTTACTTTTCTTTTTATTCAGGCAAATATAAAAACATAACAACACTGGAGTAACAGTTGTGTGAGGTTAAAGTTATTACATATTTACAGGAAAATAAATAATAGACAAGAATTCTTACCACTTAGCTTTCCCATATGTAAATATAGCATTCATTAACATTCAAACAGTCTGGCCAGATGCACACTGGTTTACTGGCTGGTGTTATTATGTATGGATACTATAATAATAAACTATTAATATAGTAATAGTATAATGTCTAAAGTTATATAGCATGTGTGTACACACATTAAAAGCTACAATTGCCTTTACATTTGTTTAATATAAGAAAATAAGTAAAGTGTATGTCTGGTCTAGTTAATATAACTGCAGTACTGTTTTGATCTCTGTGTATTGTTTTATACATTCTTGCCTGAAAATTTAACTTTATTTACAAAAGCCTCTGCTTACCTTCCTCCCCTTCCCCCTACAACTTTCCCATCCCAGTTTTCCCTCTCACTTGGATCCACAAATAATCCTTACATTTTGCACCCTTTACCTTTTGCTAAAATGTGAAGCATTCACCCCATCCTTCAGGTGGGATGGAATATTTAACCCCTCAATACCTGGAAGATTTGACTCCCAAACTATAAAGAAATCATGGCACTGTATCATAGGTACTGGTTTCTGGGGAGAGCTGTTTTGCAGAGCCATATCAGACCTCGACCCAGTCTCTTCTCATGTTTATATCTTTTCCCCACCCCTCACCCTTTGCTTTTAAATTGAGGGCATGTCTTTACTTCCCCTTTTTCCTATATTTCAGTCTCCAACACTGTTTTTTAAATTTCTTTCCCCCTCCCCTCATGATATTCCCCCTTCCATATTTTCTTTTAAGCTCCCTCAGACTATTATTCAGTTGTACCCAAATCCTCTTGAATACTCTTGGTTTTGCGAGTTATTCTAGTCTTCTTGTCCTTGTACCTTGCCGTTGTCTTTCTCCTGGGTTTAAGAATTTGCCATTCAGTATAGTGGCGTTGTCTCACTGTTTGTGTGTCATTCTCTTGCATTTTATACCCTTTCAGAGAAGGATCAGAAGTCTCTCTAACCTTCTGCAGAAACTGCTGCTTTTGTTCAAAGCGGCAAATGTAGTATCGTATCTCTTGGTTTGTTTGAATTGGGGAGAGCGTAGAGCAGCGGTCCTCACCTTTTTAGGCTTGAGGCACCCCTTGGATAATGTAAGTTCTTAGTTTTCACTTTTTTTCTCCTATGGAAGAATAATAGAGCACTTATTCTGTTCCAGAAGAACCCTGGAAGAACACAACTACATGTGGATTTCTATTTGAAGTCTCTGTTTATCTTTTGAATCATATTTGTAAACCTAACAGTGCTGCTAGCTAGCATTGTGTGGCACTGCATTGCACAGTTGAGAATCGGAAGGCCCCCAGGGTGCTGTGGCTCCTGGTTGAGAATCACAGGTGTAGGGAGCTTGGTACACTCTGTCTGTCTACAGGGACTGTTTTGTTCAGCTGCAGGAAGGAGTGGGATACCTGCTCTAAATATTCTGCTCAATGGGGAAGTCTTCTTATTCTACTGTTGTTGCTTCTCTTGATATTTTCTATAACCTAATTTTTCTTTGCAAGCTCCTTTTCTTCATTTTACTTTGCAGATTTATTGCTGATGTATCTTCAGGTCTGTGATCCTGCCCCCAGTTTCTTTTATCTCTGCCTTGTTTTTTTTATCAAACTGGGCCTGTCTATAAAGGATTTTAGAGCTTTGATTTCTGAGATGAGCTTGCCAAAGTTCTCTCTGGTCAAAGGGGCTTGTTTTGTTGGTCTCCTCTGCGCTGCCTCTTCTGTTTTCCTCATGCAGCAGTAGCAACCTCTGATTCTGCAGACCCTGTGAGCTGTTTTGAATGAAGATCTTCCAGCGAGTTTCTTCTGGGGAGTTAGGTTTTCAGATTGATCCCCTTATGGTGGGGTACATGTCATACAAACAGAGGAACTGGGGTTTTTTGGCGGGGGGGGATGGGGATCAGTGCTGTTTGTGGATTTTGCCATCTCTGCCATGGCGGTCTAGCTTCAGGCAGCCATCTGCTCCAGACGTGTAATACGATCCCCACAGGCATCTCGTTTTAATTGAGGACTGCTTTAATTTCGGAGCATTGGGTGCACCAGCTGTATAATTTAAACTTGGTGATAAAGATAATTTTTAAGCAATTGATGCCTCTTCTTACTATTCTAAAAATGTTTTGGTGATTGTCTGAAACCATTTTCTTGGAAAATATTTTTACACCAATTCTGATAGTGAGGTAGTTTAAAGGACTGTCCTTGCTTTGATGCTCTGAGGCTTTGGACAAATAACTTTTCTCTAATTTAGGGAGCAGATGTGTATATGAATTACTTATAAAGGGGTTTTAAAAGAAGTCATAATTGCAGATGGACATGAGGAACCCTAATTTCCTATTATAGGGTTGGTGGGGTGGGTGTGTTTCCAATTTTTTTTTTTTTTTTTAAGTAAAATGAAAATAACAAATCCACGGATAAGAGCTGTATTGAGCCCTGCATGTCATTGGCTATGTCAAAATTAGGGCTGGGTAGTGTGTTTTGACAATTTTTCCTGTTGAATAGCAGGATTAAAAAGGACTGGGGGAGCGCGAGAGGGGTTGTTGCTTGCTTGTTTTTGAGTGAGAGCTTTTAGTTTCGTGCATATTATCTGCTGGGGCAGTCAGCTGCTCACTGCCATGACCAGCAGCTACTTGCTTTTTTACAGTTTGGGGGTGTCTTTTATTTCAACCATCCTGCTCCTGAGAAGCCTTTTCTGTTGACAGTTTAATTGCAACTTCTGATATTTTCCTGTGGGGAAAACAAGTCCACAGTTCTGGAACAACAAAAACAAACCTTTCATTTGAAAAATTCCTGTTCAACTTTTAGTTAGACTTCTTGTAACTGAAACACAGTCCTCTGCCTCTTCCCAAGTGCAGTACCTGGTAGTGGTAACAGAAAGAGAATGAAATTTAAGGGGTGGGGGGGAGTCTTGGGTTTTTTTCCCAGTAGATTTTACAGGTGTTGGTTATAAACATCAAGCTAATGTTAAATCTATTTTTTCTTGGTCCTATTCCAGGTTGTGCGTGGGAGTACTTTTTAGTGGTTACAGACTTTTCAGCATTTGTTTCCATCCTGCTCTTTTCTTTCCCTGTTTCCCTCGATTCCTGTCATGCCTCTGCACTCGACTTCATTTCAGTCTTTTTCCATACTCGGAGCGCACGGGGAACATTGGCAGCACAGGAGAGGCGGTTTCTCTCCTCCATTTCCTGTGCTTGAAGCACCAATGGCTTCGGGTAGCCAGAAGGAGCAATTGCAAGAAAAATCCTGCTCTGCCCCCTGCAGGACTGAAATTATGCGTGCTCAGTTTAGACAAAGTCTTTGCAATGTATAGCTGCCAAACTCTAGCCTCTACTGAGCATATCCAAATAGTAGTTCCTTGTAGATTTTTGGTTCCTGTTCCATAGTGTAGAGGCACTAGAACTTCTCAGTAACACACTGGAAAATGTGTTCACGTTTTCAGAAATGACATTCTTTTCCTTTAATTAACTTTTTCTAAAATGGCATGAAATACTTCATACTAACATTTTAAGGAGATCAATAGGAAACAGATGCCTGTATTGAAAATTCCATCATAAACAGCTAAGCTTGACTTAGTTTTATGCTCCAGAAATAGGTTTCAATAATGGAAAATGTTAGGAAAATTAACTATAGTCTTTACTGTGCACTCTGTTCTGTTACATGGCAGTTCTTTTAATTGTCCACTGACTTGCCCTGTTAGGACACTAGATGGGCCACTAAACTGCTGTAGCAATTCCTGTTACTTCTTTGTCGAAAATGGGACAATCTCACTAGTCTTCAAGGTAGATAATAAGTTAATGCTTGTTAAAGTACCCTAAATAATAAAGTTGATAAACTGACATACTGACCACATTGAAGGTCAGAAAAAGGTGGTGAAAAGAACCAGTATCACTCTCAGCCCCTCTTTATGGAGGTACTCAAAAAAAGTTAAGGTGAATCAGAGGTGTAAAGTTGATAAACACTACATTTAAAGTGCATTAAACCAGTGTGAAATCACATTTGTACTTTTGTCTTGGCTTTCTCAGGGCTCTATGTGCTCAACACTGTTTACTGCCCCCTAGTCCAGAGAAGATATTGAGCCTTTTTCTTAAGTTATTCTCTTCTAATGTGACCTAGACCTGAGGTATCAAACTCATCTGGCTGTGTGGGCTGGATTGGGCTCAAAGATTGGCACTGCATGCTGGAGTCGATACATGTTCCAGGCTGCTTCCCCATGCCTGGAGCTGGTGTGTGAGCCCAATCCACACTGGCCGCGTCTCAAGCGTGTGCATGCCATATGCAGTACATGGGCCCAGTCCAAGACCCATAGGCAGCACTGCGTTCCATGGGCTGCGTTCAGCCTGTGGGTCGTATCATTGACACCCCTGACCTAGACTAATGGCATATATTCAACACTTACCATTTGTTCTTTGAAAAATGCTTTAAATAGGTACTATTTATCTGTACACATTTTTATTATTACGAAGGGGCTGCAGGAGCCTGAGGAGAATGATGGGGGGGGGGGGGGGGGGGGGTAGTAGATATGCAGATTTGTATTAAAAAGGAGAAAAAAACTTCTGATTAAAGGATGATATATAGGGTGTTACACAAACATTTTGAACCTTATTTTTTAGGTTCTGTTTTCTTTAAAAAATTAGGATTAATATCTGTCTGTATATGTTTGTTTTTTATAGGAATTGTCTAGAGCAAAAGGAAGAAAAGCAAGTAAGCTTGCATATTACGGACTGGTTTCTGAACATATTTCTAATACAGTGGGGTTACAGAAGATGATAAAGAAATGATAGCAGCTCCAGAAATACCAACTGATTTTACTCTCCTTCAGTAAGTAATTTAAATTACAGTATTTACATTTTAAAGAGACATGCACATTTTTGTAATGGTAATTACAGTGTGTATAGTTGCTTTTATAATTGTTAAAAATAGCACATTTTGTGCAATGATAGCAAGGTTATTCTATCAAAGAACTATGGCAATGTAAAATGTGAAGTGTTTCTTGAATAATGTCTTCAGTATCCAAGGTAATTTAAAATAGCTCTTTTACAAGTGACTTTTTTTAACCCTAGAATAGATTTTTAGAATCTTTTTAGTAGAACTTTTTTCCTAGGAAAAGCCATATAGCTATGATCCTGAAATGGTTTCCCTTAGAACAATATATCTTTCCGACAATATATCTTATAACTTGCCCTTTGAATTAAAAGCGTTTTGGTTAGGAATACTTTTAACGTCAAATTTTATTCCTTCTGTTTGGGGAATTGGGGGCTTGGTCCTAACAAGCAGACAGAGTTACTTAATCCTTGTGCCAAGTGCTGATAAAGTCTTAAGATGGGAGAAATTCAGTTATAATGTGTGCATAATAATTCTGCTAGTCATATATTATTTTGAGAAACAGACAAAATGTGATTTTATTTTATTTTATTTTTTTTAAGAAAGGCATGAATAGATGGACATGGGGGAGGCAGGGTGAAAATGTACTTCTACATTGATCAACCCTTTAAAGACTTCTTCAAAATAAAATACATGAATCCATTTGTCTAGTTCACTTATTTAAAAAAAAAAAAATAGCCATGACTTCAGGTAAATACACCTGAGTTTTGAAACTGCTTGTAAATACTCCTATATAAATGATTTTTTTTTCAGATTTGTTGAAAACATTATACAAAGTAGGGATTGGGAAAACTTGAACACAAGTATAGTTGGTAATGCTTAAGATTTTCTTTAAGTAGAGCCAAATGGTAATCTGTACAGCTGGCTTTGGACTTGCATGCTTTTGCCAGTACTGCAGCTAAGGGACCATGAGCCCCCCACACTAAGGAGGGGTGTATGCAACAATAGCTGTTGCTGGCAACCCGAAGGTGAGTCTTTTAGTCTGAGAAGCCCCACGGGCTAGATGACCTGCTTGCTTGTGTTGGATATGACAGGCACAATAGTTGACACCCCTGATTTTAGGCATGTGTGAAAGGATCAGTAAGATTATCAAGTACTAAGGAAATTTAACAGTTGTGGGGGAAGGGGGGTTTAGGCTTTATTTAAAGGGAACAATTGACATATTTAACTTCATTTGGTTTTAAACTGGTATGAATGTGTTTAGACAGTCTTTATTTCAGTTTAAGCATGACATGTTTCAATTTAACAAACTAATTCCTAATTAAAGGTGACCTGAAATAAACACTGGTTAAACCAGTTAAAATGACAGAGGCCAACTTTTTGGTTGATATGCCACAGATTAAGCCCCACAGCTGCCTTGAGGGTCACTCTGAGCCCCTTTTTCTGCCGGGTCTGTTCTGCATTCCGGTCCTTTTCTAGACTGCTGCTCTGCTGCCTGCCTTCTCGTTCATCTGCTGCATGCCACTTGTGGAATGTGTGCCACAGGTTGGGCACCTCTGAGGCCACAGCCTTTTATGTTGGTTTAAATCCCTTCACGCTAAACTTTATAATTTATGATGTTTTCAGATGCATAGAATTTGCATTGTGCTAACACATGAAATACCTGACATGCTTTGGAAAGAAAAATAGTTTAGAGTTAATCAGCACAGGCTCTTTTAGGCTGCTTACAGACATTCAAAAACTCCAAGCCTGAATTGATTCAATCTTTGCAGGTTAGTCTAATCTGCGTCGATTGAACCAGTAAGCAAGTGAATAGACACTCACTTTTGATTCTGGAAATGCAGCCACATGCCTGCAGTGGCTCACGCTAGAAGCCTGGAGGGTGTTAGACTGAGTCCTCCCTTCCCTTCAGACTGGAGGGAAGCTGAACTGAGTGGAGTGGGGGACATGACCAGGCCCTGGTAGGCTGAGTATGACTGGTAAAGAGTTTAAACTGCCACCTTGGCCTGCAGGGATCCCAGCCTGGCTTCCCCCCTGCTTGTGGCTCAGCATGGCCCAGAACCCCCAGAGCCTCCCTCCCAGCCAAGATGCAATTCCTCCGCACCTTCCCAGCTGCTGGGGCTAAGGTTTCACTTGGGAAGAGTGATGCCTGGGCTGGCCCTGGCCCCAGCCCCCACAGTGGAACACAGGGCAGGCTCACTTCCTCAGCCCCAAGCGCCATTACCTGTATCTTCTGGGCTGCCAGGTGCACACTGCTGACTCTTCCCCTACCCAGCATAAGTGGAGCAGTACGGCCCCTTGTACTAGGCACAGGGCTCTAAGTGCCCTTACAGCTTCCCTGCCACCACTGTCAGGGGGGCCTGCCTTGGCCATACTGGTAGGTGCCACCTGTCCCACCAAACTGTGGTCGTCTGTTGGGGCAGGTGGTGGGGAAGCCATGGGTAGCGCCTCCCAACCTGGCGCATGCTACGTGGGGCTATTCTGCACCTATGGCTTCCCCACCACCCCCGGCTTGCACCTGCAGTCAACTGCAGATCAGTGACATGGGCGGCACCTACCAATACGGCCAGGGCAAGCCCACCTGATGGCAGTGGTAGCAGAGAAGCCATGGGGGTAGAGCCTTGCACCTGGTACACAGAGCAGTGCTGCGTTGCTGCTGTTGGGTAGGGGAAGAGTCGGCAGTGCATGTCCAGCTCATTGGCCCAGGGGATGCAGGTAATAGTGAGTCCGCACCGTGCGTGCTGCTGAGGGGGCTGGGGCTGGCCCAGGCGCCATTCTCAAGTGGGTAGAAAGGGCTACTGGGCAGGAGCTGCTCCCTCAGTTGCATACTTGGGTCAGCTCTGCCCTAGGCTAGTGTCAACACTGGAGCCCCTTCCTGCTGC
>NW_005842107.1:109222-123839 GCF_000455745.1 Alligator sinensis
CCCTGCAGTCTCTTCTCAGCAGGACTCGCATCCAGGATGGAACTGCCGTGATTCTTCTGTGCATGTCCCCACCTGGGCCTGGGGCTGGTTGCTGTCCCCTCCCTTCCCTGATCTGGCCTTTGCTCCTTGGCTGCCCCAAGTGAAACCTCGGCCCCGGTGGCTGGGAAGGTGCAACGGGATCACAACTTGGCAAATTAAACCTCTCTCCCCTGTTGAGGCTGCTGCTGGGGCTGGCCATGTCCCCACAGCTCCAGCGGTGAGGGGGTCGGGGGATGGAATGGCTGGCAGGGGCTGTTCCACTCTGGTCAGGCCCACCTAGGCTGGGGTCCCCTGGGGGGGAGAGCAGAGAGCATAAACCCCCTCCCTGCCCCTCTTGCTTCAGGGGGCCATGGTTGGTCAGCATCTGGCCACGCCTCCGCTCCTGCTCTGGCTAGAGAGCAGAGGGGTGGCGCCAGCCCTGCTCTCTGAGGCAGATGCCACAGCCCAGCCTAGAGCTGAAAAGCATGTTGGGATGCTGGGGGACTCTGATTTAACCTAAACCAGGAAGGGGTCTGGGACAGAAGTTCCATAAACCGGTTTGACCTCAATTATTTAAGAATGTTACTACATTCAACCAGGGTTATCTTAAACCAGTTTCAGCCATTTTGAAGCTGCTTTACGTGCACTGAACTTATGTTCTGGTACAGGTTTAAACCAGTTTCTGATCACTTAAACCATTTTATGTGTAACTTCTGTCTCTAGGCATAAGGGTTAGGACTGATTTCAATCTATCTGAATCTTTTAGATTGTAGAGGTGCACCAATATATTGGTCCATATCATATCAGCACTGATGAAAGGGAAACTTGATGTTATTAGCAGTTGGCTTTTTTTGGCTGATATAGCCGATTTTAATGTCATCGATAAATGCCGCATGCACGCACACAGCTGCAGCATGCATGTGGCCAGGAATGCAGCTCAGCGGCTTGGAGGGCAGCATCTGGCCAGTAAGTCTGTGGGGGGGAGGGAAATGTGTGGAGGGGCAGATTGAGGCCCCCAGGGTGAGGGAGGAAGCTAAGCAGGGGCAGGCAGCCTCTTCCCGTGGGCGGCTCATCCAGGGGCAGGGAGGGCGGGTCCTGCTGCTGCGTGCACCCCCAGGGGAGGCATGGGGAGCATGTTCCCTCTGGATTTATGTGCCGGGTGAGGGTAGGCTGCGGTGGTGGAGCTGTGCTGTGACTGAATTCAGGGTGGGCAGGGTTGGGGTGGGTGGCAGCAGTGCTGGTAGGAGGACTGCCTGGGGAGTGGGTCTAATTTTGGGAAGGCTCTAGCCCCCCTCCCAGTGCTGCTGCATGCCTCAAGCACAGCCCCAGCCCCCCCCCCAAGAGGTTGGCACAGCTTCTGAGCCTGCAGCCCACCCTCGCCCTACACACAAATCCAGGGGGGGCACATGCCGCTCCTGTAAGTGTGTGCAGTAACGGGAGCTGCTCTGTCCCTGGGACGAGCCTCCCATGGCTCTGTCCTGTCCTGTCCTGCCCTGCCCCACTCCCACCCTCACCCTCACCGTGGGGGCCTTGATTTGTGCCCCCCACACCCATAACCCCACACAGATCTATCAGCTGGACGCTGGTCTCTTAAGATGCTGGGCTTCATATCAGCAATTGGATCGGTATCAGCCAATTATAGCTGGTTAATAATTGACATTGGTATCAGCCAAAAAATCTTTATTGGCGCACCCCTACTAGATAGATTTTCAAAAACAGGAATGACAAAATAATGATAGTTCTAAGACTTTAATGATTTTTTTTAAGCGTGATCAGGGCTTCAATTTTCTGGCTGTATTAGTACCACATGAAGAAGCAAATGTGGAAAAACTTTCAGTTTAAATCGCCTTTTCAGATGATTGCTTAGAGCAAGAGTCAGGATACATAAATTACAAGGTCAGTGACAGTACTGACTTGGATATATTACATCATCTCTATGTATGAAAACATGCACGTAATAGTGTTCCAAATTTTGTACTTAACAAGGACTGTAAACATACTATATATATGAAACTTGGTGAAGTTAATAATGCCATAGGGGTAGTTAACTCCTTCCCCCCCCCGCCCCCGACTCCTTAAGTACATGCAAAGCTCTTTGTTAAAATAAAAGTTTAGAGAATTCTAACTGGTATTTTATGATTCTAGCTTGAATTTACCTTCTAAGGTAAATGGCTTTTGAATCGCTGTATTCACACACCTCTTAATATAAATAGAACTCTTGTTGATGCATACACATATTTCATGAACTTACCAAGAGAACAGGCCTCTTGGTTTTTGAGGCTGAGGCAATCTTTTACTTTTTAGGCAAGCGTTGCAGATGTTGGTAAAATATGGAATGTGGTTTGATAACTGAAGTATACATGCAAAACATCAATCAACATTCATGTTCTGTGAAGAATCTAGTAAACTCCTGTTTCACCGGTTGTTTTCTTACTTATCTTTTTCTCTTTCATCAAAGCAAGAAATCGAATATTTTGTTTGGTTCATAATGCAGAAAAACAAAAATTATATATTTATTCATCTACCTCTGAGTGTTTAAAATGAAAGGCCACATTTAAATACTTGTTCAAGTGGAGTTGATATGGTATCTTTATTGAAGATACAATTTCAGCTCTACTATTTATATTGCTGGCTTCCAAGGAATTATGTAACCATGTGCTTTGTCTTTTCAGGGAGTCTGAAACACACTTTTCTTCCGATACAGACTTTGAAGATATTGAAGGAAAAAATCAAAAACAAGGCAAAGGAAAAGTACGTTTAGTTAATCTGGGATAATGCTTTTTTGCTGATGGAAATGAACAAGCACTTGTTTTGGTGCTTGTTAGTTTTCTGTATCATAGTGGGGAAAATTGGCACGTGAATAACTCATACCTTTTTAAAACATCTCAAATGAAGAGAGTTCATATTCCTACTTGTATTTAAGTACAGAGGAATATATTTTCCTTTTAAATGCATGTTACTAAGGCAGTGGTTCTCACCTGGAGTGCCAGGCACGTTGGAACTAACCCAGGTAGAACTGGACCGTATGCCTCCGTTTTCAGGAGGCTTGTTGGAGTCGAACCAGGAAGACTCAGTGGGGGTGACTCCCTGCCTGTACAATGTAATGCCAACAGGCGCGCCTTTCTGTAATAGCTGCTTCTCAGTTCGGCTCCAGAGTGCCTTCTGAAAACAGATGCAAGGGACACTTCCACCTGTCTCGCGTGCTTATTTCTGGGAGATGCCATGCAGGGTTGACCTGAGGAAGGAGGCAGCAAGACCACATGCTCCTGTCACAGCCACTTCCCCATCTGGCTCTGCAGGAGTTGTGCAGTGAAGTTTGACCTGGCTGTGGTGGCAGTGGGATGATTGCAATATGACCCTATCAATTGTTTACGTATTAATAATATCATTATAATGTGTATATTGTGCATAATATATTTAAATTCAGATTTTTTAATAGAGTGCTGCTACATTTTGAGAAGTTTTGGAGGGGTACTTTGAGTCTAAAAAAGTTGAGAACCACTATAGTAAGGTATTGTCAAAAAGAAGCTTTAATTTTTCTTTTACTTCATTCCACTGAAGCGGTATCTAAGCTTAGATTACATGCTGATAAACTTAGATTATATGCTGGTTTTGTTTATTGGTCAATATAATTTTGGTGCTCTTCATGTTAAAAGTACTTACAAATAACGAAACTCAGCGAAGACTTTTTAAAACTTCCAATAAAATTTCTAGCTGAGGATTCCTTTGTCCTAGCAAACAAAGATAATTAAAAATAAAGCTAACCTAATATTTTATTATTATAACAGTTGGTACTTTTCCCCCCTAACAAGTTTATTTTATCTGTGTACTCCTCTTATCTGAACTTTTTTCAAACCTACTACATTAATTACTCCCTGTATATCTGAATTACCTGACAGACACTCAGGAGAGGAATGTCTGTTTTGGAGTATATTGTAAGAGGATTTCAGAAGCTGTTTTACTCATTTACCCAGATTTTTTTAGCACGTGGAAAGCAGCTTAATAAAGTTGTTCTCACTAAGTACAAATATTATATTGCTGACATTTTAAAAATAAGTCTGTGTATGACTACTTTCAGGTTAGATCCCATTTTCAAATAAAAGAAGTCATAATAACTCGACTCTTTAGAAATCATTGTTTACATAATAAGGAAGTCTTAGAGTTATTTGCATCATTATTAGTTTCTGTAGGGTGATAACTTGACAATAATTTAAATCCCACTTTTGTTTGCAGACTTGTAAAAAGGGGAAAAAAGGCCCAGGGGAAAAGGGGAAAGGTGGAAACGGAGGAGGGAAGCCTGGTGGTCCAAATCGGATGAATGGGCATCACCAACAGAATGGTGTGGAAAACATGATGCTGTTTGAAGTAGTTAAAATGGGCAAGAGTGCTATGCAGGTAAGAGCTGCGTCTCTGTGGGACTTGAAAGGATTTTAAATTTATGCCAGAATTGATTCTTTGCAAAAATAATAATAGTAATAAAATCAGAGCAGACTTTTGTGCAGTCTTTAATACATTTTAACGACGGGCATTTAAAAAGTCCTATGATTGCTTAAACCCAGATTTTGCAACATAAAGAATATAAAGTGAAACTGACCGTTTCATTGTCAGCAAGAATATAGGAAGTAAAAAGGGTGTAAATAATGACAATAAAAATGACAATCACTTTTATAATGTAAGGGGTTACATTATTAACCTCCCTGAGGATGTGTTGGTTTGCACCTTATCTTGCTAAGTAGCTTCAGATGACTAAATATTCAGACATGCATAATGTTGATAATTACCAAGATGGCGAATAATAAAACTGCAGTTTTAAATGGCTTGGTGGTTACCAGAGCTCAATAAACGTTTTAAAAGGAATTAACTAATGACCAAGGGTAACTCGCATATTCCTCTTTTTAAATAAACGGAGGTAAAAAAACAGAATTAAAATTCTGTCATTGTTTTTGCTGTAACTGAGCAGGAGCTGGTTTGGATCCTGGCCAGGAAATTTCACTCTGTGATAAGTTTCTGGAGTAGGCAGTCCCCGAGTGATCTTGTAAATATGGTTATGAGGTTTGTGCGCAGAAACTTTCCAGAAGAAAAAGCTGGTTTGTTGACACCAAGACATTTCTTGGGACCATGTTGATTTTGACATATCTTCCATGGATGACTTTAATGGACCCCTGTCTGCCATATTTACCCCTCTGCCTCCTTGGCAGAAAGACTGTTCGAGGGTTGGTGCCTTAAGATGCCACGCCTTCCTCCTGCAAAACTTAATTGGGGGCTGCAGAGCTTGGGTTTCCAGGTAGAATTGCATTAAAAAATTGTCCAGGCAAAATTAAGTTTATTTTAGAACATTTTGGATTTGAAGGGGTGGGGGGGATTTTTTAATTCCTATTTTTTTCATTCTGATACAGAACACTTTTTGGAATTCCCACAGAATGAAAATTCCTATTTTTAACTAACTTGAGCACCACATTTTTTTCAATAGGTAGATATAAATCCTTCAATAACCTATCTAAACTGGTAAAATAAAAGTACATTTATTTGAAGGTTGCTGGCAGCTGTCTCTCCGGATCCCTGATGGAGAGAGCCTTGTGAAAAGAAGAGTTAAGAGTGGTTCATAGTCTTAAATTTGGTCTCCTGGAATCATGAATTACTACTGGGAAGTCTGCCTAAAGAGGCTCCATTAATCTCTGGATGCCACCGTTTCAGTGTTACATACTCTTCCAGAGCTTTGTCCGTGAAGCACAGGAAGGCTTCTGTTGCATAATCCCTTTTCCTCTAATTGTATGAATACGTAAGACAACTGTCAGGGTGGAAAGGACCAGATACTGGGTTTAGACATCCTTT
The DNA here is from genome assembly GCF_000455745.1 of Alligator sinensis. NCBI lineage: Eukaryota > Metazoa > Chordata > Crocodylia > Alligatoridae > Alligator > Alligator sinensis. Next base: position 115,073 of record NW_005842107.1, read on the forward strand.
CATATTGCTATATTGGTGAGGGTGGCTGTTTCAGTTTCAGGTTTTTGCTAATGTTGACCCTTTCAAAATAAGTAGGGTTTCTCCTCCTAATGCAAGAGGTATATGGTCCCACTAGGGGAAATGCCTTACTGGATTTGGTGTTGGCTAGGGGGAAGGACCTGGTAGGGGAGCTGCAGATTCGTGGTCACCTTGGGGACAGTGTCCACCAGTCAGTTGAATTCACCATATGGCGTAGGGTGGGTAAGATAACTAGTAGGGTGGAAGTGCTTGACTTTAGGAAGCCTAACTTCAGTGTGCTTAGGAGTTTAGTCAATGACGCACTGCAGGAAAACAGTATTGGCAAGATGCGAGTCCAGGAAGGATGGTCATTCCTAAAGAAAGTGATCCTTTGGGTGCAGAGGGAGACTATCCCAGTACGAGGGAAAAGGGAGAAAGGAGCCAAATAACTTCCTTGGCTAAACAGGGAAATCCAGGGAAGCCTAAGAGTAAAAAAGAAGGCATATAGGCAGTGGAAGCAGGGGGAAGCTACCAAGGAGGAGTATGCCTACTTGGCCTGCACTTGCAGCGAGGCAGTTAGAAAGGCCAAAGCAACTACAGAGCTGAGGCTGGCAATACAAATTAAAGACAACAAAAAGTATTTTTTTAAGGTATGTAGGGAGTAAAAGGAAAACAGAGGACAGCATAGGACCTCTACTGAACAAGGAGGAGCAATTAGTGAAAGACAGGGGGGACAAGGCTGAGCTATGCAATCAGCTTTTTGCCCCAGTGTTCCTGAACAGGGCTCCAGATAAGTCTCCTAACGGCTTCTTAGATGGGCATCAGAGGGACACCAGCCTACCAGCTGTCGACGCTGACTTGGTGCAGAGTTACTTGGATGGACTGGATGTGTTCAAGTCAGCAGGCCCGGATGAGCTGCATCCGAGGGTACTAAAGGAATTGGCCAGTGTTATAGCAGAACCACTGGCATGGCTGTTTGAGTGCTTGTGGCACTCAGGTCAGGTCCCGGAGGACTGGAAAAGGGACAGTGTGGTCCCTATTTTCAAGAAGGGGGAGGAAGGAGGATCTGAGTAATTATAGGCCAGTCAGTCTCATCTCCATCCTTGGAAAGGTCTTTAAAAAGATTATGAAGAATCATATTTGTGGAAGTCCAGCGGGAAAATAATGCAGCAGGGAAACCCGCATGGATTTGTAGCAGGGAGATCTTGCCTGACCAATCTGGTTTCGTTTATGACAGGGTCACAAAATGCTTGGACGCAGGAGTAGAGGTGGATATTGTTTTCTTGGACTTCAGCAAGGCCTTTGATACGGTATCTCATCCTATTCTCATAAATAAATTAAGAGGTTGTGACATAGATGTTTACACGGTCTGTTGTGTGACAAATTGGCTTAGTGCTCGCACCCAGAGAGTGGTAGTAGATAGGTCAGTATTGACCTGGAAGGATGTGGGTAGTGGGGTTCTGCAGGGTTCGGTCCTTGGACCTGTACTCTTCAATATCTTCATCGGTGACTTGGATGTGGGAGTGAAATGTACTCTGCCCTAAACTGTGGAGTGAAGTGACACTTCAGACAGTAGGGAATGATTGCAGGCAGATCTGGGCAGGTTAAAAGAGGTGGGCAGTACACAAGATGTAGTTTCAACAAGGGCAAGTGCAGAGTGCTGCACTTAGGGCGCAGAAATATCCAGCACATCTACTGGCTGGAAAGTGACCCTCTCAGGAACACAGAAGTGGAAAGGGATCTCAGAGTCATAGTGGACTCCAAGATGAACATGAGTTGTCAGTGTGACAAAATCATCAGCAAAGCTAGCCACATGTTACCATGCATCAGCAGATGCATGACAAATAGATCCAAGGAGGTGATACCTCCCCTCTATGCAGCTTTGGTCAGACCACAGTTGGAGTACTGAGTCCAATTTTGGGCGCTATACTTCAAGCAGGATGTTGATAGACTCAAGAGGGTCCAGAGGAGGGCCACTCCTATGGTTAGGGGCTTACAGGACAAGCCCTATGAGGAGAGACTGAGGGACCGGGACCTCTTCAGCCTACACAAGAGAAGGCTGAGAGGTGATCTTGTGACCACCTACAAATTTCATTAGGGGGACACAGCAAGGAATCGGAGATGCTCTGTTCACCAGGGCACCTCTTTGGGTAACAAGGAACAATGGTCACAAACTGACGGAGAGCAGGTTTAGGCTAGACATCAGGAAAAACGTCTTCATGGTGAGGGTGGCCAAAATTTGGAATGGGCTTTCAAGGGAGGTGGTGCTCTCCCCTACCTTGGGGGTCTTTAAGAGAAGGCTGGATAGGCATCTGACTGGGGTCATCTGACTCCAGCACTCTTTCCTGCCTAGGCAGGGGGTCAGGCTTGATGATCTGTTGAGGCCCCTTCTGACCCTAGCATCTATGAATCTATGATTTTTAAGTGTGGTGATACTGATACATAAAACTCTGTGGTGCTTTAATTTGAACAGCTCTTAGAGCTGCTCTAATTAACACACTGCTCTCCCCCCTCCTCACCACACCTTCACCCCCAGAGCAAATGGAAAAGTGCCCTTGATGCCTCAGTTGCAAGATCAGTGGTAGCCTCCTTCAGGATTCACAGACAGCAGTCATCATCATAAGTTGCTGGCCTCAGAATAAAATATAATAGAAACTTGAACATCTTTGAGTGGGGCAAAAATGGAAAAGTTCAGAAAGCAAAGGATAGTAGGGCTGTGTGAAGCTTCAGTCCCTGATTTGATTCAGCAGAGATGTGGCCCGATTCAGTGGCCGAATCTCTGAATCCGAACCGTATCGGGGACCAAATAAAAGGTCCGGATAGGTTCAAAGTTCTCTGAATCTTTGGAAAAGATTTGAGAGAGCTTTGATTTGGAAAGTCCCCAGTGGCTGCAACAGGGAGCTGCAGCCGGACTTGGAGCTGGTAAATAGCCCGCCCGCCACAGCTCTAGCCCTTTAAGAAAAAAACCCTGGACTCACTGCTCCTGCAGCAGCCTTGGGGCTTTGGGGGGCTCATGGAGAGCCCCCCACACAGTAGGTGGCAGCGGGGCTTGCCCCCCCACTCAGCAGCACTTTCTGACTTGGGGCTTTTTATTTTCAAAGCGCTGGACCTGGGGCAGGCACGGCAGCCATTGCCGGGCTGGTAGAGTGGGCAGGGGATGGGCCTGGGTGATTTAGAGATTCAGCAGCAACTGAATCTCTGAAACACATTGGGCCGAATTGATTTGGCACAGTGATTTGAATCACTGCCCCCCCCCACAATCGGCTGAATCTGAAGCAAATACTAGCCGCTTTGCACAGGCCTAGTAGTTATATTGGTTCAGAATGTGAAAAAATCAGCGCTTTAAGAGAATGTGGACAAAAGTTCTTGTGTAGAACCAACAAGCACCTCCTTTTGCATTTATTGCTTATTCATATTCACAAGTTTAAGCTATACCGGCAAAAGTTATGCCTTGTATCATTCAGATGTCTCTGTTGGGGCATTAGCTGATACAGCCCTATAAGTATATTTAAGATAGCAAATTTTTAAGTGTAGAACAACATCTTAGTCTTTGCCCCAGTCTTCAAGACCTCTTGTTATAGCATCACATAGCTGATATTCAAGGAACAGTTCATGAAAAGTTCAACGTTTTAGGGAAAATAGGGAGTTCCTGGCAGTCTTACTCTGGAAGTAGGTACTGAAGTGTGGACTCCAATGAAGTACCCGGAAAAAAACTGCTTTTGTAGATTAAGAAACATTATTTTGTTTAAAACTTAAATTTTCTTCTAAGACTGTATTAGGAAGCATAATAATGTTATGCTGTAGTCATTTGTTCTGTTCATATTGTATGTGTGTGTATATGCATATGTTTTGCAGGGGTAATCTGTTAGTTTTAAGAGTTCCATTTGCTAATAGATCAAAAAAATTACATGTGCTTTTGTGTGCTCCTGACGCTCAGTAATAGGTTATTTTTTGCCAATTTTTAAAAAGAATGAGTTAATGTTTTGTTTTGTTTTGTTTTGTTTTTTCCCCCACCCTCCCAGTCTGTAGTGGATGACTGGATAGAGTCATACAAACATGACAGAGATATAGCACTTCTTGATCTCATCAACTTCTTTATTCAGTGTTCAGGCTGCAAAGGTAAGATGCATGTTGATATACTGCTGTACGTTACACCTGCCCATTTTCTTATCATTAGGGCTAGGGACCTACCTAAACTGGGGTGAGGTGAAGGGTTTTTTGCAGCACACAGAACCATTTTCACGAACATTTCACAGCAGCCCTGTCCCTCACTGATGATTGGTCAAGAGGCCCTGAAGGCCCCATCCATTGCTACTGATTGGTGGAGAGGGCTGTCCTTCTACTTTGTCTACCAAAAAGATGTGGCATTGAGTAGTGATATTTTGCAGGCCTTCATTCCTTCTTCAGCTGCTTGTTTGCCACTTTGTTGGGCTGGAAGGGTTTCTAAAGATTGATGGACGGGTATTTCCCTGGTTATGGGATGTGGGCCTACTGCCCTCACAGCACTTCTGTTTTTATTGTCTTGACTTGAAATTTCTATAATGCTCTTGAATTTTATTTTGGTTGATTTGATTTTATATTTTTTTGTGGTGGAGAGGAGGTGGTAAGAAAAAAAATATTAAGATGTAATGTATTCTTAATGTCTGTTTTTTTTGAGATTTTGAGTTCACCCTATCCCTCATCTTTAATTTAGAGTTATGAGAGCTTGTGTCTCAAAGAACCTTGTCCTTTTATGTGAACTTGGAATTTTGTGGGGTTTTTTTTTTTTATTTTTGTAAACTGTAGGTGGGGGTAGCAAACTATAAGGTTAAAAAATGACTGTGTCCATTTTTCTAGATGTGGATACCTTTAAATATTTTAAAATCAAAGCTTTAATGTACCCTGAAGTTATTTTCAGTTTGAAGGGAAATTGTTTTTTATATCACTGTCTATGGGTATGATATTGGTTCAAACTCTGTACTTTAATAGTGCTTCTAAATGCAGGCAATAAATATGTGAGATGAGATTTATTTTTGTCTGGCTGTGTAACTTGAACATGACAAACAAAAAACTTTTACCTATATTAATTGACAGGTGTCCAATTAAATTGTTTTGGGTAATATGCAATCTGTCATTCCTCTTTCATATCTACAGTACTAATCTAATGTCTGTGAATTGTAGGAGTTGTTACGGCAGAGATGTTTCGACACATGCAAAATTCTGAAATAATCCGAAAAATGACTGAAGAGTTTGATGAGGTAATGCTTTAACTTCCAGTAATTTCATGTGACCCACAAAGCTTTTCAATTTACCTGTTCACGCTGCTAGATCACATTATTCCCAGAATTAAGTTTCAAAAATGGATGATCTGTTAAATTCACGAATAGAACTTTGTAACTGGTTTTAATGACATGTTTCTTGAGTGAAAGTCTTGAATAATTCATGTAATCAAAATCATGATATCAATGTAGAACTTTATTTTGTACATTGTTGTACCTTTTGAAGTCAAATTTGAATTTGATGTAAGTATGAAAAATACAGATCCCTTACAGGAAAAAAGACAAGATGCATTAATGCAATATTATTTCTTTAAAATGGAAATTGTGAACCTGAAACCTCATCATGAGGAAGAGCTCTTGAAAGCTGTTTGAGCCTGATGGCACTGTTGGGAAGGGAGGGACAGGGGAGCCTTTTCAGTAGCATCAGCCTTTCAGAATGTTAAAATTATGCTTCCAGCTTTGTGTGCTGCCAGGTTATTTGAAATGTCTGCTTGTGTTAAAAAGTGAAGTTGAAACTCTTACATCTAGGCACAAATTTAATTTCAGTATAGTAAAAAAATGATACTAAAAACGTTAGGTTTTTAGCTTACAGAATAGCACTATTATGGATGCAGAAGCAAGTTTTAAATGAGTCTAAAAGAAAATAATCTTCTTATAGCATCTTGGTCTTTGCAAACAATACCAGCAAGTATCAAAGGTCCCAAATTGACTTCTCTCATGTTCAGACGTAACAGGCAGTTCGTTGTTAGCCTTGTGTGGCTGTTTTGGCTTAGGAAGTTTGTCTTTCCTGTGAAGGCTAGAGCCATGTTCATTGATAGACATTTTGGTGGTGGTGACTTATTTCAGTTGCAAGACTGAGGATCTTTGGTCACCAGATTGTCAGCCAGATGTTATCCAAAACGGAGTAATCCTTTATTTTTTGAAGGAAGCAGTTCTGTATAGTTATCGAGCTAGTCTGGTATTCTCATCCTGCCAAGTTGTTGATGTTTGAAGGTCAACGCAGCGTTTATTCTGTGGTAAACCAGCTATCAAAGCGCTTGTACTGTTTTAACAAAGACAGTCTGTTCATCCTTTTATCAAATGATGCCATAGTTATGTGTTGTTTCAGTAGAAATACATTGAGTACAGTACACACGTCTTTCACTAGGGGTAAAATATATCCCTAGATGCACCTCATTTGCAAGGAAAAAACAATCAGCATAAATGTTTTCTGAAGACTAATAGCCTTCCACTGTTTTCCTTCAGTGGCATTTTCTGGAATTTATTTTTCTCTAAAAATAAAAATGTAGATGTCTTTGGAAGAAATGTTTACAAAAGGTAGTGTTCTTTTGAAGAATTTTCTGATTTATATTCTCTGATTATTCAACTAACTTTTACCATATATTTATCCATAGTCAGCACAGCAAGCCACCCATCTTGGCTGAGGTTTCTAGGCACCATGATAATGAAAGGGAAATTATATACCCCAGATACCAGACTTAAATTTGTTTTGAACAAGAATAGGTTGTCTTAATCTTTGGGTGTCAGTCAGCTTATTTTATATGTATACGTGGGGCGCTCTTATATTTTCAGGTAAATATTTTTTTAAAGTACTGTGTATTCCATCTCTATGCTTACTGCCTACTTCACTTCACTGCATAGCATGAGTCTAGCCCCAAATAGTGGTTCTGTGTATAAACAGAAGTTCTTGGCATATTTCAGCCTCATGGGCTACTTTGAAGCTTAATTATACTTTGGTTAAGAGCATGCTAACTGTAACAGTCTTTTTTTGTAATTTATTGCACTTGGTTTAACTGCATCTGAAACAGTGAAAGAAAAGCAGCTGTCAAGGTGCTGCTATTAGAAGCTTTGAAAATGAAAAAACAGGTCAGTACTGGGCCTGCTAATACTAATACCGTGGCACTAACTGCTGTAATTAATGCTTGTTAAGTTGACTGCACTGTCAGTACTTTGTACTTAAAGAGCATTATTTACATGGAGTTCATATACTTAGGTACTTGGCGGTAGAGGTCCAGGTACTTAAAGTTCTAAGTCTAGACCGTTAAACTGAGGAGTCTGCTTACTACTCACTAAATTTATTTTACAAGCTTTATGAATCCTTAAATCCCAATGACTTGAATTTCGTTCATATCATACTGATGGTTTTCCACCTTTTTGATGGTTTAAAATTGCCACCTTGTTGGTTATTGCCTCGAACGTTGAGGTGAGTCAGTCTGATCCGTGATCATTCTTGCCTTATGTTCTAATAAAATAAGGTTGCTTTAAAACGTAATACAACACTTTTGCCTAAAATGGTAACAGATTTTTCTCAGAAATCAGTGTATAACTCTGGATTTTATCATTAGCCTTAGGCTCTGCAAAGTAAAATGAAATTTTTGTCATGTGTCAAAAGATGTTCACTTACTGCTTGGGAATAACTGTAGGCATTCAAAAACGTTCTTGTTTATAATCTCTGCCAATAAGACCAAATACCCTTTCTAGTTTTGGACTTTCTAATTGGATTATACTCTATATCAAAACCTGTTTCTTATTAAGTTAGAGTTCTAGTAGCAGAAGGATTGGAAATAATGTATGTGATGAGTACTTATGTTCTCTTCTGTGTTCCCATAAAATCCTCTCATACTGATGCTTGGAATTAAAGTCTACAAAGTATTGTGGTTTCTTGCTCAATGTTAGATCAGGATGACAGCCATTCAGTCCTTCTAAGTGCACCTTAACGTTCCTACAGAAGTGTAATGTTGGTAGTGTGTTAAAGGGCGGGGGGGGGGCACTGCAGAAGTACTTACTGAAGGCAAATGAGAAATCACTTGTCAGATTTACTTGTTGTCTGGACATAACTTTGTGTTTCTCTCAAGAGGCTTTGAGAAGTCATTTTGAGGCAGAAAGGCTCTCTGTGCATTCATTGTTTTCACTGGGTGGTAGTGGAGTTGTTTGTAGCATCAAGAATGTTCAATCTGATGCACTGATGGCTCTTGATACCATTATCTCAGCCGTGATTCCATGTCTCATGAGCATCGCGTCTAATGTAGGAAATATTTATGTGGCACTTCTGGTTAGACTAGATGAGGGGTGCTTAACCCCTAGTCCATGGGCCAGATCTGTCCCACAGTGGTGTCATCTGGCCTATGAAACTCCCCAAGAGTCTGGGAGTTTGGTAGCAAGAGAGCAGTTGCAGCATTAATTGCTGCTCTCTTTGACTAAGTACAGACTATCAAAAAGCTTGAGGCTAAATTGATTCAATATTAGCAGGTTAGTTTAAACTGCGTAGATTGAGCTGAGAAGCATGTGAATAGATGTTCATTTTTGGTTCCAGAAATGCAGCCACATGCATGCAGTGGCTCAGGCCAGAAGTTGGGGGTGCCTTCCCTTCCCTTCCCTTTGGCAGTAACTGGGCAGCTGGGAGGAAAGCCCTCAGGGGCTTTTTCCCCCATCCCTGCTTGAGCTGAGTATGATGCGGGGGAGTTTAACCCCCCCACCCAGGGTGTGCCTAGGGAGGAGAGGAAGTAAGAGCC
>NW_005842107.1:123849-137657 GCF_000455745.1 Alligator sinensis
ACCCCTTGAACGAGGACATGGCCAGATGCTGGCCCAGGCTGGCACTTTGAGGGGGGGAGGAATTAAACCCCCTCCCCTGCTCTCCATGGGACCCCAGCTGGGGGTTAGACAGGTCCCTGTGCCTGAAGAAGGGTGTTTGTATCTGAAAGCTTGCAAAGAACAATTTTTCCAACTATTTAGTTGGTGTAATACAAGATATCCCATTTACCCAAAGAACCTTGTCTGCCTGTGTCCTTAGACCAACATAGCTACAGTCAACAACCTCTATATATTATATGCTTTCATATTGTATTTAATTATATGGTGGCTAAGACTTTAAGAAGTTTAACCTTTTTTCTGTTCCTGTTTTGTTCCTGCTTATAGGATAGCGGAGATTATCCACTTACTATGGCTGGTCCTCAGTGGAAGAAGTTCAAATCCAGTTTTTGTGAATTCATTGGAGTACTCGTCCGGCAGTGTCAATATAGTATCATATATGATGAATATATGATGGATACAGTGATTTCACTACTTACAGGACTATCAGATTCACAAGTCAGAGCATTTCGACACACTAGCACACTGGCAGGTCAGCATGCTTTTATTTATTCCTATTCTGTATTAATTTTGTTTCCAGTCTTGCCTGGGAAGGGACGGTTCTATTTAAAAAAAACAAAACAAACAAAAAAAGTTGTGAATATTTAGATTCCAGGTAATTCATAATCTATTGAATTGGATTTACACAATTTTTCCTTCCCCCCCAATATTTAGTTGTATATTCTGGCTCAGTTTTTTGTTTTGTTTTGTTTTTTTCTTTTAGATTTGATCCCACTTTTAATTAGCAATTAAAGCAAGTAATTGAATTTTTATATTAAAGTGAATCTTCGGTTACCCAAATCCACTGAGAAGCTGTTGAGATAAGTGAAAATGTAGTATCTTGTGAGGAAGTACACATGCTAACATAGTGTGAATAGTATAAAATAGTAGCAGACTTGCATTTAATAGATATATGTGATTTAAGAGAGCAGTTATGATACTACCAGTTACAAGTTACTGTATTGAACCTAGGAGTAGAGATGCAAAATGGGGAGTACTCTGTAACAGGTAGAAGTAGTCACATTAGTTAAGTTTGGTATAGTACTGTTACTCCTATAAGTAGAGTTCGTTCTGTATTCATGTGTGGGGGAGAAGGGGAATACGCGTCCACATGCGTCCACAAAAATCCCTAGTTGTGCTGTGGAACACATTTGATTTGTGGTTTTTCTCTCTCATTGAGAAACCTACTAGATCATTGAACTATATATTAAAGTATATTTGTTATCTCCCATGATAACAGCACCATTCCTTCTGAGAGATGTTTTTAGCTTAGCATCCATCTTCCATTTTTCTATTTTTAATTGACTGGGTTATTACTTGTAGTAAAAATTACTGTGCTGTTAGTTGCAGTCTTGGGGTTTGTTTGTTTTTTTTACAATCTATGAATACCCTATTTTCATTTAAAATAGTTTAAAGAGCTTTTCTAACAGTGAATCAGTCACTGAGAAAAGTATAAACCTTTTTAAGGATTTCCTGTTCCATTACTGTTTTTTTGTAAACAGTTCAATTAAACTTGTCTGTCCATGAAAACGAATAAGATAGGTAGGTAATGTTTGTCTGAAATAGCCTTATACTTTGGAGAAATGGATATTAAGTTATGGATGACTGTCACAGTGCAAGTGATTCCTTAGGACACCCAGGTACAGGTGGGTAGGAAAGGCTCCCTGAAAACAGGGCAGGTAGGAGCAACCAAATATGAGGAGGTTTGAAGTCAATTTGGTGGTGGCTTCTTTCTTGTTCAAACTGTATCTGGGGAATGAGGTGAATTTGGGCCATATGTATCCTGGACTCTTGAGAGCAGGTTGGACTCCTGAGAGCACTTTTTAACAAAGAACTTGCTGGCTCTCATAGGAAGCTAATTTCACAATCAATTCTAGTTATTCAAGAGCTGTAGTCAGTGAAATAGAACTTGGCAGATGCTTCTTGTTGCCTGACTCCTGCAGAGACGCAGTGAAGGCATTTATCATAATTACCAGAGAAGCAAAGCCTTATTACTCTAAGGCAATCATTTTCAGTTGTTCTGTTGGTATTCTACTGTATAACTAATGTAAAAGTAGCTACTTAAAAAGCAAATCTTGCAGCTCTTACCTAAGCAAAATTCCAGTTGAAATAACAATGGGCTGAACCTAAGTAAAGGTTGCAAGAGTGGTGCTACTGCTGGTTAATGTCAGTCCAGAAAAAAATAATTGCTTTTAATTAGGGCACCAATCAATCAGCCCTTACTCACCAAAGTAGCTGCATTGATGTCTGTTGAGCAATTTCTTCAATTAAAAAATAAAACCTGGTATCATTGATTATATGCAACCTGTCTGGAACAGGAACAGTCAACAGAACTTGCTTGTAGCTAGGATTTAGCTGGCATGTGGTGAGTCCTAACATTTGAGCTGGAACTTCTGCACTTCTTTTAATTTTGACAATGTTCAGAGTTCATCCATACCATTTTATGCTAAACCCCTCTATACCCTGCAGTCATGCCTGCTCAAACATTTTTATTCTCCTTTTTGAAGTATTCGTTCATAAAACCCTCTAGTCTTGTATATGATTCAGTATTTGTTGTTGTTACAAAAAATATAAAAGGGATAAGTATGTTTTTAATGACTTCTTTCTCCATGTAGAGTCACTGAATCAGAATGGCTTACTGAAAACCATTTTCCAGCTATAATTTGCACTTTAATCAATTATCTAGCACAGGGGTAGGCTACCCCCAGCACTGGCACCAGTGTGGCATGAGAAGACACTTTGACTGACACTTGTACCTTGGGGAAAGGGCTGGGGCTGCACTGCCACAACAAGGATCAGGCCCCTCGCAGCTTCCCTGCTGTCTGTCCCTGGCATGCCAACAGCTTAAACGTTGAGGTTGCATGCGTTTTTGGCACTCTGCCCAAAAACATTGCCCACCCCTGATCCACCATTTGGACTGGCAAACACTATTACTGTGTACGGGTTTCCCTTGCTTTATGCTGTATACGTGTTCCTGGAAAATTGAGCTTAACTCGAATTCACTTTACAACGCAGCAAATAGGGTACATTCCAAGACCTCGACTGTACTGACCCCCAGACCCATTTCTACCGCTTTTACAAGACAATTTTGGTGCTCGCCAACAGCAGACAGTACACACAACCACAGGGCACTATCATAATGGGGATGGCAGCTACAGAAACATGTGTCGTGGACAACAAGCGAGGAGCACAGAGCTACACAGAAAACTATATTTTGGTGCATGTCATTCTCGCAATGCACTGCACCAAGCAGCTGACTGCGGGCTTCCACCACACTGATCACATAAGAGTGAATTTACCTTGCATATAATGAATTTTTGGTATAGAAAGGGTCATCTCATAAGAGTGAATTTGCACATACAGAACCCGTGTAAAATGAGGGAAACCTGGATTTGTAAATAAAGGACAAGAAAGTTAAATAAAATGCTCTCAACGAGGGGATGAGAAGAATTCTAAAGTGGCTTTATGAAGTTTGTTAACTAATTTAGTAGTGAAATACTTTAATATTTCCTTGGCAATGTATCTTGGCATTTGATCATCCAGCTGAATTAAAACTTTTCTGAGTAAACATGTGTTGCAATTCAGATGACATAATAACCATCAAAGCATGAGGAAAATCAGAGCTAATAGTATAGTAAACATTATGGCATTTAATTCATTATATACCTTAATAAAGGTTAATAAATGATGATGTTTGAATAGCTCTTGTTTGCTACAGTGGTAGTGACCATGCTTTTATTTAAATTTAAGTGTGCAGGATGCCTTAAAGTTTAAAGGAGAATTAAGTAAAATAATCATTCTTTTTCCATATGTATATGTAAGTGGTAGTAGGGTGTTGGTTTACTTTTATCATAACTCATTTATTTGCATCTTTCTTACATCAGATAACTTTTTTTAATCAGTCCTCATTTTTTTTTTTTACTTTTTTTGTAGCTATGAAGCTGATGACTGCTTTAGTGAATGTGGCATTAAATCTTAGTATTAACATGGACAATACACAACGGCAGTATGAAGCAGAGCGAAATAAAATAATTGGGAAACGAGCAAATGATAGGCTGGAACTCTTGCTACAGAAAAGGAAAGAGGTCAGAGCAATTGTCAATATTTCTAGCTACTGTGTTTTATGGACCATTGGAGGGAAAATGTTGATGAAATGACAAATACCATTTTTTGTCCTAAGAACTGGTTTTTGGAAAGGGAGTTTTCAGTCATTTGGGGCATGCCTTTTGTCAAAGGACTGTGGTAGGGTGCACCCCACACTGCACCCTGTGATGGATGTAATGTTGCTGTTAGTGAGTGCTGGGCATGCACCAGTAAAATTGCTCAGCATTGCACATTGCATCTATTTTGGGTAGTAGCATGTAAGCAGTGGCATGCTTCATTGCTGTGGTCCCCAGTGCAGCCCTTTGTTGAAATTTTTTTCCTTTCATTCTTTCTTTCTTTTATCTTTAAACCATACATAATCAACTCTGCCCAACAACTTAATTCTGTTAAATGCTGAGAACATACTTCTGAATATTTAGCTTTTGTAGGAGGAGGCAGACATAGACCATATGTGCAGTCACTTGTCAAAATTCAGTTGTTGCAGCCTTAATAAGGTGAACGAGGAACAATGTAATTTTGGGCACTATTTGGGATTGGGATACACAACTTTTCATATATTGATTAAAGGTTCAAATTGAGGTCAGTTTCATACCATCTTTTCAGTGCTATATTTTTCTAAGATAAGGAAGATGTTATCTCAGTGTAGTAGATGTCTTTTGTAACATGGACACCCATCTCAGAAAAAAGTTTTTGGTATAATCTTTTCCATAGAAATTGACTATCTTGGGTCAAAACTGATGCAAAGTTGGGAACCTAAAAACTACCTCTATCTCTCTCCCTTTCTGTAGATAGGGAACTTCACTAAGGTACTGCTGTCAACCTAGCACACTATTCATGATCCCTAATTAACTGTTTTTTTTTAATATCGTAAGGAAAGCAGTTAATTCTGTAAAATAATCATCCCACCTGTTTAGAAACAGCACTCCAGTTTATTAAGCCAAGCATTTTGGATTGCTTTTTTACTTACTACTATTTATTTAACTTATTATGAAAATAAACATTACCTGTTTTTCAAAGGCGTACATCTTGAAGGTCTCATCTTTTGAACAGTCACACATATGAGCAGTCCCACTGAATTCAGTGGCATTACCATATGTGTTTCCGGGATCAGTGCCTAACAGCACACAGGAGGAAATGGTGTAGGAATCAAGGCTTTCTCTAGCTTATTTTGTTGCTCCATATTTATTTGGTTTTTAAACTTTCTCTGTGAGGTTTTCTTAGCTTGATTTAATTTATCCATTTTTTTGTTGTTGAAAGTATTAGTTTGAAGGCTGTTTTCATTTAATGCTTGTGTGATTTCAGTTTGTATTTAATCATACTGTATGCCAAAATACTCTGTAATTTTCCTTTTTTATCTCATCCTTTTGTTATATTTATTTCATCTTGTAATTCTTTTTCCTATTGTTTTGCTCTTCTTCTTGAATGTAATCTCCCCCCCCACTTCACACCACACACTATATATGCTTCAGTGGGTTAGTGTTACAAAAACTGTACCCAAAGTATGCCACCTGCTTTTTCTAACCTTTCTACCTTTCTAGTTACCATAGTTAACCTTTTCTTTTTCATTTGTTCCCTTGTTATTTAAGAACACACCTGTCTAGGGAACTTTTTGGATTGCTATATAAGAGGTTCTCTGTCTTGTTTCTTTTGATGGACCATTGGAGGGAAATGGTCCCTGGTATTTCTGAGTCTGTATCTGGGTGATGTCATTTACAACACATACAGACTTTGTCTGCTGCATCAGTGTGGCTCTGACTTTCCTCATTACCTCTGCTAACCCATTCCACTTCTTTACAGACATGTCATGCAGCAGAAAAATAACTTGTTTGCTGCTCTGTCATTATTCAGTTTTCCTTCAAGTCTCTTAGCTGACTTTTCTTTATCTTCTATGCAGAATTTAAGCTTGTGATCCTTTTCTTAAATCTCTACGTTTTTGGGTACTTTTGTGTGTCCATATCTGGAATGTTACATCTTCATCTTTTCTAAGTGTTATACTCCTGCGGAGGGGTTGTTGTTGGTTTTTCTAACTCAGTATTTTTACTGGACTCATCGGATTTCCCTATCCTGACCAGCCGGGTGATGGGCAAAGTGATAAAACCAGTAAAATTCAGAAATGAAATCATAGCATGATTTTGGAACCTCTCTGTTTGCTTGATCTCTTGTAAGATGATTCACTTGTATGTTTTAGCCTATTATCTTCTCAGGGTAGGAATGGTTTCCCCTTTTTGTAAAGCAGCTAGCATTCTTTGGGCACTATTTTAATAATACTTGTCCATAAAAGCATATGAAGTGTGTTAGAGGTGGATTACTATTATTAGGCTTAAACTGGTATTAATTATACAAAGCAATTAGTTGTTCTTGTCAGACAAAATTGATTAGGCAAAATGGGTTTACTGAAGGCTAGATTGCTTGTGTAGAAGAGGAGGAAAAATCTCTTTTTCCCCTCCCTAAAGGTCTCTGTAATAGGTATTGACATGCTACAGTATTTGACGTCTGTTAAATATTAAATTGTGATACTGAAAATGTGGTATTTACAAATACTGCAGAATAGGCTTAACTACCAAAATAATTTTGAATCTGTTTGGTCTGCAATTAAGTCTTCCTTGTAAGATTCATGAATGAAACCATATTCACAACTGGTAAAATACTTGGATTATTTTGTTTAATAACATCACTTAGCATCTATGTACTATATTCTTATTTTCAGCTTCAGGAAAATCAGGATGAGATAGAAAACATGATGAATGCAATATTTAAAGGTGTTTTTGTGCATAGATACCGGTAAGTTTACTGTTAAGTAATATGTAACTTTGTGAACTTTTTGTAGGGTTGGTTTTAAGTCCTTTTAATCATGTAATTTGATGCTTCTCCCTTGCAGAGATGCAATAGCTGAAATAAGAGCTATCTGCATTGAAGAGATTGGAATTTGGATGAAAATGTACAGTGATGCCTTTCTTAATGACAGCTATTTAAAATATGTGGGTTGGACTATGCATGATAAGGTAAGCTTCATGTTATAACAATGCTGTTTGCGGCCCTGAGTTTTGGAGAGAGAAATCAGTCCATCTCTTTTCAAATTACTAGGCTCAAAATAGAATTTAGTTTTTGAGCAGAGGGACCAATGAAACTTGAAGTCATCATAATCAGACACTAATCCCATAAAGCATTTGGCACCAAAGGTTTTATTATGGTCCAGTGCCAAGCAGCAATATATTTAGGTCACCCTGTTCTATATGAATAGTATAGTTCATATTGGTCATCTTTTTTACGGTATGTTTGTCTAGATTTTCAAAAGTGAACGGCAATTTTTGTATACCATGGTCTAGATTGACAGCTGTAAAAGGGGCTGACTTCTCAAAAAGTTGGCTTTCTAAAGGAGGTATTGGCTGTAATTAAACTGTATTTTACCGTGCATGATTGAAGCTGGGAAGTTTGTCTTTTGGGGTATGGACAGATTTTGAAACACATTTGGAAGCATTTCAAAACAAAATGGTCAGCCAGAAAATGCACATGCAGCCACTGTCCCAGCCCCAGCTGGAACTATTGAAACTTGTTATGGGCTATATGCAGCTGATTGCTCTGCTTCCTGGATAGAGAAGTAGGTGGATTGGGGGATCAGAATCCCAGCTCCTGTGGCTGGCTGCAAAGGAGTCTTGCTGGGGGTGGCGGCAGCAGTAAGGGCACAGAAGTCTAGCAGGTGTGTGGTGGGTTGGGGTGCTGGATCTATCGGGGGTCTGGAGAAGGTGTCAGCTGTGGGGCAGGAGAGCCTGTGGAACTGATGAGGCATCCTACTGCTGGGATATCCATCTCTCCATGTCCTAACCTCTGCTCCCCTCCTCTCCAGGAGCAGTGAGGCATTGTGGAATTGGGGGCTGGAGAGGTGTAGGTTCCAGGTTCAGTGCAGGCATGGAGATCTGGATGGGAAGGGGGTGTCAGAGCAGCAGCTTGCAGAAGGTGCTGCCTAGCCATAAGATTCTCATTGTGGGTTATGAAGCTACTGTGCAGGGCACCCACTGCAGGGATCTCAGTGTCAAGCAGCCAGAATCTCTTCTGTCCCATCATCCTCCAGTGGAGAATAGAGGTGATTTGAGGCTGGAGCACCTGTAACCTGAGAGGGAAGAGGGGCTCTGGGAATGGCACCTGGTGGATGAACAGGTACCAGGCTGTCATCCCTTCCTCACCTGTGGGAGGGATGCAGAGCAGAGCCATGTAGGATTTTGGAGGACCTATGGGGTGTCCCTGTTTCCATCCAGACATAACACGAAGTGAAACATTCCAGAATAGCACTTCATTTCAAGAGATGCTATTTCTGGAGTGGTTCAGCCCCTTTAGAGTGTTTCAAGAGAGCGTGTACATGTGTACAGCTGGCCCATTTGGAATATTTTAATAGCATTTGAAACTATTTTTGATTGTTATGCCTTTCTTCACCCAAAGTATATAGAGTACGCACTGCGCTCTGTTGTCTTCAGCTGTTTTCACTTCAGCTTAATTGTTTCATGTTGTTTATACTGTGGGATTTCTAGGGCTTCCTGTTTCTCTGGATCTCTGGAGCGTTTAAAATACACCCTGGAAGGGCAAAACAAATGTGTAGGCAGAGGAATTATGTCATCTCTCAAACTCTGTGTTCTCCATGTTCTTTCACAGCATCTGTGAAATGAACTTGGGTTCATGAAAGTGTGTGTGTGTATGTATGCATACACGTCTTATTTGCTTAGTCTATAAAGGTGCCTTCTGACTTCAGACTAATGTGGCTAACTACCTCTCTCACTCACAAAAACATACCATTGACTAATATTACTTGAGAGCTATGCTAATGATGCCAATCAGATAATAATATTCCATAATGTAACTCAGGGCCTAAGAACTGAACTTTGTTTGACTAAGTTGAATTTTAGAGGGGAGAACTGTTTATGCTTTGAAGACTTAGGTGCATGGCTTTTAAAATTGATTTATTTTATCTTATTTTATTTTAGCAAGGAGAAGTAAGACTCAAATGTCTTACTGCTTTGCAAGGGCTTTACTATAATAAAGAGCTTAATTCCAAATTGGAACTCTTTACCAGTCGATTCAAGGTTAGTATATTTTGGTATTTAAAAAAAACAACCTGAAAATTTAAGCTTTCTACAATTCCCTCCCCAACCCCAACACTTAAACTAGTTTATTTTTTATTCCTAGGATAGAATTGTGTCTATGACTCTGGACAAAGAATATGATGTTGCAGTCCAAGCAATAAAATTACTTACTCTTGTTTTACAGTAAGTACATATCTCTTATGTCCGCTATAACTTAAAAATATGCATATGAGTAAAGATTATGGTTTAATATTAGCTAATTTTAGGCAGAAGATAGAGGTTTGTTTTTTTCATCATGTACCTGAACAAATTTTGTATTTAACAGTGTTTCTTCTAGTCAGAGCATCAACCCAATCTTCCTCCTACTGGAGCTAGAAATACAAGGTTCTTTTCTTTTTTTTTTTAAGCGCTCATACTGGATCTCAACCTTTGTAGTGTATCAGATATTGGGCAATAACTTAAAGAAGTTGAGGTTTCCTTTGACTCCTTTTTCTTCTGCTCTGTTATTAGACTTAACAAGTTTTTGTTTTATCTTCCCAGGAGTAGTGAAGAAGTTCTGACGGCAGAAGACTGTGAAAATGTCTACCATCTAGTTTACTCAGCTCATCGGCCAGTAGCAGTAGCAGCAGGGGAATTTCTTTATAAAAAGTAAGCGTAAAATATGATTAACTTTATTTTGATCACCTTTCTTTAAGGGCAGTATTCAGCATTTATTAATATCAAGAATATAGTTTTGCTTTTTAATTGGGAAAATAATTTTTTTTTAGTAAAGAAGTATTGATGGAAGATGCGTGTGTTTTAAAATACAGTATTATTGTTAGATTTACTGCATTGTTCATAAAATGGCAATGATCAGTAGTACAGTTTGTAATGAGATCTACATTTAAAAAAACAAAACAACACATGTTGACTAAACACGGGAATCCAGCTCTGTCACAGCTGCTGTCTGAACCCTGCTACACTAGAGCCCTCAGGCTGTAAAGACCTCCATATGAAATATTTCAGAGTATTTTAAAAACACTTTTTATAAAATGTCTTATTTTTATAATGTAGCATATGTGCAAAGCCTACTCTTGTAGGATTTCTTCAGGGCCTTTCTCATAGATTTCACACCTGTGCTATGGCTGTCCCAACTAAATCATACCAATAGGTACATTACACCCTGATTTTTGTTTATTAAATATAAGGAATACTATATCATGTCTGAAAGCAGAGATTTTTTTCTGGATGTACCAGGGATCTGTTTCTTTACCTCTCATCGATTTTATTTGGATTAAAAGTTCTCTCTGGCCCTTGCTACATTATGTATATTATTCTAATTGACTGGTTCATTAGGCAATAAAATTAGCCACACATGCAAAGTAATTTATCAGATGATAAAAATGACAATCCAGCTATAAAAAGAGCCAACCAGCTATAAAGTTAGTGCTTGAAAATGTGTAACAACTCTATACCAGGTTTCTGTCCAACTTTTAATTTGAATGTGTAGCAGGACCCTCTGTAGTCTTGGTATATGTGCATGCTGCATCTTGTGCTTTATCCTGCTTATGTAGGCATCCATTTTTTTTCTCCTTTTTGAATAAAACTACTTAAGGGGCTATGCAATATCTGTCCACCAATTTGTAATACTGTAAAGCAAGGGGATTTGACTTTGGCCCTTAACAAGCTCATATGTTTAAAGTTGCAGTAGTCAAATGCTTGAAGAGGAGCATTTACCAAACCCTATGACTTGGATTCCATGCCACAAAGAAACTTAATAGCCATTTTTAAAATTTACAGAGCTGCCAATTGGAACTTAAGGTATGCTTTTTCAAAAGCCTCGTTACTAGTTTGTATAGAGGCTAGGTGCTTGTTCCAGGAAAAATACATTTTGCAAAACATTTTACTCAGAAGCTGTATTGGAGGCCAATCTCAGAAACGTAAATAGCAGAACTTCAATCTTTGTCTTCATTGCTTCTTATTATCTTCTACAGAGGGTTCTGCAAAGGGCAGTTTTATGAGTAAGGACGCAAGACTTCATTCCTGTTCATGAAGTGTGCAGAATATATACTTATCTATCTTTTTCTCTTAAAATGTGGTTGCCCTAGGATCTGTCTAAAGGACCCAGTGAAATCAAAATGACGTAAATGTAGAACAAATCTGAAAGTAGCTGATTTGAGAAATCCTCCCCTTCTAAATATAACGTAGGTCCACACAACAAAACATTAAACATTTCATATCCAGACATTTGTGTCCAACAGTGATTGTGGCAATGGTTATGAAGGATTAAATAGGTTTAAAACATTTTTTTTTTCTTAGGCTTTTCAGTCGCAGAGATCCTGAAGATGATGGAATGTTGAAAAGAAGGGGGAGACAAGGTCCAAATGCAAATCTTGTCAAGACACTAGTGTTTTTCTTTCTGGAAAGTGAAGTAAGTTGAATTTATATTTTTTCTGTATCACTTGAGAGATTCATTCTTTCTTGAAGCATGCCCATATTAATTTACATCATGTTTCTTTGGGAAATGACATACTCATTCTGTATAGCGTTACACATCTTTTGAATGATCTGTAGAGTACAGCAAACCACCTTGACCATGCAGACAGCATGTCTGAAGTCTGAAACAGTACCTGAAATATTTATCTTTCTATAAGAGCATCAACAACAGGAGGAATTAAAAGTTGCTCTTTGGGGACCATGCTAATATTGTATAAAAGATTTATTATGACAAAATAAAATCAAAAGTCACCTACAAAAACGTAACGTAGTACAGAAAATAAAAATGACAAAATAACCCAACAGAGTGAATTAAGCACATCTAGTCTATTCTAGAAGGTGGTTAGTGCCGCGTGGAAGTGAAAAGGGGTTAATGGTGCGCTTTCAGGTACAGACTTAGTCAGGAAAATTAGGGATGTAGTCAGTGTGTGTTCACATACAGGTTTGAATACAGACTGCTCTCACAGTTTGCATTCTGCTGCTTTAAACTCTTTCTAAACGGCCCCTGTTGGTGTTTTAGCAACTTTGGAGTCAAACACAAAACAAAAATTCATTTCCATACTAGCTTTTCTTTTAAAAGTACTGCATTTAATATTCTGTTTAGCGGTATCTCTGCATGCATCTGTCACAGAGTTAAAAATGTGTGTGTGTGTTCTGTACCGGCAAGGGAGGCTTATTGTTGTATAGCCACTTTCATAGATAACTGTCCTGTTGACTGAATATAATTGTGTTGTTTTCTTGGGTGTTTTCTTCAGTTACATGAGCATGCTGCGTATCTTGTGGATAGCATGTGGGACTGTGCAACAGACCTCCTGAAGGACTGGGAATGTATGAATAGTCTTCTATTGGAGGAACCACTCAATGGGGAGGAGCGTAAGAGATTTCAATATAACTTATGGTCCCAACTAATATGTAATTTTTCGGTATTTGGTATACTTAAGTTCCTCAAACTAACTTATCTGAACTTCAGCTTAATTTAAGCAGAGTATAAATAAATTTAGGTACTTTCTTTCCAGATTACTGAGAGTGATTATAGTCATAGTATAGCCCATAATAGCTAAAATTACAGCCTCTTGGAGAAGATTTTATTCATACCAGAATTTTAACTCTTGAATTTTGGGACCCACTGTTCCCTTTACTAAAGTTTTATAATATAGCAAAGACTTCTATGCTCTTCAACAAAAGATAAAAATATTTTAAAGGAGTTGAAACAATGGATTTTCCATATTCAGTTACAAAGTCAGTTACTGATGCTAGCCTGAAATAATAATGTGTGCATGCCTCCTTGTTTTTAAGACGGAAAGTGTTTAAACGTTGATCTCCTGTTCATATGTATGTTACTCAACACGCACCAAAATGGGAGTATATCAGGAAAATTGCAGAAATTTCAGCTTTCCCTGATAAAGGTGTGGGCTGGGTGCAGTATGTTCAGTTCTCTACACTGCAAGGGAGCAGCGGGGGCGACCCCTGGATATCCACCGGTCAAAAAAAACCCATAGAAAAAAGTGGAGAGGTATACATGGGGGCAGCATGTGCCACTCAAAACGGGATTCTGGCCAGCTGCAGCTATGCTGTGGCTGCTGGCCAGGCTCTGCACAGCAGGATTGCCACTGCTCCAGCCCTGTGAAGCCCCCAGACCCCCAGGTAAGGCTGCTAGGGCCAGCCCAGTGTTGGCCCCAGCCTCCCCTACACCACCCAGGGTAACCTGCCACATGCCAGAGGGTGCATGGCACAGGCATTCCCAGGGACAACTTGCAGTGGCCCAAGATGTGCTGCTGCTACTTGCCCCCAGGGAATCAAACGTCCATGCACGTGTGGACGTGGTTGTGAAGGCAAAATTTGGTCCCAAAATGCTCACATCTGTCAGTGTTCGTATTTGGACATCTAAATCTAGCTTAACTAAACCTGGTAATGAAAATAAATAAAATAATTAAAACTATCTGTAGGAGGACTTCTGGAGTGGTGGGGGATACAGAGGTGGCAGGGGCGCAGGCAGCAGCTGTAGCTCCAGCTGCAACTTGGGGCCTGATCTGGAGCACCTGCCTACTACCCCCAGCTCAATTCCAAGACAAGGAGCTTTCT
>NW_005842107.1:137688-174622 GCF_000455745.1 Alligator sinensis
CCCTATGTTAAAGCGGGGGGATGAGGGGAGGGACCTCATCTTGGCATTGAATAAATACAGTATTTTGTACTACTTAAATATCCCAACATCACTTCTTAAGTGATCTTGCATAATGCAGTCCTGCAAACCTCCTAAAAAATTGTTTCCATTAGCATTTAGTTCCTGCCTTCTTCCTTCTGACATTTTGCCTGACTTCATATTGCTACAAATTAACTCTGTACACAGTGCCATTAAATTATAATTAGCATTAGTGATTGATTAGAGTCTCAAAAATGTTGAGAAATTAAAATTCCCAAAGTTCTTTGATTATAGAAATAATTGAAAAGTATAAATAACACAATTCAGTAGTAGTTTAAAATTGCTATCCCAGTGCCTACTGTTTGTTCCATGGCAGTTTTCCTAACAAGTAGAAGACAAGTATGAGAAGATTTCTGCTTCTTCTGTAGCACGTCATCCTCTGTAAAAGCAGCAAGAGGAATTGCAGTTAGATCGGCTAATTAAACAAGCTTGATCCTTCAAAAAATACAGGCAGTCCTTGGACTTACAACAAAATTGGTACCTGAAAACTGTGTCTTAAGTCGAAACGTTGCAACTCGGAGCCAATTTTCCCATAGGAAACAATGTTATAAATGGGGCATTGGTTCCTGAACCAAGGCCCGATACCCTATTTTCACCAAAAATAACCCAGAATTTTGTACTCAGTCAATTATAGATGAATAATATAGCTATGTTAATGTATTTATATTGTAAATAGCAATCATATTGGTTTGGAAGGACTTTGAGGTGCTTTTGCTGGAATTTTTGAAGGGCTCTTGGTTGGACTTTTGAAGGGTTCTTGGCTGGAGTCTTCTCAGGAGTCTTGGCTGCAGGTTTTTCTGGAGACTTGGCTGCTTTCTTAAAGAAAGTGTCCAAGGAAGTTTGGACAGATATTCTCCAGTGAACCTGTTCGCTGGCGTGGTGTCGGATCAAGCATCGTAAAGTTGAAACTGATGTCAGAAAGTTTAAACAGGTGTCAGTTTATAAAGGTTGTAAGTCGAGGACTGCCTGTAAAGAAAAAGACGTGCGCTTCTGCCTGATAAAATCGTAAATGCTAATGATAAGCGTTTCTACACTTAGTTTTCCGGGAAGCCTAGACTCTACATACTGTGCTTGTGGGCCATGATGGTAGTACATCGTGGGCCCGTGTAACCTCTTAATAGCAGTGCTGTTGAGGACTCCCTTTTTCTGAGTGCTTGGATAACAAGCCTGTGAAAAGGAGCATTAGTGTGCCGATTGTCTTAGTTCCTTCCAATCACAGAGGAAAGCCAACAAGAAACCTCATCCATGTCTTTGGACAAGAATTTGTAGGAATAGGCTGTTGCATTGTCCCAGGTGTGCTTTTTGAGAATAGGAGTGCCTGTCAAACCTATGGACATTTATATAGATCTGGATGTTCAGATGTCACAAGATGACAATGTAGGGCTGCCATCTTCTGCTTCATGAGATATGTTCCAGTACTGTGAACTTAACATTAGCATAAAGTTAGTAATATTCAAAGAAACTGACTTCTAGGGTTTCTTTTAAAAAGAATTATTAGACTTGCTCTTTAAATGTAAGAGCTGATCTATCTGGATCAGTGCTATCAGAGTTGTATCATCTTTCTCCCATGGGCTTCTTGTTCTTCCAAATGCACCTTGTGTCAGTATCCTTAGTAGGGGTGGATACCATCCCAAGGGTTTGTACCATCAAGTACACCCTGTCTTATACAGGACAAAGCAGCTAGATGCTCCAAGAAAGAAGGTTTTCCCCTGCCACAACTGGAGTTGGGGACATGCTCACAGATGATAGTGTCTGGAGAACAAGAGTCTGAGAGAGCAAATATTTTGCCTTGTCACTGATAAAACATTAGAGAAAATTGGATAACCCCCTTATTGCTAAAGGTCAGTTACTAGGGTACCCTGGGGGTTTCTGTCGTGACTCTTTGTGCTGCGTTCTAGAGCTCGTGTATC
The DNA here is from genome assembly GCF_000455745.1 of Alligator sinensis. Classification (NCBI taxonomy): domain Eukaryota; kingdom Metazoa; phylum Chordata; order Crocodylia; family Alligatoridae; genus Alligator; species Alligator sinensis. Next base: position 139,677 of record NW_005842107.1, read on the forward strand.
CGCAGGTAGCTTGAAACAAAAATTATAGTTAAGGTCATTTGGATTTCCCTCAGAAACCAGAACAAGGGTGTTAATTTTAGGTTCAAATACATCTGAGGACAATAGGAAACCATCTCCAATTTTGTCCGACAGGGGGTGGTGGGTACAGGGGGGTAAAGCATAAACTACCACATAGCAATGCCTTTCTAAGTAGGTTAGTTTATGCATTACAGTGATCTAAGCATGTCTGATCCAAGCACGTGCTTGATTGAGATGCAGCTGCTTCAATACTTCATGTATTTTCATCTTAAAATTTTGTTGAGTTGCTGTTTGGTGCTGTGTTTGTACTTGTGAAGTGTTCTTTAGATCTGGTCTCTAGATCAGCTGTGCAATTTGCTGAAGTAGTCTTTAGCATCCTCGCAATGTTTGCCATTTGCCAAACTTCCAAGAGTGGGAATAAGCAGAATCCCATTGAGGCATGTGAAATGTAACCAGAGTTCTTTTAAGATGAACCAGTCTGCCTTCCCCTCTTAGTCTTCATTTAAATATTGGACCCGAGTTCAGTGGTGGAAGGAATGGAGATGACAGCCAGTCCATAATTGGAGCTGTGGTGGAAGGAGGAGCAGAGATTGTGAGAGTGCTCTAGTTAGACGGTTCCACTGTTCCAAGCTGTACTACTGATCCTTGTAGTGCGAAGTTACCGCATCCTTGTAGTGTGAAGAGGTAATCTTGTAAAACTTTGGTTACATGTGAGTAGCTCTTGATCTCTGTAAAAATGGTTCTATAATGCAACCTCAGAGCTACTAATGTACATACACAAAAATACCCATCTTGCAGGATCAGGGCTTTGGCTTACATTTTTTGCTGATTTATGTAGGGAATTCAGAACAGGTTTTTGGTGCTTTTCCTCTAATTGTGAGAAAATAGTAAATAAGACAGACCGCACATCTTTTTCTTTTTTTTTTATTTCAGCTTTAACAGATAGACAAGAAAGTGCACTGATTGAAATAATGCTTTGTACAATTCGACAAGCAGCTGAATGCCATCCACCTGTGGGAAGAGGAACAGGGAAAAGGGTATGTGCTGCAGAGAGACTGTGTAAATCTATAATTTTGTATTTTAAATATTTTGTTCACAATATTTTGGTGTTCACATCTTTCTACTTCACTTCTCTTAACAGTTTCAGTACTCGATTAAGCTAGATGAAAATTGTTTTGTTCAGTACATGTTTAGAGTATAAGAAACTGTTCCTGCTTACCGAAACTGAAGAAATGGCTTTTCTGAATTTTATACATAACCAACACTTGGCTGCCTCATTTTCACATTAAACTTTTAACAATATTTAATACATTTTCTTAAACTGAATATATTTACACTCCTGTTTGAGAAACCACATTTCTTGTTACCACAATCCTGAAAGTCATTTCTGTTTGGTTTGCTCCTTGGTTTTTTTCAAAACAATTTATCCCTAGTATCTGTTCAGAAGCCAATACCTCTTTCTACCTGAGGAGTATCAGCAAAATAAGGGAGAAGGAAATGGTTCATGGTCTTTTTGAAGTACTTAAACCACAACTTCCTATAGTTGTCCTTGACTGTGACCATATTGCTACGTCCCGTCCCGTCGTGTCCGTCCCCCCCCCCCCCAAAATCTCAAACACTAATTTCAGTGAATGGGCGATTGTTGGAAAGGTGCATCTACCTAGTCATTCAAATGTGCGTTTACAAATTCATTTGGATTAGAAGACTGAATTGCGTTTATAAAACAGGAAAAATGTATAAAAATTATAATCAGACTGACAGACTTCCTGTGCTGAATTTTTTTGCTGCTTAGTGGTAAACTATCATAGACTACTCTGAAAATTGAAGTAGCAACCTTAGTGGCATTATGTGGATCGTGCATTTTCTAGTGGAAACTCAGTCGTCCAGATTTTAGGGTGTTTGCTCTGAAGCAAACTCCCTGAAGTAAAGTGATTGACTACTTCAAAATTTGGCTTAAGTGGATATCATTTTAAACGTTAGGATTAAGTCAAGAGTCCAGTGCTTTATCAAGTCCCTAAAAATATGAAACGGTGATATCTAAGATTTTTTTTTTAGTTATAAAATTTTATATCAATAATTTAGGTGCTGACAGCAAAGGAAAAGAAAACGCAGTTGGATGACAGGACAAGAATTACAGAGCTCTTTGCAGTGGCACTTCCTCAGTTATTAGCAAAAGTGAGTTTAATTTTATTTGAACTTTGTGGTTGTATATTGTAAAAACAATATCCAAATGGTGTATGTTTCCAAAAGTGTGTGTGTCATTCAGACTGCAATGTGTTAGAAACTTTTCGTTTCTTTATAGTTTTTAATAGTACCTGGATATTATGCAGTTGTTAATATAGCAGAAGTATACAAAAATCCCAGAAACCGTTTCATTGATTAATTAATTAATTAATTATTTTTGTTAATTTGACAGTATTCTGTGGATGCAGAAAAAGTCACCAACTTGTTACAGTTACCGCAGTATTTTGATTTGGAAATCTATACAACAGGGCGATTAGAAAAGGTAAGGTATCATAAAAACAAAATTGTAAGGATGGAGTAAGAGACCTGTAGTATCTACCAGTGTAAATGAGCCTTTTTCTGGTTATTTTTCAAGATGCTTTGAAAACCTAGGTTTGACTTTCTGAGTTTTGAGGGCTGCTTTCCCAAAATCCAGTTAGGCAAACTTCATGAGGAACATCCAAACATTAGGGTAGCAAATGTACTACATTTGAGCCTGAGATGCATTGTGTGGTGAGAAACCCTTGTATTGTATTGCTGTATATTCTCACATACAGAATGCCCCAGAATAAAGTACACAACTTGTTTTTGAATGGCACAATGAAGAAAAAAAGAACTTTTCCTTCTAGTAAGTAACTGAATAGCAGCAGCAAGGAAGCCAAACCTGCTCATTGTTTTCTGTGGATCATTTGAAGGCTTTCCTTTTGCTTTCACCCAGTAATTGGGAGAAATTGTTTTTAATGTATTTCCTGGCATATTATACACAGTCTCATCCCCCTTTTGGAGGGGAAAAAGGTGCATGTCTGTAAGAAAATACCATGTATTGTCACAGTGTGGCAGGAGACCCTTCTGTTAAACTTAAGGTGCATCTAAGTGACACAATGTAGTGCTTTGCAGAAATGTCTGAGCCAGCTTGTTCAATTTGAACTGAACTGTGAACATCATGCTTTGGAGAAATATCTTTAGAGTAAATGTTCTTACAGTACAAATACTTAATAAAACATCAGTATGGCATATAAGAGATGATGTGTATAGTTCCATAGTGAAAAGTTTTACTAGTGTGTTATTTGGAGCAATTTCCCCCCCTCCTCCCCAAATATGGGTTATACCTAAGGTATACGACTCAGCCTTGTGCAATACTGGTTCTTTTCAATAATGGCATCCATTGGCACCATATTCACACTTCATGTGCCTTTGCAGATACCTTAGCTGGTGGTGTAAGTGATGGGGCAGTTCTGCCTACCACCTAATTCTTTTTTTACATTGAGGCTGCAGAAAGGAAAACAAAATTACCATATTCTTAAAAATATGAGCACTCTTACTGTGTAGGATTGTATATCATAATGCTACTCTGCATGTTACTCACTTTCCCTATTCTTGAAGATTCTTTTGTAAGCAAGACCAAACCTATCTTGCCTGAGAAATAAATGCAGCTTTCTGCTGCTGATAGTCCAGATAGTTTGGGAGCAGATCATTTCAGTTCTGCTATGGTATGGCAAGTGGTTGCTCAGTGTTCTGCTCTTGAGCACAACCTCTGTTACCCCACATCTTGGTAACTTAGGAGAGAAGAAGAAAAGAGCCAGGCACAGAATTCTTTCTTCATCCCAACTAAGGGCCTCAATTTTTTCTCCAAGCTTCATTCTTCAGGAACTGTAACTCCAGCTCCAGTGCTGTGTATTCAACAAAGTTGGGTTTTGTATATGTTAAATTTGTAGTCTTCACCAAGTTCCACCTTAATATGTGTACTGATGCAGATCGCTCCTACTCTAAAGATCAAGTTGTCTAGAACAGTGCTTTATGTTTTATGTGATACAATCATAAAAGTAATAAACAAGCATAAAAATCTTGCTGCTACAATTGGAACATTATTTTAATGAGCCTTTTATGAAGTTGTGATTTTACTTTTGTAGCATCTGGATGCCTTACTGCGACAGATCCGGGATATTGTAGAGAAGCACACAGATACAGATGTTTTGGAAGCATGTTCTAAAACATACCATGCACTCTGTAATGAAGAGTTCACTATCTTTAACAGAGTTGACATTGCAAGAAGTCAGTTAATAGATGAATTGGCAGACAAGTTTAATAGACTTCTTGAAGACTTCCTGCAAGAGGTATGTAATATGTATGACCCTCTTTTTCTAGTCTTTTAACGCCTTCATTTTCTTATTGCCTTACTGGTAGAAAGTCAGGCAGAGTTACACCTTAAAGAATAACTCGTTCAAAAAGGAATGGGCTTTCACAGGCAACAGCCTGCTTCCTCAGATGCTATGTTGCTGCCATAAAAAGCTCATGCCTCTCTGAACCAGTTAGTCTCTGAGGTGCCACTCTGTCCTGACTTCAGTTTAACAAGGTTAACCATTTCTGTCCTTGCTGCCTTATTGCATGAACTGCCAAGTAAGGGGAATTACATTCCCTCTAATTGGGAAACAAAAACTTGAAAAGTAATTACATCATCACCATATAACATGAAGAGATGAATATTTACTGACTATAACATGGAGTGAACCAAGCCAATTTGTATGATATTAAGTTACAGGTATTTCTGCCTACTCTTCTACTATAATTTAAGTATTGGTGGGGTTACAAGCTGCTTAAAGGGGGTTTTTTGTTTGTTTGATTTTGGTTTTTTTACGTAAATTATTTTATCACTTCATTTTATATGAAGTGTAATTTTTAAATGACAGTGTTCCAAAATTCACAGACTTTGCAAGCAACTCTAGTAACTGACATCCATGCATTATATGATTATGTTGTATTTGGTCTTTTTTTATTTGTTTTTAATAAATTGCTTATAATACATTAAGCCTAAAATCACCTTTTTCTGCTCATTTCTATGTTTAGATAATAAATCGTATTCCACTGTTGTTCAAATAACAGTGGGAGGAAAACACAGGGGGCATCAATGTATTAATTATGGTATTCAGAAGTATGATGGAGCACTGGAAGGATGTATAAAATACTGGAATTGTTTCCCAAGAGAAGTGGTGGGAGTGCTATATCTTTTAATATTTTAAAAGAGAAAAGAACAGAATAGTTTTTTTCAGAAGTGTTTCAATCACCACCACAGAAGTGCAGCCATATAACATGATGACAAAATCCCGTCCTTGAAAATAAACTAGGATCTTAAGTCATTTTTTTTTTTTTTGAGTTTTTACTTCTCATGTGTGCTAACAATGAGAAGAGCTTCAGTGGCTAATGGCTCTTACTCTCGAGTCCTCGCTGCTGTTCTGCTGTCTGGTTAGCTCATGAAGGTGTGCTGTAGGGTCCTTCCTGCACCCCTGTTTACCCTCTTAGGATGTATCCCCATGGGCGGAAACGTGCTTTTCCCTGGGGACAAACCACAGCACAGTGTGTGGCCCTGCTGCTTGCCCCCAGGGAACATCTGTGCCACGTGTGCTCAGCAACTGTGCTGGCCCCAGCAGCCTTACCTGAGCTCCTGGAGCTGCAACTGCAGTGATCCTACAGCAGTTCCAGTTCTGGGTGGCACGTGCTGCTGCCACATGCCCCTGCCCTGTTTTCTTTAGGTGTAGGTTTGTTTGTTTTTTATCTGGGATCTCTGTGTCAGAAACCACCCCCCACACTGCAAATTAGCAATGCAAGGAACACCTGCATATGCAGTACTGCAGACGGCTCTGCAGCACTGCATACCACACATTCACCCTCATCTGGACATGCCCTTAGAGTCCCAAACGTTTGTGCCTATCTCATGGAAGCAGGCAGGAAACATGCATACAACTCCAATTAACTTGCTTTCTAAGGAAAGCTAGAGGGCAAAGTACTATTTACTACTTAATTGTTCTTGTTGTTTTATAATTCTCTGGAGTGAGACCATTTTTCCTCCTTGATTCTGCTTCTTTAAAGCGAAGGGTACATATAGATGTCCAGTTTCTACCAGGAGAATCGTTGTTCTGGTGGAAACCAGGTGTGTGCAGACATCCAGGTTTTGTTTTTTTGTTCCCAGAGCAAAAGTGGCCACTCCAGGAATAACCAAGGTTAAGTCATTCCAAGGAGAATTTCTCCTGGGAGGCTGAGTGTCTACACTTCCTCCCAGGTTCACTCCCCCTGGGGGCTAGGGGAAAAGGCTTCTGTGCCACCTTGGGACTGGGGTGACTCCAGTCTTGAGATGGCATGGGAACCAGCTGCTCCTGTCTCGCTTATGGACTTGGGAGGGGAGGAGCAGCCACCAGCACCCCCCTTGCTTCTCACACTGAAGTTCCTGGTGTGAAAAGCTTTGCCATGCGGTTTCCTCTGCTTGGCTGCTGGGCACTGGGAGCTGAGCAGCAGGGAGTCTGCTTCTCAAGCCAGAGTTCTCAGTGCGAGGAGGCGGCAGGGGCTTTGCCCCACTGCTCCGGGCCACCAGTTGCCAAGTGCAAGAAGCATCTCTTTCCCCTGCTGATTTCCTGTTCCCCACTCCTTGCTGTTCAGTCTGGGTGGGGAAAGCTTCTCTAAGCATGGCTAGCCTTTAAATCTCTGCCTCTACCACGCAGCTCTGTGGCAGGAGAAGGAAGGGGAAACCAGCGTACAGGGAAATGGGCTCAGGGAGGCTCTTCCTGGGGTAGTGAGTCAAAGCCCCTGCCCATCCTCATACTGGAGTCCCAGGTATGTGGAGTGGGCAGGGGGTTTGCCCCATTCCTCTGTCTACTCAGCCCCCCACACTGGAAGCTGAGCAGAAGGAGCAGTGCTGCAAGACCCCTGCCTGCTTCTCACAGTTGAGTCTCAGGAGTTAGAGACAGGCGAGGGTTTGCACCACTGTTTCCTGAGACTGGGAGTAGAGTGGAGAACAACCTTTGCACCACTGCTTCTCTTTGCTTCCCTCGTCTGGGTGGTGAGGAAAGCAGCACAGCACAGCCCCCTGTCTTGGGGAAAGGGCTGTGGGTTGTGCCTCATTTCCCTTCCCTTCAGTCCAGTTAGAAAAGGAGAGCAGCCACCTCTGTTCCCTGACTCTTCCTTAAGCCAGACACTGCTCTGCTTGGGGAACGGACTGGGGGCTTTCCCCCAGTACTCTGCTCCTGAAGACCACTCCTCCCCACCCTGTTCTTGGGATGGCACGAAGAGCATGAGAGAGCAGGTGGCTGCATGCTAAATATCTCTTCTGCTCCCTCTTCCCAGAAGGACTTTTATCAGGCAAATTTTCCAAGAAATTTTACCCAGTAGAAACAAATGTCTGTACCTTGCCTGTTTTGGTAACTGAAGCTGCCTGGTGACTGACTGTTTGTAATTACCTGTTTGTGTGAATTGTCATGCAAGGGATATACAGGTATTAGGCTGGCCCAGGGAACTTTTCAGGGGTGAATCAGGGTATGTTGCTAAAAGGTTTAATCGACTGAAGTTTTTTGTATGTTTTTTGCCTAGGTCGAAATACTTGCTGTATCAATATTGACCAATGAGCAATCTGCTCCAGTATCTATTATCTGACAGTGGCCTCTGCTGGACTCTGCAGAGAAAATTGAAACTCCTCTAGAGCATACTTTTGTCCAGTTAGGCTAACATTTCATGTGGCAAACTTAAATAACTTTATCTGGTTACTAGTTTCCCTGAAATAAGAAAATTGATAACTCTTATACCATATCCTAGGTGTTCTGTATCATGTAACTGAACTTCTCCTAGCATATGTATGTATGTATGTGTTTGAAATCATTCAAAAATGTTGGTTTCTTCATATTGATGTTGTTAACTTTATTGGAAACTTTTTTGCGTATAAATTACAGGGGGAAGAACCCGATGAAGATGATGCTTATCAGGTCCTATCAACATTAAAAAGAATCACTGCTTTTCACAAGTAAGTGAAATGTATGCTGAAAATCTTGCTTTTCGCACTCGTATGCTGGTGTACTAAATTGATCACATTATAATTTTGTGTGGAGCTTACTTCTGTTCTGTGTAGATAACATGCAGATATATATGATGTTGGCAGACCTCGAATAGAAGATGAATCAATTGTGTTTACAGCCTATATTTTTACAAAAGTGTGTTTATTATTTACTGGCAAGTTAAACTGATTTTTTTTTGTGTTTTTCATGAGGACACTTAAAAGCAATATATTTAATAAACATTAAATTCCAGAATTAGTGTAAAAATAGGTATTCATTTTGTTACATTTTGTGTGTTTTTTCTCCTTTTGCCAGTGCTCATGACTTGTCGAGATGGGACTTGTTTGGTTGCAACTACAAGTTATTGAAAACTGGGATTGAAAACGGAGACATGCCCGAACAGGTTTGTAATTAAAATGTGAATTTAAGTTAATCAGTGAATATGGCTTGTCACTGTTCTTACTGATGTATTTATCTAACTCTCTTCTATCTTTAATTACAGATTGTTATTCATGCACTGCAGTGTACTCACTATGTAATCCTTTGGCAGCTAGCAAAAATTAGTGAAAGCAGCTCCACAAAGGTATGTCATGCCACCGTAGGGTTAGCAATTTAGATATTTGCACTTAACCACGGGGCCATTCCTCAGATATCTGATAGAAAATTAGTTTTCATGGAATTGTGCAAGATTAATTTCCTGTTAGAAACTACAGCATGTCTAGGAACTTTTTAACCCCCCCTGGTTGCTGTGTGAAGAGGAGAGATGCTGGGTATGCTGCCCCAAATCATGATTGAGAGTGCTGACCCTTCTTTAAAGTCTTCTAGAATTCTTGCACAGCGCAGCAGTAGGGGATATAAACTTCGGGTTGGTTAGTGTCGTTATGTTGGAATTGAATTGTATTGGGTTTTCTTTTATTGTGTTGCCACAAAAACATTAAACCTTCATCCAAAAATTTATGCTCTGTTGAATTAATGGAGAGGAACCAAAAGAATTATTTTAAAGTTAACAGCAGTTGAATAATCTTCTAACTCCTTGCTGAAAGTTGTCAAATGAGAAATTATATTGTCTGTTTTCTTTTTCTAATGATACTTTAGAGCACTGGATATATTAGACAAAATTTTGAAAAACCTTGGCAAAATAGAACACACATTTTGTATTTCACTTTTTTGTATTTATTTTTATTGAGCAAATTATGTAACTATAGATTTCTGGGAAAGCATATAATATTCTTCATTAAAAATGTAAAACTTCATCTGTTTAATTACTCTGTAAAATGCTTTATTTTAAAGGAGGACCTTTTACGTTTGAAGAAGCAGATGAGGGTGTTCTGCCAAATCTGTCAGCACTATCTGACCAATGTAAACACTGCTGTCAAAGAGCAGGTTAGTGACTGTCCTTAGCTGTACTTTTTCATAATACTTTCAAAGCTGTTTAAAAAAATAAAAATAAAAAGTGATTCTGGTGTTGTCAGCATAGGTATATGATGCACACAGCATGAATGCTTGATTTTGGTGTCTCTTCTGCCTGAGAAGTCATGGATTTGGGAAATTGCTCTGTCTGCAAATTCTTCACCTTCCAAACCCACAAAGATAGGGATGTGTTTGCCTCTTGGGCAAATTGTTGTAATCAGCCTCATGTCCAGGACATCTTGCATGCATCTCTAGAAAACCCAAAAGCACTAATAACAAATTTGGATCTTTTATCTTGGGTGAAAAATGTATCCTATGTTCAGACCTGAGATCCTTCTACTTCATGGAGTGTGGGTCATCTCAGCGCCTTGATCTGAGAGGATGGGGCAGGGGGCGTGGAGGTGCTGGGGCTGTTTTTTACAGAGATTTTCCAAGTGAATTTCTGTTGATGAAGACAAGAAATGACATATTCAAGTATTCATCCTAAGACCATTAAACATACTCCATTAAAACCCAAGCAGACTTTCACGATTTTGTCGCATGTAAGTAGAAGGCCAGCATACGTCTTGTATTCAAGGCACAAAGTGTTTGTCTGTGTCCTGAGCGAATGAAACTGAGAGAATTTATTTGAAGGTTGAACTGTTGGTTTAGGTGGAACTCTATGACCACCTTGGCTACCTTGCAGTGGTTAGGATGGACACCTTTTTCTGTGTTCTCTGTAAAACAGCTCCCTCAAGCCTTATTCACACATTCACAAACCATTATATATATAATCCAGTCCATAAACTTCAGAAACTGTATGGGCAAAGGCATGTCAGTCTCCTAAGACTGAGGTTTCACTTCAAGAGACTGTTTGTTATTTTGGAGTTCACCATGGTGGAGTAGCACATGGGCAGCCACGTGAATGTTACTTAACTTTAGAATAACTGAAGTTCTGTCAGATGTACTGTGCATATATGCACATTCTGCATCCCTGTCTCCCATCCTGTTTTTCTCAGATCTCTGCAGTCTTAGGTTCATAGTGGAGAAAATGCTCTTGTGCAATAAGCCTGCTCCACCCTTAAAAGTCCTTGGTGGGTGGTTTATGCAGTACATGCACGGCAGTAAAAAAAAACACAACAAAAAACCAAAAACCCGCCCCCAAAACCTCAAGCATATGAAGTATGTGTGCACACCCAGAAGGGAAGCATTTTGGTTACTTCAGAATTAACTTTATTTAATAGGTCAAATACAATTAAAAGTAATTAGATTTTTGGGTTGCGAACGCTTTGGATCTGATCTGAGGAGTATGTGTGCTTAAAACAACTCTCCAGAAGATGAATTTGGCTGTTTGTTTGTTAACTTGATGCTTTGTTTGGTTGATTGGATTGATCATGGCTTTAAGTCATTTCAGAGCAGATTGTTTGCTTTTAAAACATTTGCTTTTAAATTTGACTGTGTCAAATCCCAGTGGTATGTTCACAAAGTCATTTTTTAAGGTTTTCCCCACTAATAATTCATGACTTATCTTCCTCGGAGGAATCCAAGGAAGGAGATTCCCTTGATGCTCTTGTCCTGGAAGATCTGCATCTCTCCCCATCTTTAACAGGCAACCCTGCAGTCTTCCTACTTCGGGTGTTGGTGCCTAGTGCCTCAATCATCCCTAGCAGCCGACACAGACAAGACACAGGTGGTGGGGTGAGAGGAGGCATCCTGGGACTGGCTGAGTGAGGAGACTGGGATTAGAAAGGCCATGACTAGAAGGATGCTATTTTCTTGTGCACTTGTACAGACGTGTAACAAATGGGCCACATGCAAAAGAACAGGTTCTATTTTCCCCCCCAGCTGCTGTGTAAAAGGTCCAGGCAAATGGGGAAATTACTAAGGGTACATAGTAAGTATTCAGGGACTTACTTCATTTACAAAAAGTTACATATATTTTCTGATAGCAATGAGGACCTTTTTTACATTTTTGTTTCCTTTACAAGATGTTATCATATCTTTCAGCTAGAACTTCTACTAAGTTAAATTCTAAACTTTCACACAGAATCTTACAGGTATATGAGCAGATGTCTCTGGCAGTGTTCTTATCTGAGTCCTATCCGAATGCAGCAAGCGTATATGAAGAAACCTTTTTGTTTACATAATTAGTACCATTGAATGTCAGTTCACCTGTTCCATGGTTTGCAGGGTTGAGCTTTGAACTTCAAATAATTTCTGCTATGGAAACTTTAGCACCTGCTTGTCTTTTAAATACATTGGAAAATTGAATTTAGTTTGTGAAGAAATTTAGGATGCATCTGTCTTTTGTTTTTTCTTTAACAGGCTTTCACAATTCTGTGTGATGTGTTAATGATTTTCAGCCATCAGATTATGACAGGAGGAAGAGACATGTTAGAGCCACTTGTTTACACTCCTGATTCTTCGTTGCAGTCTGAACTGCTAAGCTTTATTTTAGATCATGTCTTCATTGACCAGGATGATGACAACAATAGTGCAGGTGTGTGCATCTGTGTGGTCTCACTTTGTGTTCATATCCATGTTGTTCTGGCTTGTGTGCTCATGTACGTCTACTGCCCTCTGTCCTGACAAGTTGCATTTGTGTGGCAGGTCTACATTGCCTCTGACTCTTGGGAATGATGCTGTAAAAACAGCCTCACCTTTTTATTCCAACGCTGCATGAGTCAAATGCCAAAAAAACAAATGTAGTCACCATTAGAGCATGCGCTAGGTGCATGCCAGTGGCGGTACCTGAACTTGAGTGTCAGTGGTACATACCAAACATGTCTACTGCATTTTTTCCAGACTTTGGCAAGCTTAGAGGAAAGGCAAGTGGGTAGGGCACATTTTCTCCATGGGGCCCCCTAACACAGTTGGAGGCAATGTAGAAATTCAGATTGGTAGGTACAGGGCAGGTGAGGGGATGAAAGGAGCATACTTACACTTGTCATGTGGATATTAGCTTCACGCTTGGCTTGTGTCCATGTTTCTAATTGCCCGTATGCATGTCTTTAAATGAAAGAACAGTTCTATTAGCCCATTATCTCATCAGTATTCAAATGCAAAAACCCATAGATGGAAGAAATTAGTGTGATATAAGAGTTTTGGTCTTTAATGTGAGAAGAGAAAAATTACACATAATATCAAGGAAAACATTTCAGTCAGACTTGTTAGACTGTGAAAGAGAAGAAGCATATATTTCATCCTTTCAGATACTTAAAAGTTAGACTAGCGGAAAGAGTAGAAAATCAATATGAAGAGCAACATGCGCGTGAGCATGCTGTTCCCTACCCCGCAGACTGAAATCTTTAAGTCACTCTAAGTGTAATTCCCATTCCAGGAATGAGTCTATTTATAAATCTTGTAAAATTGTTTTTCTTGAAAAGCTGAAAAACACGTTTGACAATTCTTTTCTTTTGGTCTCTGAAGGATTTACTGGTTAACCTAGAACCTAAGGGTGTGTGTAGATGAAGCAGGGCCACTAAATTGAAGCAGTAGGTTTTCAAAAGCACCACTTCAGTTTAGGGCCTTTCAAGTCCCCATGTTGTGCACACACCTGAACTTACCTGCCTCTCTGGCAGTGGGGATGGGAGGGCGAGCTGCCGGTGGACAGAGTGGTCCCTGGGCTGGGGCAGGGTGGTGCTTCTCTCTGTGGCGGCCCTGCCTGCAGGCACCTGGCTTGGGTGGTCTTGGGGAGCACTGCAGCTGTGGAGGAAGGCACTGGGCCCTTGCCAGCTCAGGCAGGCTCCAAGGAAAAAAATGTCTTGGGCTGAGCCTGCCTTTCTGTGCTGCTGCCTCTGAAACGAAACTCTCAGAGGAGTTTTAGTTTTCTGTGTCCCAAGTCATTTAAGGCGCATTACGCCGCTGAATTTGCTGCAGCGGCGCAATATGCCACAGACGCATGCAAACACCAACACCGTTAAAGCAGTGCAAAAGCATTTAACCTGCTTTAAACTGTCGTACACATATGCCCCTCATTTCATCTACAAACGGCCTAAGACTAAAGCTCAGTGCTCTTACTCTGGCAGTGGCAAGTAGATGTTTTAGAGGACTTGTCTAGATGATTTATTCCTCCTCATACCTTCTGTGGCACCAACCATCATTGGTTTAGGTTAAGGCAGGTGCTGCATTTAGCCCAAGTCTGGGAACAGGTCCCATGCGAGTCAACTCGGACCCAGGAGCAGCCCTGGGTGATGGAGCTTCACGGCCTGGTTCTGGCCCATGGGCTGGATCTTGAACACCACTCGTATAATTCCTTTTTAAACGGGGTGTATACTTTCTGCTTCTACACCTACTGTGGTAACAATTTTTGCAAGTTAACTGCACTACATAAAATTTAGGACAACTTAATGGGTTAGTTAATCAGCCTTGACCAAATTAATGTGTGCGCTTCAGTTATCCCGTGTCTTAGAGCACATTGAAACTTTTAGTTACCTTTATAGTTTGTTCATTACCTGCTATCTTTGGTTCTCTTGGATACACTTGTAGTAATACTAATAAATATTTTACAGAGAAAATTATTAGTTTAATAAGGGTTCAGAATGGAAACTAGATAGCCACAGGTGGGTATGATAAGACCTTTTCATTTTGGTCTCAAGTAACCACAATTAAAGGAGTTTTCACAGAATTCCACGAAGCATAAAGAAGGCTACTCAAAGGGCTCTAACGTGTTGTTTTTTTAAGTGCAACATAATCTAATTTTCTCTTCTTTTCTTGAAAAGAAAAAGAAAAGCAAGTGCTAAATAACTGGGAAAAAACAATACCTTTGGAGTTCTAGTGGAAATATATCTAGGTCACCACAATTTAACACTTGCTAAAAGAGGCTTCAGCAATTTTACAGTTTGATAATGAAAGAGCAGTTCTTTAACATGCTTACATTAAACCGTTACATTCTGACCACACCTTTATACACACCAGTTCTGCCACAAGAGAAGTCTGAATTGGTTATTTTAATTCTAGCCACATTCTAATCTTACGTCTTCACAGAAATCTTAACCACGATGGCAAACGTAGCAGAGGGTTGTGCATTTGCTACTCCAGCCCAAACAACCTCTGTATCCCCCATTATTCTGCTAACAGATCTGAGAATAGAGCTCTTCAATCCTGACTCCTTTTACTTTACCCTGACTACTAGAACACACTTTGCTCCTTCATGCTAATCTTAACTTAAAGAGGGTAAAGGCTAGGAACTGTTAAACCACTAAGTTAATATTTCTGAGTTCAAAACACAAGCAACAACAAAAAAACCAAAACACACAGACAAACAACCCCCTCGCCTCCCCAGATAATAACCTGGTATTTCACTGTTTTCAATTCTTTCTAGATGGACAGCAAGATGATGAAGCTAGCAAGATTGAAGCATTGCACAAAAGAAGAAACTTGCTTGCAGCTTTTTGTAAACTTATTGTATATACTGTGGTGGAAATGAATACTGCTGCAGATATTTTTAAGCAATATATGAAGGTAAGTCTGAAGACTGCACTTTATAAAATGGTGAACATTTATTACAAAACAAAACAAAACTTCAGTCTAAGACATTTTAGCTGTCATCAGACCTTTCCAGATACTGGCTTCTTTATACGAAAGAGATTTTAAAACCAAAATAATTACTACTTCGCAGAATATTTTTCACGTGGGGAAAAATTTATTCTGATGGATTGTGCTTTCCTTTCAGCTGTATAAAAAATTCTGTAGAACTGAGTTTTAACCATATTGGTATATTTATTTTCCCTTCCTGATGTACAATATACTTCTCTCCTTATTTCAGTATGGAAAGTTAGCAGGCTTTTTCAACTTGTTTAGGTGTATAGAAACCAATTAAATTATGACTCAAATTCAAACACAGAGAAATATGATGGTTTTTTCACATGAATCCCATTCTAGTATGCTTT
The DNA here is from genome assembly GCF_000455745.1 of Alligator sinensis. Classification (NCBI taxonomy): domain Eukaryota; kingdom Metazoa; phylum Chordata; order Crocodylia; family Alligatoridae; genus Alligator; species Alligator sinensis. The sequence continues at coordinate 155,011 of NW_005842107.1, forward strand.
TTTTCCCTTGACCTTTTATATAAGGGAAAACCCATTGGATTGGGGAGAGAGAGAGACTTTTCCTACCAGATAGAAATATTTCTGATTAGACTTATCACTGCCTTAATTCAACAGAAAATATCTTCTAGGTATCCAGTCACACGTTAATCTAGAATGTTCTTGTTGGGGCATAATTAAATCTTTGCTCCAGGTTTGTAAGCAGGTATTAGATATTCCATGCTGCTCTATTTGAGCATCATGATGCTTGCAGATGTTAAAAGAAAAAAACAAACGGCACTTCACCTGAAACTTGTTGTGTTCCCATGCTGAGCCCAGCGCATGCCAAGAAGAGGCAGTGCATTAGGTGGACCCAGCTCACCTGACATCTGTATAGGTCAGGTGCTTAAGTGGGACTTTTTCGGACTTTTTTTTAATCTAGTAGCTGATTGAATCAGTTTTAGATAAGCGCCAAAAAAGCCCCATTGAAGCGCCCAATTTCTACAGATGATGTAGAGGTGGTCGAACTGACACGCTGCTGCTTCTATTAAAGCATGTGGGGTTTTTTTGTTTTATTTTGTTTCATGTCTGCAGGTAGCCCATAGTGCAGGCAAGTTAAAGGATAAGGCTGTGGAAGCTAGGTAGCTCTTGTGTGGAAGTGCAAGATGGATACCCCTTTTGTCTTAACAGCTAATGAGATCTCCTCTCCCAAAAGTCAATACAGCTATTCATTGTATATTTTACAGATGTGATTCAGGGTCAGCCTTGAAACTAAGTAGGTCATTCTGCCTCTGTATAAAGATGACTGACATAAACAAAAGTATGAAGACAGTGGAAAGCTTCTCAATTTTTTCAGTACTTTTTGGGAAGTTTTTAGTTTATAGTTTTGATAACAAATGAGGAAAAAATGCTTAACACTTCTTATTTCGTAGAACGTACGTGAGTGTACTTAATTCATTGTTCTCTTCTAAAGTGCTGTGCAGTTAACTACGTTTTACTGTTGTCTAAAGTTCAACTGTTTTTCATGGCTTTTTTCTAGTATTACAACGACTATGGAGATATTATCAAAGAAACAATGAGTAAAACAAGACAGATAGACAAAATCCAGTGTGCAAAGACACTTATTCTTAGTTTGCAGCAGGTAAGAGTTGTGTACCGTGATATTTTATATACAAGAACAGCTCTACTATGCATTTTGTACACAGGCAGTGTTAAGAACTAATGAAATAGTGTGTAGCGGGTTCTGTCAAAGGGAGATATTAAGCTTAAAAGTAACACATTGCAATAATTTTCTTTGGTGACTTTAAAAGTGTTGATGCATGCATCTTCTTATTTTGATAATTTTTATTATCGTAAGCTACTCTGAGCCGTACTGGATTGCTTAGGATGTAAATCTAAATAATAGTAATAATGTTTTCAGTATGTTAACAGTAATGTTAGCAATAATGCACATATTAAAGGAAGGTGAGGAAAAGAGTAAAAACTAATGAAGGACACTGAGACTTTATGCTGTTTTTCAGTTCTGAAACAGTAGTTGGAGACTCCTGTTCAATTTAATATTGTGATGATTGTGTTGTAATTCAAAACATTTATGAGGTTTCGATTAAATCAACAAGAAAAATAGTCTCTTTTTACTGTGCTTGTCCTAAAAAGGAAGGAAAACATTTCTGCAGTATTTAATTATTCTGTTATGCGTTAATATTTGGCAGAGGCTTCATCATCTGTGAAGTGAAAATGTAGTTTCTTTCTTCAGATAGTGGCATCATTCAGATAGTCTGAATGGTGGGCTGACTCCCACTTGAACTCTGGGATTCCACCGGAGCAGTAGCCACAACCTGCGTGCACTTTTTGTATACAGTTTTTGTTGACTCTTTCCAATAGGTTAAAATTAGCATTTTCTGATGTCACATGAATGACTACCATCACATCTGTCTCTTCTGCACATTCTATAAATAGCCCTAATGATTTTAAAAAGGTAGTAAACAGTACAGTAATGAAAGCCACGTAATACTGACTTGACAGGAGTTCCAGTGACAGTAAGGAGGAGTGCTAATAAGAAGAATTCAGTTTGTAGTAAATAAGACATTAAACTTAGAAAAATGCTAGAAAATGTGTCAATGGAAGTACATAATAGGGAAGAAATCTTGCCGAAAAGATACTCAAGTAGAGCTATGAACAGAAACTAGGAGACAACCTTGCAGTGTGATATGCACATCATTGACCTCTTTCTGTTATAAACAGATGCTTCATGGACTTGGTTGCTAATAATTATTCTGTTTGTAGCCCTTATATAACTTGTATAAGTGAAATGTATAGAGAATGCTGACAAAATGATTGGGAAGCTGGAAGAGTTGAGAGTAAAAATAGTTCGATGTGTGCAGCTTTGCCAAGTATTGATGTCTGCGCATAATTGAAGGATGTAAATACCAAGGAAGAAATCTGGGCTGCATTGAAGTCAGTGGAAGCTTTGACTTCTGTGAGGCCAAGATTTCACTTTTAAGATTGGGAGAAGGAAATCGATTTATGGTATTACAAAGGTGACTTAGTAATGTATAGTAGTATATGTTGAATAGGCACTTAAAGACTACTGTGATTGGGGTTTCATAAAAACCTACGTTGATGGAAGAGAAATATCTAGGGCAGTAGTTTTCAACCTTTTTAGACTCTAGCATCCCTCCATAATTGTTGGGAGTCAGGTAGCTCCTCATTTCAAAATAATGCATTTATTGCAGTGCTTACCACTTCTCACAGGATACAGTGGGAAAGGGGTGGGAAGCGAGGACTTCACGGCTGTGCAGGGATGAGCACCCTGCAGCACTCTTAAAAGCATCTCATGGCACCGCAGGGTGTTGTGACACCCTAGTTTAGAAGCACTGATCTAAGGTAACTGTCAGAAAAACTGAAAGAACAAGGTGTCTTAAATGTTAAGTAGCTTGGTTGAGAATGTGCTGAAAGTCATGTTGTCCAGGATATAAGTTTTGAGACTAAGCACAATATTAGACAGTGTACTTAAAAGAACAGTTCTGAATAGTCCAGAAATTGCGCTTGTGTAAACGTAGGTTTATGTTGTCTAACTATGAAAAGTTCATTTTCTTCAAATTACAGGAGTGGGAATCATGTAGTTCTTGATCAAGTTTTGTCTATTTTTATCTTTTTGTTAACCAGTAAATATCTTTCTTCCTGATTATTTTATACAGCTCTTCAATGAGATGATTCAAGAAAATGGTTACAACTTTGACAGATCGTCACCAACGTTCAGTGGCATTAAGGAACTTGCTCGGCGCTTTGCTTTAACATTTGGACTTGATCAGCTCAAAACAAGAGAAGCTATTGCAATGTTACACAAGTAATTGACTTTCGTTGTATTTGAAAAAGCTGCTGATTTTAAGTCAGTGTTTTAACATCAGGATTTAAAGAAGGAAATTTGGGGAGCTCATCGAAGTGGTGTACTAATCCAAAATGCATTGGCAAAATGAAAGTTCTTCAATTAGCACTGATCTCTTTTTAGTGAACAAGAGTTTTTTTCTATTGTTAGTGGTTTTTCAGAATTTTAGATGCATGTGATTGCACCGTGCCAAATGTGGGGGTCTGACCGTGCCATGGCAAGATCAAAGCTAAAGTACTGAATGGTTATAGCTCATCAGCCACATTTTAGGATCCTGTGAAACCTCTGTATTAGGTCGTGAAAAAAATAGTTTTAAACTTCTGATTGTTGACAGCTAGAATTGGTCTCGTTGGTTACTGGTAAGAGTGGATTTTGTCATTTGGAAGGACGAAGCTTGTTTTCTGAGTTCAGAGGATTAAGGAGAATTGGGTGATAGCATCTCCTATTGATCTAGGAGTAGCATTGACAGATCTTAAGGATTGTTATTAAAGGAGGTCACACTTAGTATATCTGGAAGAATTTTTTTTGACCTAGAAACTTTTGTTCATGGAAGAGTAATACAACTCATTAGGGACTTTTTGGTACTTGAATGTTGTTGGGAGGGAATCCTGTGGAAAACTGTATTTGATACTCTTTTGTAGAGAGATTTATTCTGATTCTAAATCTTAAACTTATTTCCAGAGATGGCATAGAATTTGCTTTTAAAGAGCCTAATCCACAGGGTGAGAGCCATCCACCTTTAAATTTGGCATTTCTTGATATTCTGAGTGAGTTCTCCTCCAAACTTCTCAGACAAGACAAAAGAACAGTGTAAGTATTTCTATTTTAATATTTTGAAGTTTTAAATAAATATTTGAAATGTCTTAGTTGGGAATCTTTAACTATTGCCTTCTTTAGCATTAGATAGGCATAGTGTTTCTGTTGCTAATACTGCAGTACATTTTAGTAATCCTGAAAAGTAATAGAAAATCATAACGATGACCAAGTATTTTAGCAGAGTTCCCTACTTCTTATAGGAGTAATACCAGCACAGTCAATTAAGAACTAAGGAAAAACTTGTGTATATTTGTTCCTAATTTTCTTAACTTTAGATTGGACATATCTGTTAGATGAGGAAAGCATGAAGACCATGCTGATTCAGATTTGAGTAATCAACTTATGTGTACTTTGAAATATGGGAATAGCTTGTTGAAGAAGTCTTTGAATGTTTTTAATCATTTGGGTTGGCTTTTTTTTAAAGGTATGTTTACCTGGAGAAGTTCATGACTTTTCAGATGTCTCTACGAAGAGAAGATGTGTGGCTTCCACTCATGTCTTACAGGAACTCTTTATTAGCTGGAGGTGATGATGATACTATGTCAGTTATTAGTGGAATCAGCAGTCGAGGCTCTACAGTAAGAAATAAGAAAACAAAGCCAGCAACAGGGAAGCGGAAAGTACCTGAAGGTGTGAACTTTTCTATTATGAAGTATACTCAAGTACCTCTTCAAAATTAATAGAACCTACTAAATAAACCAAGGCTCTAGCTTTGTATTTTTATACTTGTTACATTAGTTACTGACCTTCTATAATATTTTTAAATCCTAATTTTTGTTTATGTATTTCGTGCTATGATATGACATAAATGCTTAGAGAAAATAAAAGGCAATCTAATTACTTAATTGGAAGTACAGAATCGAAAGGGTTTTCAAACAGTTACTGCAGTGGTCAGTTGTCAAGGTTTTTTGGAGCTTATTTTAATAAGTTCCTTAATGGTTAAGGAATTGGACTTTGGTAAAACAAATTGTAATGTTCTTAAAAAGTATTATGTATTTCTTAAGTTATGTTTAAGTAACTTCATTTTTAGCTGGACTTGAAAAAATAATATGTTAATACTGTTTCTGTTCTCCAGCTGAAGAAAGCAGTAGTAGTGATAGCATGTGGCTGAACAGGGAGCAGACAATGCACACACCAGTCATGATGCAGACTCCACAGCTCACTTCCACAATCATGAGAGAGCCCAAGAGATTGCGACCTGAAGAGAATTACATGGGCGTCTATCCTATGCAGCCTGAACACCATCAAGCTCCACTTGATTACAAGTATGTAGAAATGGTGAATTAATATATTGTACTACTGCTCAAATACAAATCTAGTTCACATTTAAAGGAAAGTAAAATTCCTTTTAAGCACACAGGTAACGTGGATGTTGGCCCAAAGGCAACAAGAAGAAGCAGCTAGGCAACAGCAGGAGAGGGCAGCAATGAACTATGTCAAACTGAGAACCAACCTTCAGCATGCCATGTGAGTAAAGTTACTGAAATTGTGGGTGGTTTTGGTTCCTCATCCATGGCTTTACTCATAAGAGAGGGGTTCTTTTTTTATTTTTATTTTTTCCTTGGCCCAGTGCTTGTAGGAGTCGTGTGAGAGTGCTGCAGAGCTATTAGCCTATCGGTTGATTAGCTAATTGACAGACAGTTAATAAATGGAAAGTGGGCAGACCTTTCATCAAGGTGGTCGCCTACAGCCTGGTGCTACCCTGTGCTAAAAATAACAAATTGGCAAATAATCAAAAATAGGGAGAATAAAACCAACTATATTATACAACAATAACCGATAACAAAATATACAACAATGCGAACCCAAAAACTCTCTTCTCTGTTAACAACAAACAGTGCAGTGACCCACACAGAAGAGTGGCCACTGGGGCTGTCAAAGAGCAGGCTCTTGCTGCCAACCTGTCGGTGAGACAGCAGCACATCAGTCACTCGCCACTCTAACACCCCTCCTCCACCCCCCTCCCCCGCCACTGAGCCCTTACTTGTGCCAACAGTCCCACAAAACACTGCAGGGGATTGTCCTCCTAGGACTTCACTCAAAGAACATGCTGGACCTGGACCATGCAGACCATAGTCTGGATTGGGCCCCTAGATCCTCCCTCAACCTCTGTCCATGCTTTTACCAGTACTTTTCAGTACAATTGTAATTTATATCCAGCTCTACGTTAGGTTCCAGGAAATCCTAATAATTTTGCTACACATTTAATATTTCAGGTCAGTATTAAGTATATTTTCTTTACATTTTTGCAGTCGGCGTGGTACAAGCCTAATGGAAGATGATGAGGAGCCAATTGTTGAAGATGTAATGATGTCATCAGAAGGGCGAATTGAAGACCTTAATGAAGGCATGGATTTTGACACCATGGATATAGACTTGGTAAGCAAATTAAAACTATATTAATTTTAATTAAACCTGGTATTGCAGTTAATCAGTTCTTATATTTCAGTGTTCTTTGCACAGCAGAACACGTAGTGGTTGTATTTTGAAGAAAAAAGTTGGCTTTAACAAGTCAACTTTGCTGCAAATGTTGGCATCTTGACCGTGCATTTTTTTGTAGTTACTAGTTTTCTTGACATTTTATTTTATTGAATCAATGTGTTTTAAAATAATTTGTCACTCTTCTTACCATTTTTACTATTCGCTTGCCATAAACGGTGTGCGTGTGAAATAGTTCAATAGGAATAAGTATTTTCCTAGGAATAAGCGTTTACGCTTTTTCAGTCAACATCTACCGTTAGTAAAAGAGAAATTTTGTTTCTCTTTAATTTGAATTACTATTAGTGTTTTGGATGATCATTCATTTCTTGCTGCTTTTTTTAGCCACCATCAAAGAATCGGAGAGAAAGAACGGAGCTAAAACCAGATTTCTTTGACCCTGCTTCAATCATGGATGAATCGGTAGGTTTAGTAAAATGAAGGGAAAGTTAAACCTAAATTCCAATCATAAGACTGAACTATAGGAATGTGTATAATTGGAATGGAATATCAGAGATTTGTATTTGCTTCAGTATTAAGTTGTCATTAATGTATGTACAACTGATATTCAGCTTTGGGCTGAAATTCACTTGTAAAAAAAAAAAAAAAAAGTCTAATGCTGAAAATACAGTAATGAAATTGTTTCAGGGGTGTACTTGGTAGCCGTGTTGGTCTGAGACAAAAAGACATACAAAAAACTAGAACTCTTGATTCCAAAATGATACCTTTTATTAGACCAACTGGACAATGGCAAAAAAATTGTCCTTTTCTGCAAGCTTTCGGGATCGAAGTCCCTTCATCAGGCTCTGGGAAAAGTGGTAGATGGTACAAGGGGAATTATTACCATCTTGTACCATCTACCACTTTTCCCAGAGCCTGATGAAGGGACTTCGATCCCGAAAGCTTGCAGAAAAGGACAATTTTTTTGCCATTGTCCAGTTGGTCTAATAAAAGGTATCATTTTGGAATCAAGAGTTCTAGTTTTTTGTACGTTATGAAATTGTGATGCTTCATATTATTGATAGTGATTGTTTCTCATCCCAGATATGTATGTGATATAAATAATAATCTTGAACATATTAAGTAGACACGACAGAAATACTACACTGTGTGTGTCAAATTTGCAAGTATCTAATTTTTCATGTTTTCCGTGTAGTATTACTTCAGCTGGTCAAAAGCAAAGCCCTTCATCTCGAAAAGAGGGCATTACTTAGATCGTGGAAAGGCATTTCTTAGGGAGCAGTTATTTGTGTATTTTAAAGTGTAATTGAACATTAAGATCAAGAAACATTTGTGACCAGCTAAGCTATTCTGGTGATGTTACAGCCAATTATCAACAGTAAGATAGTTGGGACCTCCAAACCAATCAGCGTATATGCACCCCACACTACTTGTGTTAAATAGGTTAAAGAGAATCTAAATGGAAGAGAAATGCTTCAGTGTATTTTCCTTACCTTTGTAGTCAGCGCAGGTATTTTCATTTTCCATATTAGGCTTTAGCTGCCTTTGGAGCTAAAGCTTCTGTAATTCCCATTTTCACTGCCACCCTTTCCCCTTTTTCTCCACCTTACTTTTTCTGTTGTCTGCAACGCACTCTTATGAATTTGTCATCTTAAGTCAGCCGGGTAAGCTATGAACTTTGACATCCGAAAAAACGACTTCACAGTTCGGGCGGCTAGGAGCTGGAACCAACTTCCAAGGGAGGTGGTGCTGGCCCCTACCCTGGGGATCTTTAAGAAGAGGCTGGATACCTACCTGGCTGGACTCATTTGAGTCCCGTTTTTTGTTTAGGGTTCTTTTGTTGTTCTCCCGCCCTGGCGGGGGTCGGGCTAGAAGATCTATTAGGTCCCTTCCGACCCTAAAACTATGAAACTTTAGTTCCACTCGTTTATGACAACATTGAATGGGCAGTAACAAGCTCTAGCAAATAGACAGCCAGTTTGGCAGGTAAGGGCATCAAGAGGGTGTCCTGAGCATCCTGAAAAATTTGTGTGCGCGCACATAAGCTCCCTGAACATAACTTAAAGATTTCCTCGCTTACTTGTTCATGTGTTCCTCAGGTAACTGATTTAGTGCACCTACTTCTTGAAAACTTTCATTTCATATTTAAGTTTCAGTGTTTTGTCCTTATCCTTGCTTTTCACAAAGCGATAACCATGGAACTCTACTAGTAATCTTTTCATCATCTGTCTGAAGTAATCACTTTCAGCATTCATTAACTTGCTATAACTGTTCTACTGTCAACAAAATGCACTGTTACAGTGTTTCTACTCTGACAGTTCCAGCGTCAAAATCACTCATCTAATAATTTTTACATTGGTTTGTTTTCCCTTTTTTTTTTTTTTTTTTGTTGCCATCTATCTTATAAACCCCTTATTCTCTGCAAACATGCACAGAACACATACTATGGCTCAGGCTTTCCACCATAAAATAGAGCATAAAGTAAAACATACACCTGTACCTGCAGTTTGGCAGTGATTCCACACGATGGCAGCATATTACAATTTTACTACTGCAAAGAGCTTTCAGAGTATGTAAAATGAATTAAGGAAATGTGTTAAGACTGCTGAATCACATTGTTTAAATTGAGGCAAATCTATTGTTGGGCTATTAGTTATTTCAAAGGTAATGATTAGTCCATATAAAAACATGGCTGAAATTTGTATCGATATTTTAATTACATAAATCAATTTATGTGCTCAAATTTCTATAAACACACCAAAAAAATCCTCTGGATAGGGTTGCTGTAGTTTCTTCATGTAACCGCATCCCCAGATGCCCCCACTCCTGGAGTTTGTGCCCTTCTGCATGGACCATGGGATCATTAAAGCAGTTAGGCACAGGGTGGACCCATCATAACCTGTGTGCACACATTGTCCAGACAGCTATTATTTGGAACTGATTTTTAGTTTGTAAGAGAGTCGCAGTGGCTCCCCAGTTCTTCAGTACTTGTTCTGTGGTCCATGACACCTAGGATAACTGATACCTCATCACACTGTATTTCTGTGTGTGCATGTTGTATAATTTACTTTTGTTGCATGCTGAGTGACTCCTTTTGTTTTAGTAGCAAGATCAATGGTAAGAGATGGTTTAGATCCAGAGGGGGAGGTACCTTACCAGCAGTACCAGATAACTACTTGCTGCAGTAGGAAGTGAAGTTTCTTTTATGCATCTTCACTGCTCTTTCTGATCCTCAAAGTCCAATACAAAGCAAGGCAGGAAAATGAGCACATGATCCTGATGTTCTTGGTATGGGCTCGCCAATGGTGGAACCTGCTTTCAGTGGCTTAGGAAACTTCTTCCTTGCTCTCCCTGTTGTTGGATGTCTCCTAGAAGTGTGAGCAGATACGTCATCCTGATCAAGCTTTCCTTCACTTTAATCATGTCTGTCAAGTGAGGAGGCTTTGGCTTTATCTGATTACTGACTAGTTGGATTTTTCTGAATGTTGCCTCCATTGATACCTGCTATTTAGTCTCTGTATCCTGGACAGCAACTGAGGGACAAGATGTCTTCTTTGTAGACATAGTCTCTGCACCAGGCAATGCATGCTTATAGACTACCCCATCCCAGACTAACTGCTCTCTAACAATTCTGGAGACTGCGCAACATGGCACTCAACTTCAGATTTGAGCCTGTGGAGCTGTCCTCTTCAAAGAACTCCAGATAGTTAACTCATGGAAAACTTACTAATTTTCAGCTATTACCTAAATTCATAGGAATATGATGAAGACCCGTGCTGCTTTTTGATGGACCTACGTTTTAATTTCTTGGGATCTTCTAATAAATACGAGTTGTTCTGTTTTCAACACTACAACAGACTTTGCAATTTCCTCTGCATCATGGCTAATTTTGGAATGAGGGAAGGATAAAAACCGTAAATATGTTCAAGGCATGTATTTGTGCCTTAACATGACATTTAATCTGTACACTAATCTTGTCTTACTCTTTTTACATGTATGTTAGAAAATGCAGAAAACTATAAATTGAATGCCAGGCCATTTTTAATACATATTTTTCTCTTTTAGGTTCTTGGGGTGTCAATGTTTTAATACCAGATCAGCAAATAAATCAGTGGTGAAGTCATTTTCTAAGTGGAAGAGGAAGTTTTTAAATACAAAATTGTGGTAGATACAGTGAAATTCTGAACAGATTTTTCTCTAAGGAGAATGACATGCTTTCAAGATCAAGTGCATTGAAGGGGCAGTTTTGTTTGCCTGAAAAATGAAATGTAAAGGACAAGTAAACAATTTGCGGATAAGCTACAGTTTTTGTTGGAAAACCAATATTTTATTTATGTGTTACCAGTTTATTTCCAAATCATAACAAGTATTGCCTCCTTAGTTTTGATCTAAAAGTCTGAGAGGGGTTTGATACCAATTTGTTAAGGCCCTCTCTTTATTCTTTGCCTGGTTGTACTAAATCATGAGCTCTGCTGGATTCCTGTTTACATCTGTGGACTGAAATGGTAGATGGATTGATTTTGTAGAGTAGTAGAACCAGAAGTTTTGACATTTTAAATTAAATGCTTAAATTGCATCAAGAGAAGCTTTGTTTTAATTATGATAACCACATAAAAAAGTAAACATAGCAAAAATTTTATCGACACTTTTTTCATTTAAAATGTTTTTCAAATCCAAAAGCATCACTATAACCTTCTCTGAAAGGTCCAGAAACCACGAACTTCCAGAAAGCAACAGAACTCAATCTTGCTTGCCCATTATCAACCCTGAAAGTTTGCTTGTCCTTTAAGAAAAAATGTAATGTTGTGAAATTCCTTCCAGTAGTGCCACTGTATTTTGTCTCCAAATAAAGAAGCTTATTGTAGTATGTTTGCAGAAAAATTCTAAACAAAAATTATACAGCTTATTAGAGTGTGGGAATAGGGATCTAAATTTTAAATAAAATTATATATATATATAAATTGGTGCTGATTTTATAATTGCGCAGTTTGTTTAGTTTTTTCTTACTTTTAAATTCCAACTTAAAATTATGAGGTTTCAGAAATATATTGAAAGTTTAACAATGTTTAAAAATAGAAAAGCATGAGAATTCATGCTTTAAAATGATTTTTAAATTTGTATTTTATATTGTTTTATCTATCTGTCTTTGCAAGCAGTCTTCAGGTTAAAGATACTTCTAACAGGTTACAGTACATTTCCTCTGTATGTAAATTAGATTGGATAATAGAAATTCATAAACAACCCATAATATTCTTTGAAAGCTAAGCTTTAAACTTCATTTTGTGTCCTTTCATAAATAAATTAAATCAGTCTAAAACAGAAAGTGGATCTATGCCATTTTGACATCAACTCATTTTGCAAGGCTTAGGCAGCTAGACATCATTTTAAAGGAAATATTAACTTATATTACATATGTATATTTTTTGTCAGTTGTCTCTCAGTTCTTGAGGTATATTATTTTAATCATTCCATGCCTTAATATGCTTGCAATACAAGAATCTCCCCAAATGGGTGAATACAAAAAGGCTTCCTGTTTCTAGATTCAGAAAATAAACATTGGGCTGTGGTAGCCAAAAACCATAGGTTATCTAAAGGATCATGATAAAATATAATTATTTTACTAAATCATGGGGTAACAACAAACTCAAAACCAATTCTGCCTAACTCATTTTACGTAAATAAATATTCTCATGTCTAAAAGTACTGCCTATATTGTTTTTCACACCACTGCATTTAATAGAACTGCTGAGAGGACTGTATATATGATTTTAAACTTAAGTTGATTTTTTCTTACTCTTGAAGGAGTGTTTCTTTGTGAAAGCAGTTCTTACAGCTTTATGTTTTCAACCAGCTAAAAATGTTTTATATATTTACCTTAACCTGTTGTCCTCCACATTCTATTGTCCTAATTGTACTGTTTTCTGATTTGTATTTATGTCTTGAGACAGTAACTTTTTGAATAAAAATAAACCTACAGTATGTTGTATGTTTGATCTTTTTAAATCGGGTAGGGGAATACAATGAAAATAAGGGTGTAATGCAAATGTTATGTTTATAGAAATCAAATCTTTTTCCATGTCTTTTAAGTGTTTGTCTCAAGAGTTGGGATACTGTATGGAAAACTGCACTGTTTTATATTTGTAATAAATTGTACAAGTTTTTAAAATGTGAATAAAGCACTAATTGGGTTAATAATTTAAAGTAGAAAAGTTATGCAATCATGACTGTTTTAAATATTCTTTAATTTGAGGTTAATTGCTATACAGAACATTAACTGTAAATACAGAGTAAGATTTTCTAGTGTTAGTACTTGAAAATAAAATTAAGTTTTGTAGAGTTCTTTCATATGCCAGAAAAATCAATGGTTAATTGATTTAAAAACAAGGAAGAGTATGGGTTGCCGTAGCCTTTCATTTCTTAAAGGATTGTTAACATTCTTTACATTGCTCACTATCTGATTTTACTGCTTTTTGAATTCAGATGCCAGAAGTATAAGAAAATGATCTATTCATTAACACCAAGCCATAATTGTGGCATCAGTTGGCATGCCATTAGGGCTAGGGACAGAAATTACACGCGAACCGGTATAAGTGATCAGCAGTCAGTTCAGATCTGTAATCCAACTGAAGTTCGGTGCACATAAACCACTTTCAAAATGGCCAAAACTGGTTTAAGATGAACCTGGATGGATGTAGTATCAGACTTAACTGATTTAAGTTGAATCAGTTTATTGAACTTCTGTCCCAGATACCCTCTAAATTCAAGTTAACTCAGTCTCCCAGCATCCCTGGATGCTTTGCACCCCCTCCATGAACTCCCCCTTGGCCCAAGCTGCCTGTACCAGGTGAGCAGGGAGGCATAGTGTCCTTATAAATGTTCAGTCCTCTTATATCCTACTGTTGCGTTTCTAATGCTGTATGAAAGTGTGCCTCAAGTTATTTGTGCAATTTTTTTAGAAAAGAGATTTCCTTTCCATTAATTTTTGTTCTCTTTCAAATTTACAGCACCCCAGTGTGTTGCATTATATCATGCTGTGATAGAAGCCGGACGCGAGGGGATCGCCTTCAGACCTCAGGTTGGGGAGGACCGGGTTAGAGAGCTTCTGGAGGGGCTGGACGCGTTCAAGTCAGCGGGTCCGGATGCTCTCCACCCCAGGGTGCTGAGGGAGCTAGCTGGGGTTATTGCAGGGCCCCTGGCACGGCTCTACGAGCGATCGTGGTGCTTGGGCCAGGTGCCAGACGATTGGAAGGTAGCTAATGTGGTCCCCATCTTCAAGAAAGGGAAAAGGGAGGACCCGGGCAATTATAGGCCCGTCAGTCTTACCTCAATCCTGGGGAAGCTCTTTGAGAAGATCATCAAGGAGCACATTTGTGATGGGCCGGCATCCGAGATGATGCTCAGGGGCAATCAGCATGGATTTATTAGGGGGAGATCATGTCAGACCAACCTGATTGCCTTTTATGATCAGGTCACAAAGGCCATGGATGCAGGTGTCGCGGTGGATGTAGTCTTTCTGGACTTCAGCAAGGCCTTTGACACCGTCTCTCACCCCATCCTAATTAATAAACTAGGCGACTGTGGCATAGACGCCTACACGGTCAGATGGATTGCAGATTGGCTGAAGGGTCGCACTCAGAGGGTGGTGGTGGATGGATCATACTCGACTTGGGGGGAGGTGGGTAGTGGAGTCCCCCAGGGCTCGGTCCTGGGGCCTGCGCTGTTCAATTTCTTCATCAGCGATCTTGATGTTGGGGTGGAAAGCAACCTGTTTAAATTCGCTGATGACACCAAAATTTGGGGGGAGGTGAGCACGCTAGCAGGGAGAGAGAGATTGCAGAAGGATCTGGATAGGTTACAGGGGTGGGCAAACAGGAACAGGATGTGTTTCAATACGGACAAGTGCAGGGTGCTGCACTTGGGTAGTAGGAACCAGCAGCACACTTATAAGATGGGGAGCTCCCTACTTGAGAGCACGGAGGCGGAAAGGGATCTTGGTGTCATTATTGACTCCAAGATGAACATGGGCCGACAATGCGAGGTCATGGTTGGCAGGGCTAACCGGACCTTGTCGTGCATCCACAGGTGCATCTCGAGTAGAGCCAGGGAGGTGATCCTCCCCCTCTATGCGACGCTGGTCAGGCCGCAGCTGGAGTATTGTGTCCAGTTCTGTGCGCCCCATTTCAGGAGGGATGTGGACAACATGGAGAGGGTCCAGAGGAGGGCCACCCGCATGATCCGGGGACAACAGGGCAGACCCTACAGTGAGAGACTGCGGGACTTGAACCTATTCAGCCTCCACAAGAGAAGGCTGAGGGGGGACCTGGTGACCGTCTATAAACTCACTAGGGGGAACCAGAAGGGTTTGGGGGAGACGCTGTTTCCCCTAGCCCCTGCTGGCATAACAAGGAATAATGGGCACAAGTTGATGGAGAGGAGGTACAGATTGGACATCCGAAAAAACTACTTCACAGTCAGGGCGGCTAGGAGCTGGAACCAACTTCCAAGGGAGGTGGTGCTGGCCCCTACCCTGGGGATCTTTAAGAAGAGGCTGGATACTTACCTGGCTGGACTCATTTGAGTCCCGTTTTTGTTTTTAGGGTGAGTGGTTTTGTTTGTGTTTTTGGGTTGTTCTCCCGCCCTGGCGGGGGGTCGGGCTAGAAGATCTATTAGGTCCCTTCCGACCCTGAAACTATGAAACTATGAAAGAGGATAAATAATAATGTCAAGTATGACTTTTACCTTCTTTTGACCT
Organism: Alligator sinensis; assembly: GCF_000455745.1. Lineage (NCBI taxonomy): Eukaryota > Metazoa > Chordata > Crocodylia > Alligatoridae > Alligator > Alligator sinensis. Next base: position 170,379 of record NW_005842107.1, read on the forward strand.
CTCATCACGTATATATTTCCTTTCAAACAGTTTAGTTTGTTTTCATCTCTTTATAAGTAAAGTCCTTCTCAGGTTCCCTAGTAGTAAAGCAGAGGTTTACAGCGAACGTATTAATATATTTTTCTTGAGTTGTGAGTTAATTTGGAACTGGCTAAAGTGTCGTTAAGTGGCTCAAATTGTTCCTATTTAATATACTTTCTGCCTTCACCTTACCCTTGTACTTAATTTGTTAAGTCTGATTTTGGTCTGTATTTAACCAAATAATAATTTACAGTTTTTGCCACTTTACTGCTCTCTTCTTTTGGTCTTTTTCCAAGTAAGTGACATAATGTATGAGTCTATTGTGGAACCTGAAAAGAAAAATATTAACATATACCCATGATAAAAATGTGGTGCTTTATCTTAGACATTTTCTGACTCACAATAGAGCTTTGCTTATCACCACATGGCTGCTTAGTTTCCTTAAAGGATTATGTTTGACAGCCTTTGTCAAATAATTTTTTTGAAAATCTAAATGAATTGCCAACTTGTTCTTTTAATCTATAATTTCATTAATATGCCCAAAGACTAATAATAGATTAGTGAAACTCAGTTTTTCTTCACAGTTTACTGATTATAATCCTTGCCATCTGATTTTCTGGATCTTAAATCTATTTCAAATGCTTGTTTTAAACGATTAATAGCTCTGAAGTGAGCTTAGCTTAAGTAATTCCTATGATCATTTTTGTCACTTTCAGCATTGAAATTATTGCCTGGGACGTGCATATTTCTGATTTGTTCTATAGCGATTATGGCCATGTACTGGTGTTACGTTTCTACTGGGGAAAATTTCAGCTCTCCCAGTAGAGACCATGAGTTAGACAAGCACTCACTGTTTCTCCCAGAACAAAAATAACCTGTCTCTGACCTGGTAGACGCCCCTCCCAGGAGTTTCCTGCTGCTGACTTCTCCCAGGGACCAGGAATTGAGTGGCAGAGAAGAGTTCCATATATTTTTTTTCTAGGACTGGGGTCACCCTAACTGAGGAAAATTGGGGGAGCAGCTGCTGCTCGCCTTCTCCTACACCCAGGGAGAGTTGAGCAGTGAGGAAAGGCTCATTGTGCCTTGCTGAGACCAAGCTGCTGCTGCTGCCTGCTCCCCTGGTGTAAGGAGCAGGTAGGGGGGGCTTTGCCCCACTGCTCTAGTCCACCATGAACGAGAGAAATGGTGCAGGCCAGCTTTCCATGCTTCTCCTGGACCAGGATCATCCCAGATTGAGGAGGGCATGTGGAGCAATGGAGAAGGGAGAGTTGTAGGCTGAACCCCTGTACTGCTTGCTCCCTTTCGTGGAAACATTTCTAGTGATAGAGAAATGTCACTACTAGAAATGAACATCTGTTTAAAGCCATAAGCTGCACACTTGTTTTGTGATAATCTGTTAAAAACGCACCTATTCAAGAAGAGATCAAATAAGAGAGTATCAGCTATATAATTGTGATTTATGCAAAAAAAGAGCAAGGATACAACTTAGTTTATTTGTCAACTTCCATCTCTTTCTTTCATCTCTTCAGTTACTACTACCAGTCCTGCTTCTCTTATTTAACTACTTGGCTGTTTCTGACTGAAAAATCATGGCCTATCCTCTTACAACCGAAATGTTTGCAGCTAGACTCTGTGAATATATGCCTTCATTTTGAATAGTTTGAATTTCTTGCGTGTTTCTTCTTAAGCATTACAAGCTTATGAAAACTGGGCAGTTCATTAAGGAACTTGTCTGGATACAATTTCTTACTTTTAAATATCAAGAAATGGATCCAAATGCCACTGAATTCAATAGGAGCATTTTCTTTTAACTCAGTTTTTTATTAGGCCCTACACTTTAAAATGTGGCCCATTGTTCTAAGCAAATTCGTATCTGCTTTTTTTTTTTTTTTTTTCCAGGACACACGTAGTGTCAGGCTGTCCTGACACTAGTTTTCTTTATATAGAATGAGATTTTAAGACTGTTTAATAATCACTTTGCCAGGGAGTTGTTTTTTGACCAAACAGAACAAAATTTAAAACTCCCGATGGTTAGAAGAACAAATTTATTTATATTACTTTTAATAAAGCATTTATAAAATACTGAAAACTAAAATGTCTAATATTGGAGTAGTAGCAGTCCAAATTCTGTTTTTAAAATAGCCCTTAAAAATAAGAGTGTATTATAAGTACTTTCAAAGTTGAGTCTGATTGTAAAAAAATACAGAAATGGTAATAATTTTTAGTAAGGGTACATGACACAGATTTCAGAATGACAGAGCTTCATTGATCCAGTAGCTCTTCAGCTGAGGCAAGAAGCTAGGTGTTGGACTAAATTCACTACTGAATGAAAAAAACCCCAACACAATTCAATTTCTAAAACAACAGTTGTAGAAATTGAACTATCAACTTACATTGCTGCCGGAGGCAGAACTTTGGCAGACATGAGATAGAAGGCAGGACTATGTCCAGAAAGTACCAGCAACAAACATGGATCATTTTAAATTCTGCAAATGAAACTCTAGCCCACTGAAGAGAAGATTATCAGGTAAGACATTTTTATTAGCTGAGAGACCTCCATCCTGGGTCCTAGCAGTGTGTTTTGAATTAAGCTGCCAGGACTAAATAGGACAGTGTGTTATTGGGGAAATAAGCATTTCTGTTTAATTGGGTTTCCCTTTATGTTAAGGATGTGTCTTGAATTACTAGGATTTGGCCGTAGGAGAAATATAGCGTACAATATTGGGTCAGTGTGTTTGACCTTTTACATTTTAAGACTTGCTATTTTTCATGTACCTTCCTACTAGCTTGTATTTCTATAGTCTCATTTATTTTGTTGCCTTTCATGTCTTGAACACCTTTCACAATAGGAAATGACTACTTTAAATTGATACTGATGTTGTGCCTTAGTTTTGTCAATAGATGATGCTGTTTGGTTGACTCAGAGCTGCTGTGTGAGTGGTCATCGTCTTAGCCAGCCTCTGTGTTTGCCCAATGACTAGAATTCAGAAGAATACTTCAGCATGTGACTACTCTATTGGCAGTTCCATGTGAAAGCTTCTGTTCTTTACCGCACCATATGATCATTCCAGGAAGCCATGTGTTTTGCTTTTTTCTTTTAAATGGCAGTTAAACCACAGTTTTGAGTGTCACAGATCTCTTATTATTTTAACACATTTTTTCACAGCGTTATCTTGTTTTCTTTTTTTTCTTCAGACAGTTAAACTTCACTTACTGTATAGACAAAAAAGCAAACCACATCCACTTGTTTTTCGTAGTGTGCACAATGGTGCTTACTGATAAGATATGGCATATTTATGCTTAGACTGCCTTAAACATAATGCTCTCCATATCTTTACATTTAAATACTACTGAATTGTATAAGAAAGTATTAAAGACACGTGAACTGATAAAACATGTTTCTTCATTATTACACTTCCTAGGTTGTAATCTTTTGCCTTTTTAAAAACATTATTTTTGTGAGCATCAGTTGTTGAAGCTTTCCATTATAACCATGTCTTGAAGTGCTTTAAAACGTACGTAGTAGTCTCAGTAGTGGTACTGATTCTAAAGGTATGGCAATGCAGCTTTCCCCATTAAATTGGTACCTTTATTCTTTGTATCCTGCTTGAAGGTGTTTAGTTTTGCAAGTTTTACTGTGCAGATGTTCATAATTGTAGGAGATGATGCATTTATACTTTTCTTGTGGCAAACCTAAGGAGAGTTTCTACTAGGAATTTGGAGGATGGGGTCTTTCAATTTAGCCTTTTCATTCATTTCAGTGGTGGCTCTTGGCAACAGGAGGTTTTTAGGAAGGTGTCTAAGACTAAAAGGTGACAGGTATTCTATTTTTAAGTAACTTCCATTATGTCTCCCCTTTTTTTCTCTTGCAACACTGCGTCTTCCCTTTTAGAATAACTTTTAAGTAAGTCTTCCTCAGTTCCCTTTGTGTCTCATGGGTAAATGATATGCAGGACAGACAAAGGTTGCCTTTTGTAGGCTTGACACAAACTGAGTGGTACACTGTGAAACATTTTACAGTCAGACTCCATAGCAGGCTGGAGCTGAGGGACTTGAGATGTGTGTTTTTTCTCATCTTTGCTCTTTAAGATTTATTCCTACCAGATGAATCAGACTATATAGTTAATTGCATAGGCTTTTGTTATGTATTATGATAGTTTCAGGTTTTTGTCCAAGTTAAACTTCAGATTGGGAATCTGGACTGAGTTTAGAAGCATCTTCCG
>NW_005842107.1:174653-238003 GCF_000455745.1 Alligator sinensis
CCGATCACAATTTTTTGCGTTTTTCAGTTTGAAGCATTGTATTTGGGTCACTCTGTCCTTTTTCCAGAGTTCAAAGGACACTACATCATTCAGACAGTTGGGTCCCTGCTGGCAAAGAACACTAAATTTCTCCAGAATAGTTTTTTCCCATTTCTCTGATTAGCAGAAATGAACTGTGACTTAAACAAACCACCTGGAAATTCAAATAACTAACTTTTTTTTTCTTTTACATTTATTTGGAAAAAGTAAGGAACAATTGAAAATCTTGGCCAAGGAGATATGTTAGACTATCATCTGGGAATAAAAAAGACAATGCTGCTGCATCAGCATGAGAGCTGCAAATAGAACAAAAGACCTAATAGAACTTTGGAAATAAAGGTACTGGTGACATTTTAACCAAGAAGCTTTCTTAAGGAGAGATTTTATACAGAGAAAAAGTAAAGCCAACTTAACAGAAACTCTAACTTTGTTTCTTTTATAGATTGTTTCTGAAAAAGGTATCGTGGTTGAAATGTCACTGCTGTCTTCACTCTCCATTCTCAACATGAATTTAAGGTGGCCCTTTTGTTCCAGCCTCTCTTTCTGTATTTAACTGCCTAGGAGAAGATAGAAGCTAGAATCACTTCTTCTGCCTCAAGCGTAGATAGCAATGTGGGGTGGGGGCTAGAAGGGGACTGTTCTCAGCAGGGTATTCATAAGATGATAGAGATCATTTTGACTTCACTGTCAAGCTGGCATCTCTAACTCTTTGACCTGTAGAACGGAAGCTTCTGAATGTAAGAATAATGACTTCTACAGAGATTTGCGACAAAGGAAGGTTTTCTATTAGAATATGAGGAAGGCCAAAGTGTTTTTTTCATGATTTTGGATAGGTGATCTGGGAAAAGACCAGAGATTATAGACAGAAGTTCAACACACAAAGCAAACTACATGCTTATGTTATTAGCAGAGATCCTGGTTTTCTCTGATTTAAAAAAAAAAAAAATCCCCAATTTTCAGATTAAAAAAGTAGCCCATAATCCACATTTCCGTGATTCAAATGAAACACCACATATATATAGGTGCGTCTACATGTGCAAATAATCCGGGAGCAGTTTAAAGCCAACTACTCCGGAGTAAACTCTCACAGGCACATGTCTACATGTGCAGGAAAGTGGGAGCAGATTTGCTGTGGCCTTGCACAGGGCACCTAAGGCAGCCAGGGTGAGGTCTAGTCTCCCCCTGGTTGCTAGCCCAGGGACCATGAGACAGCTGTCTCCTGGCAGGGGCTGGGACGTTGCTTCCTGCCCCCAGGAACTGCCTGTTGCCAAGGTGATCACCACCATTGGTGCCCTGGCAGGGACAATGTTCTCCTGCCCCAACAGCGGGGAGCTTCGAGCCCCTGCTCTATGATTGTAGAGGCGCCCACTGAGATCCTTATCCCCCAGCCCTGGGACCACGAACCTGGCACTTGGAGATGAGGATCTCCCAGCCTGGGCCCCACAACTGTGGGGCTCGGCCTGGGAGGTAAGGATCTTTTTTTCTGTGATTTCAGAGCGGGGGCTGGCAGCTCCCTGCTGCTGGGTCAGGGGGACATTGTCCCTGTCCGGGCTATGGTGGCGGAGCCTGCCCTAGTAGCATGCAGCTCCTGGGGGCGGGGAGAAATCTCCTGCCCCCTGCTGCCCAGCTGATTGGGAGCATACTCGCTATGTGGGCACACACGGACTCAGTAAGTAATCTCTAGAAAATGTTCTACTTGCATTTGCAGGTAGCAAATGTACTTGCAATTAGGGCAAATTAATGCGTAGTAAGCATCTGCATGTGTAAATGGTGACACTTACTGTGTAGTAAGTAGCTCTAATCTCAAGTAAAGCATCTCATGTAGATGCACTTAGTGTTGTTTTGCCTGGTAACAGATGTTAAGTAGAGGCTTACCTTCTTTGCCAGAATTCTTTTGAAAGCTACATCACTGCTTCCTGACACTAGGGAGTGCAAACAGCACGATAGAAAAGTGTAGTCTGTATATGCTTTCTGTATCAAGACACGAGTTGAAGTACTTTTTACATTAAATTTCATTTTAATGTAATGTGTATGTAGGCAAATGCATCAAAGCAAAATGCTTTACAGAGCTAAGTGTAGACCAGGGTTAAACAACATTTTTGGGCAGAGTGCTAAAAGCACCCGCAACCTCGATTGTATATGATGTTGGCATGCTAGGGGCAGATGGCAGGTGAGCTGCGAAGGGGCCAGTCATTGTGGCAGTGCCTACCCCTGGTGTAGACTGGAATAATGGTTAGGCACAGAGCACTCTTTATACCCTTGGCAAGGGTATAATATCTGGCCCCTGCTGGAAAGATAAATGGGAACACTGGGCAGAAAGAAGAAACTTTCTAGTGTAATGATAGTGTGTGGGCAGAAGCATGGAGCAGAGATTTACATGAGTGCTAAAACCTAACATGATTTGCTAGCTATGGTTTAATAGATATAATATTTAAGTGCTGCTGTTCTTTTTCAGTCTTGGTGCAACAGAAATAAAGCTCGTTTGCCCTGGAGAAATTCCTTGTTCTTGTAGGAAGAACAGTGGTTTAGATGAATCCTAACCGTCTTTGTGAAGGGTGCAGTAAGTTTCTTGTGGTTTGACTGCATTGGTTGGTACTCGTAGAAATTACTCTTCTTCTAAAAATTGCAGCACAAGTCTCCTTATCAAAGTTCCCTTAAAAGAAAATGCTGATGCTTGTTGCTGGTTTATAGTTCATCATCTTGATTTCTTTCACCCTTTTCATTGGTTTGTCTTCTGCTGAATATTCTTATTGTCAGTAAATAGATAAGACTTCATGAGCAAATTCAGTTTGCAAACTGTTACTGAAGGAGAATGGTGCTTTAATTTTTATCACCAGACAGCAGAGTGATTCAGCAGTTAATTTGGATTCTAATGCAGGATAGTGGAATGTAAAGGTAGGTAATCAACACTGACATGTAAATCTATACTCTTGAGACAAGTTTCCAGTAGCGGGCAGTGATCACACCAACCTGCTTCTCAATAGTGCTCAAAAGCCTTCAGGTTAGATGCTTGTAAGTACTTCACAAGCAAGTCTGGCATATTTTGCAAGGTATTCACCAGATGAAGATTGCTAATTAGAGTTGGAAGGTACTAGGGAAGGCCTTGGTGTATATTTTCAAAACTTCACTGGGGATGTTCTCTCCTCCCTTCCTCTCCTCCTCCTTGCCTTTTCTGTTGGGGGAGCGGAGAAACCTAACTTTTGTCATCTGTTGTAAAACTCTGTGCACAGAATGACCTATATTTGTGTAACTCTTCCAGCCTTTCTTGCGTTTTATTACATTGCACCTGCAGGTCTTCACACATCATCAGCCTTTACAAGAGCAAAGAATGAAAAAGCAGAGAGGTATTTTGTGTGCATAGATTAATATAAACTTAAAGGCATTGCTTTTTTTGTGGAGATAGGTGTCTAAGGGTCATGATGAGCCACATAAAGGGAAAAGATAAAATTTGTTAACAAGGCTGTTATACCATTCATACAGAAGAAGAATAAAGGTGACGAAAATATGTTACTTAAAGCAGATTCCAGAGCTTTTGTCTCATGTAGTCAAAGCACTTTGGTGCCTTTTTCACTGTATTTTATAGACTGCTCTTGCAATTTTTTTATTACTGCTTTAGCCTAGGTAGTTCTGATGCAAATATTAAAACATGGATCTTATGAAGGATGCATTTCCGTGTGTTTTTGGTCCTACAGGCAGCCAAATGTTTAGACAAGTCTGCTCTTTTTCATTTTTATGTATATGTATATAGGAGCTTACTACAACTCTTGAAAAGCTATAATGTTCAGACTTGCCTTTCAACTGATGAAAGGTTACCTTTAAATGAATGATCAGAAAAGGCACATATACTTTGACTTCTAGTACCCTAGTCAAACGGTCAGCTTTTACAACTCAAGAATCTATTAAAATGTTGCCACCTTTACAGAAAGATCTAAGGAAAAATATAAGAGCAGAAAGAATACAGGGAAGGATTTTTCCTCATGGGGGGGATAGGGAGGAGAAATGCTACAAGAGTTTTTGTTGATTTAACTGTTGTGGAGGAGCAGTGGAGAACAGCTTTTCCATTTACTCAGCGATAGGATTTGTGGAATCATTGTTTTAATACAGGATAGGAAATCTACCTTAATTGAGGATCAGGAAGGTAGGGGTAGGAGTTGCCTGGTTCTGGTGAAAGTTTGCATGCTTTTTGCAGGAGGGGAAAGTCAATCTTGGGTGGGTCACATGGTTTTGACTGGGTTGAAGGAAGAAACTTGTTTAGACAATAAGGTTCTGATTTGGTGGTGCTCAGTTGACAGTAAATTCAGGCGTAGGCTGCTGCACACATTTTGACTTGGGTTGACATGTATCAATATTTGTATTTGTTGAGGGAGGATTTCATAGTTAAGACTGTCAGGGATTTGGAGAGCAAAGGCATACCAGCTTTAACCATGGTCAGTAGAAGAGTCAACTAGGGGTACACCAATAAAGCTTTTTTTTTTTTTTTTTTTTTTTCTTCCCCAGCCATATTGGCCAATAGTGATCCAATAGCTGATATGCAGCCTGTCATCTTGGACAGCAGTGTCTGGCCGGTAATTCTGCTGGTGGTGGGGAAGGGATGTGGGGGGCGGAGGGGATTTGCAGATAGAGGTCCCTCTGGTGAGAGTGGGAGTGGGGCAGGCGCTGCCCAGCCAGGGCAGGGCATGGGACAGAGCTGCAGGTGGTTAGTCTGGGGGACGGGGATGTGGGGGTTGCTCCCTATCTCTGTGCACACCCCCAGGGGAGATTTGGGGGGCATATGCCCCCCCTGGATTTGTGCATGGGGCAAAGGTGGGCTGCCCACTGCAGGCTTGGGACCAGGGCTGTGCTGGCCTGGGCTGGGGCAGACAGTGGCGATGCTGGGAGGGGGGCTATGGAGTGGCCCACAGCCAGCCCCAAATTTACTGTAGCCCCCCTTGCAGCACCACCCTCACCTGTTCCTAGTGCAGCCCTGGGGCAGCCCATCCTCACCACATGCACAAATCTGGGGGGCACATGCCTCTCCCCCGGGGTGTGCACACCATTGGGGAGCTGCTCTCCCTCCCCACGCCCGCTGAACAAACTGCAGTGCCTGCCCCTGCCTCAACCCCACTCCTTCCATCACTGTGGGGGCCTTGATCTGCCCCCCACCATGCTCCTTCCCTACATGCTCACTGGCCGGACACTGCTTTTGATGCTGCCGGGATGCACTCCTGGCTGTACATGCACACAGCATTTATCAGTGATGTTATCAGCCAAAAAAAAGCCGATTGCTGATTAATGGTAATTTTTTCTTTTTATCAGTGCTGATCCAACATGGGCCAGTATATATATTGGTGCACCTCTAGAGTCGATGCAAAAAGAAAACATCCCTAAACAATCCAGTAAATAACATTTGATTGCATGTACTGTAAACATAAAGAGCCCCACAATTTGGATATCACCCATCCCTGCAATAACAATGAGGCAAATTTATTCTCTTCTTTAAGTGAGTGTCCAGTTCCACATTCCACTCTTGTTACATGTGCAACGTGTGCTCAAGCTCAACAATTTATGACTGCAAGATGGGAGGGCTTATTTCAGTCTCTGGGCAAAGCTGTTTTCCATTGGGTACCCATAATTGGATGACTTATAAAGAGGGTGGCAATTACTTTTCACACTGCACTGAAAGAAGTGGCTGGCATTCTCCACTTGGCCACACAAAGTGATAATGGACCTATCTGACTGGTTTGCTAGACTGCCCGTAACAGCTGCATCTTAGGGAAAGTGGATAAGGAATGCCAGACCCTACTTGGGATGGGGTATGTGTAGGGCAGGCGTCAGCAATCCCTGGCACATATGCCTGAGCGTGGCATCCAAAGTCATTTTGCTTGACACCTGTACCTTGGGGTGGAAGGTGGGGAAGGGACCAGGGCTCCACTGCCCCAACAAGGATCAGGCCCCTCAGCTCCCCTGCTGTCCACCCAGAGGCATGCATGCACTTGCCATCAGCAATGAGCCAGGCTGGGGCTCTGCAGACTTTGATGCAGCAGCTTTCAGGCTGCCTGCCCCAGCTGGCCCGGGCTCTGGGTAGGTCCTTGGGCCCCACCACAGAGCCTAGGCTGGTCACATGAGGCAGCAGGGAGGCCGCAAGCTGCTGTCCTCAGGTCTGTGGAGCACTGGTCCAGCTCGTTGCTTGTGACAGGTGTTTGCACACCTGGACGGATGGCATGCGAGGGTCTGGGGCTACACTGCCACGACAAGCATCAGGCCCCTCATTGCTCCCCTGCTGTCCACCCCTGGCAGGCCAACATGTAACAAGTCGAAGTTGGGCTGTTTTTTGGCACTGCCCAAAACCGTTGCCGACCCCTGCTGTAGGGTATTTTTAATGCTCAAGTCAGCCCTGTCCACTGTAGTAGTAACTTTTAAAGCCAGAAAACTTGCCAATACAAGAGTACTCCAAACAGCTGAGTCAGAAGGACTGGATTTATTAGGACATTGTTGACTTCAGTTGCTCATTTAGTCCAGGATTTCACCTCTAAAGGTTGCTCCAGTGAAACATGCATATGGGCAATCATGTGACAGGGAAAGAACCTACTTATTTAAAGTAACTGGAGTTCTTGGAGGTTTGTTGTCCTGTATGTCCTGACACAAACTTTCCATCTCCTTTCTTAGAGTCTAGCCCACCCAGGATTGAGAAGCAACTGAGGCATAACCTGTGCGCTCCATTTTTCATGCCCTCGGAGCAAAAAATGAGGAGCGCAGAGCACGTGCACCATACAAGTGTTGCTGATTTCGAACAATTAGATTCCTGTGCACCCACAGCAGAATGTGCAGAGGGACAACACACCTCAGACTCTGGGTACCATTAGGTAAGCGACTTCTCTTTATGGAACAACTCCTAAGACTAATACGTGAAACCATACAACCAGTGCCATGCATTAAATAAATGATGAAATAAGTTATTACATTTGATAGATGGTTTCAGTAATAGCTATGTATTGCCCTAATCAGTGCCTGAAAGTGGAACATGTGAAATCATCTCTCTCAAAAGTGGGTCATGGAAGTGCCCTTCCCTATTCCTGCACTGACTCGCTCAAACCTTCCTTTTCCTGAAACAGTTAGTGTCCTTTTTAGTAATATTATTCATCGTATTGTGAAAAAATTTACTGTTAAAAGGAGGTCAACAAAACACTCAAGGTTTTTACAAATTCTAACTAAACACACATTTTAATTTCACATTCAGCTCCTTAACTAATGTTGTTTTATATACAATTTACAAGATTGCCTTTCATGTTTAATTTGGTGCAATTGAAAAGGATTTCCAGATTCTGTCCAGTTTGAGTCTGTTCAATACTGTAAGGGCTCTTATCTTAAGCAACAATTAGACTCTATAGGAACTTCCACTTACAAGCAAGATAGTGTTACAACTATAGAAAGCATATACAGTAGTTAAAAAATAAGGGAAGTTAACGTCAAGATATCCAACGTTATTTGTTCCTCTCAGTGACTGATCATGTGATGTAGGACAGGGCTGAGCAATTATTTTGGCCAGAGAGCCACTTAACGAGTTTTAGTGAGCTGTCGCGGGTCACACACAATCTTTTAGAAGATATCATTTTAACAAATTGCAGATAAAAACAACAAATCGGATACTAAAAATCAAACATCTACTATAACATTTTAATTTTTTGTTTTAATTGTCCTGGTTTATATTCTTTTTGAGTAGGGTATATAGAGGTGATTGCATGACAGCTCAAAATAAGTCTGAGTTGGTATTGTGGGGGTGAGGAGTGTGTGCATGTGTGGGGGGCTGTCCAAGGGCTAGGTCCAGGGAGCCAGCTGGGGTGGGGGCAAGGGGAGCATGCAGTAGAGTTCTCCCAGGTGGTGCAGGTGCATTTTGCCCCCTCTACCCCCCTGCGCACAACCAGCCTGTGGCACTGCATGGGACCAAGCCCTGCCTGTTCTCACCCAAGGCAGCCAATGCCACGCTCCTGCCCCACACCCAGCAGGGCTGCTCCTGGTGCGGCTGCAGCCACCTGGGTCCTGCTCGGCTTCCCGTGCCTGGAGTGGCTCCTCCCTGTGCCAGCCCCAGGCAGGGGAGGAGGAGCTGCTGAGTTATGAATATGAATGTTTATAAATAGTTCTGAGATGTTCACCTGGACTTTGAGTTTAAGAAAAAGCGTTTTAGCCACTTCAACCGGTTTCCATTCGGTTTGGCAGGAGACGGTACGGAAAATGGCAGCTAGCACATGGCAATGGAGACGGCTTTGAGCTAACTGATTAACTTCCTTGGGGAAGGCACTTTAGGGTCCAGGGTTGTAATTGGTGAACTGTTTGGCGTTAAATGAGGATTTAAGTTTTCCATTTGTGAAGCAGGTGCTGTCAGAAGCAACTTCTACTCTTTCACCTACCAGGAACAGCAGGTTCAATTGTGAACGGTGGCCCTGACTTGCTGCTAATGCTTCCATGCCTCCGTGTGCCAGCATGTTGAATTGTAGGGAGGAGCACGTTGCTCTTGATTGCAACATGGCTTTGCCTGGTGCTCTAATTCCGCAAGAGACTCTAGTTTGAGAAGATCCTTTCTGGCTTTATGAAATAATTTAGTGCTGTGAATGGCTAGATGGAGTGTGACCCCCTTCACCCCTGTAATCACTCAGTAATGTTCTGTCCAGCGTTGTTCTTCCCAAGATTTCCCTAGCTCTAGCTACTGTAGTTCAGTTTGGGGAACTTCTTGAATAAGCTTTTCAGGCATGAAGATATCCACCAGATCAGCAGGTGCCACCAACTATTTGCTCAATTCTCTGGATGAATTTTAGCAAAAAAGGGAAGGCCCTGCCATTACCCTTGCCTTCCAAAGGGTTGTATTTCTATATCTCTCAAAACTTAAGCGACTGACTTCTACAGTGGTTGACATTAAAATTCTTGTTATAGAAAAGATTAACTATTCTAGATGAGCCAGAAAAGATTGGCAAATAACTGACAAATTTCATTGAATTCTTTAGGCAAGAATTTTTGTGGGTGATATCTTATATTGGACCAACTGCATGCTTGAGCTAGACTTGGACAGACTTTTGGGTAGCACAGTAAGTAGCTGAGAAGTTGCATTAATGCTATAAGCTAGTTACTTATACTGGAGTTGTCTTTCATACCAAGTATCACATGCTAGATATAAATGACTATAAAATAACTCTTTACCTTCCCCAATAGCCATCGATATGATTACCACTGGAATAGAACAGGGGGCAAAGGAGAGTCCGAATTGGGAATCGGTCCAAAAGTTAGGAAAAGCACAGGTATCATTCCTTTTCCCTTGAAAAGCAAATTGGGAAACAAGAAATGGCTCAGGGTATAAAAAGACTCTACTGGAATAGGGAAGAGGAGGGAGAAGACCCCAGGAAAGGGCATAATGAGTATGGTAAGGCTCAAAGTAAACTACGAGGGTGGCAAAATGGAAGGAATTAACTAATAGTTGCTGAAGTGCTATTTGGTAATAAGGGCTTCTTTCTACATGTATTGTGCCCAGGGAGGAAAAGACCGAAGAGACCAACTAATGATAGCATCTCTGAACTGCTTTTTACAATCTGTACGTAGAAAATAGCAATGTTCTGTGTCGGGGAAAAAAAGCCCTTTAATCACTATGTGAAACAAAAGAGGAAGTTGCAAACAGATGTAGGAGGGAACTTAAGTATAATAAATCTAATCATTAATGATCAGTTAAGAAATGCTGTGTTGACTAACTGCTCAGGTAGGTGAAGGCAGGAAATGCAGCTCGCTACTCCGATGATGAAAGCCAGACTTTGGCTGGTGGAACTTTTTGTTAGCACGTATTTTTCCTAATACTGATCTAAATCGTGTGTCCCACCTTTTGAAGTTCACCTATTACGTATTCACATGTGCTTCATTGATATGAATGTGAGGATAATGCTGGGGTTGGTTCAGTCTAGCCAAAGAAGCATTTCCATAGAATTTAGTTAGCAGTCCCATACTCCTTTGAGTGGTCCCAAGATGGTTGTTTCTGGAACCTAATCATGTGAGTACGAGCTGGTGGTCTCAGCTTCATTTCAGTGTCCAGGAACCATTTTCTGCCTGAGCTTTTGAGTACAGTCACACAACGGTAGTTCAACAGAACATAACCCTGATCCGGCAGCTAGATCAACATGGACCCATTGGGAGTCCAGATCGCTCCACATGGAATCCAAGGTGCAGGGAGAGCTACTACTAGTCCTTTTCTCCAGGGTTTATAACAGAATGGGATTAAAAATATCACTTGTTAACAAGGACTAAAGCCCCACGTCAGGGTCTGGAAAAGCAACAGAATGTACAAGAAGACCCAACCACTTGCAGGGGTGGCAATATTTTTATTTTCCCTGCTTAATATGTTAGTTCATACAGGAATAAAAAGCAAGGGGAGAGCACAGGCACTGCGGCACCGTCTCCAAGCAGCACAGATCATAGATTAGTGCAGATCAAACGCTGAATTCCAGCTGTTCGATTCCGTGACATCAAATAAGGAATCAATCTTAATAGCTAAATGAATGGTTTTATCCTGCTGGATTAAATATAATAAGGCAAATATTTTAATACCTGCTGTTTGCATGGTGAGGTTAATCAGGCCCTTTCATTTAACTGGGGCAGGCAGCGCAGTAGGGGTAGCAAATACCAGCCCATGGGGCTGAGCTATGCTAGAAGCACTTAGATAACTGGTTTTTCCCTTATCTGAGCCTGTAGCAACTACATAGGAGTCAATGCAGCTGTATTGATGCTACTGCTGCTATGTTAAAGTTTCCCTCTGGTTAAAAAAAACCCCCAAACTTACAAACAAAAGGAGCTGCATCTTTTTCATAAGGAACTTGAAGCCTTTTTGAGTTTTAGATTTATTTTTTTTAAATAAAATTTCAGGCTAGAAGCATTGTCTATCCTGCTTCTGTTGGGTGTGAAAATGTTCTCTCTCTCTCTCTCTCTCGGCCTAGAATACAGTCCCTGGGAATTCATCAGCTGGGCTCTTGGAATCTAGTTTAATTTTTTTGCAGACATCAGGGATGATGGACCAGGGTGGGGACGGGAGTTGGTTTTAGTGAACTAGCTCCTGTGCCATTCATTAAATCAATGAATTGATGTGTTAAATTATTAGAGGTTTCCTTGGGAACAGTCAAGAGTCCCTTGGGGATGGGTGGGAGGGGCTGAGTGGAGCAACGGAGAATATATTGGTGACTGGCAGTTGACCTGAGACTTAGCAGATTTTGCTTCTGTTTTTATTTTTCCACTGATTGCCTTCTGATGTGAACCTCGACACACCATTTAATTGCTCAGTTTTCTCCTCTGTGAAATGGGGCACTCTAATGATCTTACAGTAGCAAATGTTAATTCATTGATGCTTGTGCATAGAGCTGGTCAAGAGCTTATGGTTGCCAAAATGTTTTTTAATGGGAAAATGTTGATTCCTTGAAACTTTTTTTTTGTTTTTTGCAGGAGCGACTAACAAAAGCCCTCTCAGGGAAGACTTCTGTTTCCTGATGATATTTCTGGTTAGGGACAGACAAGACCATACCCTGCACTCCCAGAATAGCCCAGTGATGAAAGCATGTGTAATGATGGTTATAATCTCTTACTTGGAAAACTACAGAAGTTGGGAATTGGGAGATGGTCCTTCAGCCAGGTTAGTTGGTGCAAGTGAGAGACAAGGCACCTGCAGAGATTGCTTACTGTCCACGAATAAAGTGTATTGTTGTTTATTGAACCCGGCAATCATTACAGCATGCTTCTGGGATGGGGGACCCAGCCTCAAGTGTGACCCAGCTCAGCCTGGGTTTGAGCAGGGACTTGCACCTTGGTCTCCAGGATCTCAGCAGCACACCCTCACCCCAGTGATTCCTCTGTTCTGGGCAGAAATCCTTATCAATTTTTCACAAAAAACCTTGACAGCTCTAAGTTCATCTCCATTACAGAACAGGGACTTGCTACCTTTTTGCCAGTGGGAAACCATTTCCTATTCAACATTTATTTCAAAGTGTGTTTTAAGCTTTTCGGGTGCTATTGAAATGTGCTGTTAGTTGTTATGGTGAGGGATTCATGCTAGGAGTTCATTGCAGTGTGCACATCTTGAGGTTATATGCTAAATATCTTGATTTTAACAACTGCTTGTCATTTTTATGTGGTTCTTATCTCTTTCTGCTGTTGTAACTGCTTCCCTCTTAAAGCACTACACTCCAGAGACATTAACTCATTTATAAATGAATGCTGTGTTTCATCAACCAGAGTTTCTTTGCCTGTTATGAGTTCTACACTCTTCTGGCCTTAAAATCGGCACCAGATTTTCAAGTAAGCAGCACCTATTTCAGACAAAAGGAGTGCCTGGGAGGTGAATAGTTTTATGAATCAGCTTAAGTGGAAGTTGGAGCCCTGAAGATCTTGGAGTTCAGGTAGGTGGAGCAGCTGGCTTTCTTTTGGGTATCTGGCCTTTAAGCATAGGAGCCTTCTTTCTAGCATGCATTAATTAAATCTTGTTCAAACCACCTCCTCTGTGAAACTGTCCTTTGCAGGGTTGCAGAAAAGGAGTCAATGATGGGCTTGAATGTTCATGTTTTGTGGTAGGTAATGTAATCAAACTCTCACAAGGCTGTCATGTGTTCTTTTGGGGATCTGGAATATGCCTTTAAGGACAGGAATGAAAGTTTACAACCTTTTTCGTAAGACTATAATGGGAAAGAGATTTGATTTGTGTTGTGTGCAAGTAGTGAAAAAATTGAAGTGTAAATAAGGGCTGTGGAAATAATAAATCTGACACTGCCTTGGGAATTGTTAGCTGGTAAATTTGAATATCCTGTGGCCCAGACAAAGGAGGTGGCACTAAGGCATATTTCTGTTTTCACTGACTTGAGAATGCAAACTGCCCAGCTGTAAGAAAACCAGCAAGGGAGGAAGTGGAGAAATTACAACCTTGCTTTATGAGAGCTTGGCTATTGGATGTTTGATTTAAATTCCCTTCCGCAATATATGAATATTCAAGCCCATCATTGACTCCCCTCCTGCAACCCTGAGAAGCAAAGTTTCACAGAGAAGGTGGTTTGAGCAGGATTGAGTTAATGCATGCCAGACAGAAGGCTCCTACGGTTAATGCATGCAGCTAGGAATCACTGAACTTTCCTAGGTTTCCATTTCCTTGTTGTTAGCTGATACTGTACATTTAACTGTCTTATGAACTATTGTCTGACTGGGCTTAGAGGACCTGAGATTTAAGATAAAATGTAAGGGCAAAGTAATGCTCTTAATAACTTGCAAATTAAATCAATCGCGTATCTAGCTTAGTCCAAAAGTATTAAAATTGGCTGGGTTTAAAGTACCTATCTAAGTCTAGTCAATAAAAGCTTCCAAGCACAAGGCTTGTTGAATTTATCTACTCAAGCGAAAGAAAGAAAAGACTCTGAAGAGCAGCTTGTACGCACCACTGTACGATGTGTTATTCAGGCCAGCACTGGGGCTGCACAGACATACCACGTGGCGCTGGATGAAGGGCATTAAAAAGAAGCTGACACTTTGCCCAGCTGAACGACCAGTGAAGAATCCCTTTGGAGGACATGAGACCCATTTCCAATGAATTGGCCTTAAAACCAATATGAGTGTTTTCAGGGAAACCAACCAGGTATATTCCCCAGGAGACTGACTTGCTCTAATGGCTTTTAAAGAGCTAGTTGCTCTTCCCACTTTTTTCGATGAGCTGTACTATGTGGGCATCATGCTGTCCCAACCTGCCAAATTATCCCCTTTCCCATCGAGCTTTAACTGGATGACTTGGAGAACACCATGACCTATTAGAACATGCCTGTCTTCTGCTATAGGCCTAAAATTGATCCAAGACTGGTCTGATGTACTGGCAGCCTCATACAAGATTCCCAGTGCACCAGACATGAAGACTGATCTGTTCTCAGCTTTGTTCTGGAAAAGATTATGAGACTGGGCGGTAGGCTTTCCAGGACAACCAGCCTGGGATCTTTTAGATTAAGGCGAGGAGGACATTCCTTGTTCGGCATCTTTTCCAGCCAAGACTCAAATCAAGAGTTCAGATTTTATATCAGTGGAAATGAAATGAAAACCAGTGCAACCATTGTGGGGAAAATATGCATATGGTTTCATAATGGACCTCTCCAGGTGTTCACAGCAGTGCCACACCACTACTGCTAAGCATTAGTATTATTTGGGAACTGTATGTTTCCTGGGATGCCCAGATAGAGCAGTAACTTATTGCTGAGTACTGTGGAGGCCAGCATATTAGAAATTAAGAGATTCAGGGCATTTGTGCTCAGTTAAGTGTTTAGGCACATGGGCCTTGATTTGAAACCAAGTCTGTCTCTCACACAGGCTGCATGCACATATTTTAATGACCTGGAAGAGTTCTCCCAGATTTGTTTTCCTGGTAGAAAAACTTATCTGGAGACCCCTGCACAGATGTTTGAGTGCTGAGCTGCTGTGCAGCCAGAGGACCCCTGCTCTATGAGCTCCCTGTCTGCTGGGCAACGTGACAGCAGTGCACAGAACAGTCCTGATTGTGCAAGGCAGTCTGCTTCGGACAGTCGGGGGATTGTCTCCCTGCATCATAATGAGAAGTCCCCTGCTTGGCTGAGCAGTAGAGTCCAGCCTGAGTTGCACGTTTTCTCCCTGAACCTGTTGGGGGAGGGCTAGAAGCAAAACAGCCTGGGATACTGGAGGACTGAGCTGCAGCTTCTCTCAGGAGGTATATGTATAGAAGTTTGCTCTCCCAGGAGAAACTCTGGGGAGCCATTTAACTCTCCTTGTTCCTAGATTGTTTCTCCTGGAGCAGCCATTTGTGCTTTGGGAGAAAAATCTTGAATGTTTGTACATTTGAGGTTTCTTTCTACTGGCTGACAAGTGACTCTCCCAGGAGAAACTGAATGTCTGTATGTGGCCTCATAAAGAACACGTGAACAAAAATGCTTTCAGATCCATAGCAGAAATTCATCCTAAGCCATATGCCCAATTGTCTGTGAAATCCTAACAACAAACTTATTTTTCTAAGGTATTTCCAAGCTTTTGGGGATTTATAGATGTGCTCTGGGAGGTGGTGGGGGGCACACTTTAATTAGCGAGCCATGCTAACTAAAAGCACCCAAATGTCACATGTATTGGTGTCCCTACGCTGAAAAAATGGTGGTGAGCTTTAGTTCAAAGTGCCCCACTGCCGTTTTTCAACACGGGGACACTGATGCATGGGATGCTAGAGGCTGCTGGAGCACTTTCATTTCTGCTTGATCAAGTCTGCTTGATTTCTGATTAATTTCTGCTTGATCAAGTCTGCTCCAATGTGCTGCATTTACAGTGTGTTGGAGCAGCCTCTCTGCATGTAAGTGCCCTTGATGTCTAATTGATCTTTCAAATTCTCCCCCACCCCCAGAGCTTGAGTATGAAAGAGAGAGAAAACTCAGTTTAGCTTCTTAATCCTTTCATTTCTTGTCCCTTTCTGCCCCCTCTTCCCCCGCTCCCCGTTCTAGTCTACTTTCATTTTCCTATTCAAAAAATCTTAATGACATTGTACAGAGTAATGAACCATGTCACAGGAGAGTAGGCAGATCACACAGAACTTTTCACTCGTTCTCAATGAAGAAAACTATCATTCCATTAATTTTCTTGCCATAAACAAGAGACAAGACCTTGGCCAGCACAAGAAAACGCTACTGATCTTTCATAAGAACAACGGATCATTACACCCCATCAATTTCATGACCTCTCCAAGTAGTTTGCGAACTCTCTCTAGGACTGAAGAATAGGATTGGCAAGGGGCCTGATAGCTTCATTTCAACAGGGGCTTATAGCATGAGTATTGCTGCCCACATGATTTAAAACTAGCCCAAAATCTTTATGATGCTGTTTGCTTTAACAGGAGAGGTAGCCCTGCTTCAGAGACTCAAATCCCTTTATTGCTAAAGTGTTTCTTTCTCAAATTTTCTGGGTCCCTGGTTGGAGATTTTCAAAATCAGCTAAGATTTAGGTACCTAACATAATTAACTTTCCATGGGAGACGGTGAGCTTTTACTTTCCTGAAGCACTTGTGCAATATAAGCTGTTTCTATCTAATAGCCAATACAGTTTTATATTCTCTAATTGGGCAAGTTTGAGCAAGAAGAAAGAGGAATGAATAAAAAATGTCCATGGCCTTAACATTTTTCAAACATAATCAGCAATTTGCATTTCCAGGTTGGTAGAAGCCTGGGAGGGTCTTCTAATGAACATCTTCTATGGCGCGGTCTTTTTTTCTTAATGGTGTTCTTTATTAGTGGGGCCTATAGTATGACCCATTAAAGTTGCCCAGCACTTTCCATTATAAGACCCTGTTTTCTCTTGTTTGTAACTTTGTCCAAGTTAACAGTTTTGGGATAACATTTTCCATGACAATTTTTTTTCCTCTGGCTGAATATTTCTAAAGAATTTCAGCCTAAACAGATCAACTCTTCCTGAGAAGGGTGTTGTATTGTCTTTTTCCCTGTATTTAAAAAAAACCCAACAAACTTTTGATTCCCTTTTCTTAGCTCATGACTTGACTTTCCAATCCTTTTCAATTCTATTATTGTTATGAAATGTAACTTTTTAGCATTTTTTTTAAACAAAAACCAAACTGTCCTGTTTGGGGGTCTCCCTGTACTGCTTGGCACCACCATCTTGGGATGCTGTCCTTCCCCGCCATTTCTTGTCTTCTGTTAATCACACTACCTTTCTTTCATTTTATCTGAGAGAACGGACACCTGGAGCTGCTTTTATGTTTCTCCTAGGATTTTCAAATGTGCGGTCTTTTGTGGTAGTGCCATATCCACCTTCAAGGGATACTCCAGGAGCCTGTAATAGCCCAGAGAGTCCCATTTTCCTAGGAAATGCTCCAGATCAGCAGAGACTAGGCCCTGAGTAGTCCTTTAGTGAGTCACCTGAGCTCTCTGCCCCACCTCTGACTGGGTTGGGAAGGGTGGACTGGCTGAGAATGAGATTGGGTTTAATGAAAGGCAGAATGAGGCTTGGGCAGAGAGTTACAGGGGGAGACAAAGGGACTAGGACGGGGATGTGTGGGGTAAGGAAGAGAGAGGACTTGGAATGGGCATAGGGCAGTGAGGGAGGGAGATGTAGTTGGGGGAATATATTTAGAGCAGTCTCCATGACATCTCCTTCCACTCCAGAGCCAGGGATGGGACCCAGGATTCCTGACTCTTCCTCTAATATCAGCAATTATCTCTGAAGCCCAGTGACAAATTAGGTCCTTATCTTCTCTATGGACAATCAGTTCATCCGTTACTAGAAGTGGCAAAGATGACTGGGTGGGCCTGTAGCTTCCAATCCCGCTGATGAACCGTACACAGACCAATATTGTGCCACATGATGGATATTCTATTTTCCTGTTTTTTGTTTTATTTTCTTGCTGTTTTTTTAAGAGTAAAACATTTAGGTTTTTAGGTCATGAGCATCATTCTTCCTGGCTCTCTGCACATTCAAAACACAACTCGCATTGACTTCAGTTGCCCCTATGAGCGTCATCTCAGAGAACACAGAGCACTTGGGTGGCGACCACTTGTGAAAAGTTGGTTTTAAGCAAGTTGCTTATTTTCGCACAGGAACTGTGCAGAGGCAGAAATATAAGCCAGGGTACCTTTTACTCTTTCGACAAGTCCCTATCGTATTTGCTACGCGTCCCCTAACTTCTGTAGCCCATGAGGCAGGTAGCAATTGCTGTTCATTTGTTCCAAAGGCAGGTCCATTTTGTGTGCAGAGTGAAGCAGGGTCCTGTGGGGGAACAAGTGAGGATCATGTAGCTCAAGATTGTATTATAACATAATCATAATGGCCAAAAACTATGACAGGTAGCCCCAATTCATTCACTCTGGAATGAATGAACGTGGCACCCTAAATGTTCTTGCACTATAGCTTTTTGTGTTTAATATGCATCCAGATTCTTATAAACAGAACATGCAAGACCTTTCTTTCTTCCGAGACCTTTTTCTTCTTGCACTAGCAGAGCACTGGATTTCCTGGTCTCTTCTGTGCAACTATCCTGTTAAGCCTTATAACACCTTTGTGTCCCAGCACCCACTGAAAACAAAGGAAAAGAATTTTCATCAGTCTGAAGGGTCCCTCGATCAGACCCGAAGACTAGAATCTATTGCTTGTGGCTTATGTGGGCCTCAGGGTTAAGAAATGACTTCCTATGGCTCTCCTAGAATTGGTGGGAAAGCCAGAAATAGAACCGGCGAGTCTTGTCTTGTAACCTGCTTCCTTTACTCGTTCAGCCTTGGTGTTTCTGTTGAAACTTTACTTTCATAGGTTCATATTTTACTAACAAATATGAACCTCACCTTTAGGAATACCTTACTGTACTGACAAAAGGCTATTTAGAAAAAAAACATCCTTAGGCCTCAAACCAAGCCCTTGCCCTCTCTCTCAGCCTTTCACATCAACCCCCTAACAGGGTGCATCTTTCACACCACCCGGGTGTAGGTGTTTCATTACTTGTATTTTAAATTCCTCCTCTTTGAAATACTGGAAAGGCGAAGAAATGCAATGTCCACCTTATGGTGCTCATTCAAAACCAGCTGAGTTCACTGCCCATCTTCCAGTCCTAAGAGTTGATTTATTAGAATGAGAATTTCTCCTTGTAACATTATTCTGGTTGGCTTAAAATGCCTCTATGAATGGATCTTTTTCTTCTTAGTCACAGACTCAAGGAAAAATGTCTGATTGCAAACCTGGGCATGTACTATTTTTCAGCCAATCAGAAAGCCGCTTATCTATGCAGCAGTCTTATGTAGTTCCAGGGACAAATCATTCTGTGGATGAAAATTCAGTTTTTTGGGGTTTTTTTAAGTGTCAGACACCCAGCAAACCTATCAACCGGTGTGCATTTAGTTTGAATGGGGGGCCAGGGAGGAATTAGAGGAGACTGCAGAAAGATTACAGCTGAGGGCTGGTCAGAGAGATTTCTGAACGTGTATATGCCATTAAATAACTGTGCTTAATGCTGATTAAAACTAATTAAATTTCTTGCCACAGATCCTTTTCCCCTTCCTTAGGTCTTTCTTCCTGCTCTTCCCTCCCACTGCCCTTATGTCCATTTTAGGATCTCATGTGGTAGCTGCTGGGGGCAGATAGAAAGTGTAGGAGAGCACTGACCCCTGAGGCTATACACTGCTGATAAAATGAAATACAAATTGCATTTTCTTAAAGTGAGGAGGAAGCCTGGGCATTTGTGTTCTCAACTTTTGTCGGCACTTTGGCCTGGGGTTGTATAGAGGCCAAAGAGGAGAAACATGCCTAATTTCCATTGGTCATGGCACGTTTAGTTGAGAGAGGAACGTGCCACTTTGCTAATGAACTCCTGATTGGCCTCTCCCTGATGAATCTGAGGCAATTTCCTTAAGGAAGGCAAGCTTTTTCAGTTAATGCATATTAGCTCTCCTGCTTTACAACCCTAGTGGAGGCAAGTTGAAAGAAGTTGTGTTGGTGTGATGTTGTATTTGTGATGGTCTAGGAATTGCATGAGAAGCAAGGATCATTGTGGGTGATATCCATTATTGGACCAACTGCATGGTTGGGATAGACTTAGACGAGCTTTTGGACATGGAACGTTCTTCATCTACATTGAGTCCCCGAGGTCGTAGGGGAACGATGCTTCTGAACACGTCTCACCTACCCCCTTCCATTTGCATGTACCATACCCAGGAATGCGGTGGTGAAGCCATGTTGGGGTTTGTGCTCAAGCACGCCACACAGTAGACCTTGGTCTGACTCTTTTCATAGGAAGATGCAGATAATGTTGTGGCCTACAGTGTCCTTCATTTAATCCTTATGGCTAGGAACAGACATTGCATTTGTCTCTGGACAAGGTGTACTTGTGCTTGCCAATGCCAGGACACAATTTCTGTTCCAGGACAAACATGCTAAAGTATGGGTATTCTAGGGTCCATTAATTGGCAGAAATCGTGGCAGGGATTCAGGTATTCGCAGTTCCCCTGTTATGTTTGAAAAGTAACCTCCTTCCTCTCTAGCATGAAGCTTCGTCTTAGGATCCCCTGAGCATATGTTAACCTAACGAGTAACCTCTCTGTTGTAGTGGTGGCAGGGCAGAGGCAGTGCCTTTCTCCCCTGCCTTTTACTTGTGGCACGTTCCAGGTTGGCTTTGGTTTTGTGTGTGAAGGGGCCGGAGCCGATGATTTTCAGGACTCTGGATAAACAATTGATACAACTGCAGGGGACTGGACTTACTGGCTTAACAGATCCTTTCTCGCCTTGTGCTCCTTTGTTCCAGTGGATGCGACCTATTCGTCCCACAGTAAAAACAGGCTTGTGTGAGCTGAGGTCGTATTTAAGACAGTAAAAGTTCTTGCTTTTTAAAGTGGAATAACCAAACCCACAAGAAAGGCTGAAAGAGAGGCTTCGGGGTGGGAGCAGCATACCATGTAGCATTGTATGTGGTTTATAGCGTTTGTGGAGCTTACTTGTATATTGGGATCTACGGAAATCACGATTGCACAGATTTGCAAAAATCCGGCATTGCTTATAAAAGTGGGCATTGCTCGGGAAATCCACAAGGGGGGAAAAAACTTACTGAAAATAAAATGCTGGCTCCCCGGAGGGGTCAGCAGTTCTCTGGGGGCTGCGGCAGCCCCCCAGGGTGCGGAAGGGGGAGGCTGCCAGGAAGACGACTGCTGCTCCCCTGCTGCATGCTGCCTGTCATGTGGGCCCTGCCCATCTCCACCAATCAGCAGCAAGGGGCAGGGCTGCATGTTGGGCAGCCCTCAGCCAATCAGTAGTGAGGGGTGGGGCTGTATGACAAGCAGCCCTTGCAATTGATCAGCGGTGAAGGGCGGGGACACTGGGGCCTCTTCGACAATCAGAAACTTCGAGGAGGGGGAGCTGCCATATTGCTCACGAAATGGCTTCTGGGCCACGAAATTAGTGGGGAGCCACCTTGAATTAGGTAGACCCCACTTACATATGCATTATAAATAATCCCAGTTAGAGAAATGGGAGGAAACTTGGTTTCACCAGTTTAGAAGGGGTTCAGAGGGCAAGGCCAGCCATTTAGAACTGGATTTCATTGCAGAATTTCAGCGGCGGTATTGGTGGACAGGACCTAGTGGCCCAAGGCTTCTCTTCCTATCTTGTCTTCTAATAACTGAGCCTGCCCAGTGATGGCATCAAAACTGTGAGGTGTTTGATTTGTGTGTGTTGTGATGCTAGCGTGAGCATCAAAACTGTGTCCACTCAGAGCCTTCAGCACACAATGTCCAAGGCAAAAAAGGAGAAGCAACACAGGATGAGAGCTGCCTAAAAAAAATTAAATGGGAAACAAATGTACTGATCTCTTACAAATTGGTTTTCAAAAAAGCTGGGTAAAACACCTGTGGTGAAGCAGTGACTGATGATGGTAAGTAAGTGGGTGGCTGGGTGATCTGGACAAACTGCCTGTTAATGATAATGACGACAATTGTTTTAAGCTCATTTTCCTTTGTATCTTATTTAAGATTGAAATTGATTTCTCAGCAAGTGACAGCGGAGAGAGTAAAGGGAGGCGTTTCAGTCCAATCACTGAGCAGTATTTGAGACAGTAAATCTCTCTTCATTTGCAGATTTTGAATGAGATGTGGTAGCAGATGAAGTTGTAAAATCTTGGCTGATAGTGGAGCCCGTTCTCTTGAGTAAGATAATGGGCTCGTGAATGAAGGTTATGTCATATGCTAATATGTTGGTGGTGGTAAGAATAGCACTGTAATAAGACCAGCGTTGCTTTTTCTTAGCCCTTAAAAATTGTTGTATTTAACTTCTTAAATTGAAGGCTAGTGATATATTAGGGGGCAAGGACGTCCCACTAAATTACTCTTACTTTGGAAACCATCTATGCCTCAACCACTGATCATTACAGTTAAATATTGATTCTCTTCTTGTGCATGCTGGGCCTGACCCAAATCTGGAAACCCCCCAAACTGGTTTTCATGCTGCTGTTGTGTTTGTATAGCGCCTAATAGGATGAAGTCACAGTATTATTTATTGCAGTAGCACCCAATGTCAATGATGGGATTGAAAATGGAACTGAAACAACAATTAAGATTTGTAGTGATAGTCATTACAATTTAGAAGCGCTCCTCTACTTCGAAGACTAAGAGGTTGGGAATTGGGATATGCTCCCTCAGTTAGGGGAGTGAGTTAGAGAGACAGACCAAGTATCTGCCTTAGTAAGAGGCTTAGTAAGAGGCAAGAGGTTGCCTTAGTACTCTACAATGAAGTTCATTGTCTAGTTCTTCTCATTCATCTAAGCCTGTGTTTATTGAACCTGGGGATCATTACAGAGTCCAAAGATAAGCTAGTAAAGCAAACTTCCCTTCCTTTTTTGTGTCCTTGGTACAGGGTGTTTAGCAGAATTCACAGATTCATTGATATCTGACAGGCTGCACCATGAGCACTTCAGCTATGGCCTCAAACTTGCAACCTCTGAGCTGTCACCTGTGTGCCTGCGCCACCCCAGCACCCACAAGACTAACTGATTTCTAATAAAAGCCAAGTTGAGTGGCAAACTGTCATGCCTTTGATTCTCTCAAGGAGCACAGTGCTAAGCTCTCCTGAAGGTGATATTACACAGCGCAAGACCCAGGCTGAAGTTTTCAAAGGAACCGATGTCCAGCTCCCACTGAAAATATCCCAGCATGATCAGTGTATAAGCACGGCTTTCAGGGGACGATTCACCCTGATGGCAGGATTCTGGTTCCACGGAGAGATCCGGGCCCGCTTCTTATTTTTCTTGCGTTCTTGCCCTCTCTTATGCCCCCTGCCAACAAACACCTTCAGGTGAACCCTCTCTGCAACCAGTTCACCTTCACTAGTGAGCTTGTAAGTGGATGAATGTGCTCATTTCTTCCAGCCATTTCATGCATCTCCTGAAGTGCTCAGCTCTGCTTTTAGGTGTATAGGTTGTAGCTGTGTTGGCCTAAAGACGTAGGCAGACAAGGTTCTTTGGGTCAATCCAGTACCTTTTATTAGACGATCTCAAATAGTTGGAAAAAATCTTCTTTGCAAGCTTTCGGGTACAAATACCTTTCGTCAGGCTGCGGAAGCACCTGCAGTTAGTGCGTGCTCTTCCTGCTTTTAGCACCGTTACCAGGCACAGTGGTGCCAGCTCCTGGCTCTCTGCTGGCTTTTCCCTTTCTCTTCTGTGCAAATGCTCAGCTGCTTTAGCATCACTAAAGCAAGGGCTATGGCAGAATATGTGAATAGATAACAGATGTAAAAGCGAGCCATGGGATGAATATATTGCTGATAGAGAACAATTACCATATGCCTCGCAATCACTTTTCCCCTGTTCCACTAGAGTACACCTGTGGCCTTGCTGGCACAGCACTTGGATGTATTGTGGGAGACTCGTGTATTCTGCACTGGGAGGAGGGGGAATCTTCCTATGCTGTAAATTTTCCCCCCCCCACCCCTTACCCCTCTGCCCATCTTTGTCCTCTGGAAAGCAAACGTCAGGAATAAATACTTACTTTCTACATTTCTATCAATATCCTAAGGAGTGTGAGTTGGAAGAACAGCCATCAGAAGAGTCGAGCAGGGGTGGGTAAAATATGTCTCACGGGCCGGATCCAGCCTGCCAACTGCTTGGACCGAGCCTGTGGGCAGGCGGAGGCTCCGGCAGCCGTGTGGTGCTGGCCAGCCGGGGCTGCTTCCAGTATGCCAGGCACTTTCTGGGGCAGGGGATACCACTAGCACAGAAGTGGAAGCATAAACCCATTGCATCCACTGTTGTCCAAATATAGCCAACAGCTGCCAGGTTGGGGCTACAGGTGTGTGTGGTGGGGCAGGGCATGCTACAGCTGCAGGCGGATTGAGACTTATGTGTTGGTCGTAGTCCATAGCTATGGCTGTGTTTTGGGCAGTCCTGGATGCAGCTGTAGCTGCTGGGTTTGAACTCGGGCAGGAGTGGGACATGCTAAAGTTGCAGGAGGGTGCGCTCCAGGCAGGGGAGTGTGCTAAAGCTGGTTCAGGCCTTCACATTCTTCACAGTCCTGGGAGGGAAGGATTGTGGGGGGCAGGTGCAGCCCTTGATGGGTCACCAAAACTCATGAAGTGGCCTACCATCCCAAATAATTGCCCAGCCCTGGTCCTCCTCAGAGCTGCAATGTCCTGGTCTCACTACACGTGTCTCCCTAAGATGATTTGGGACAGCCCCTCTCAGGCTGTACTGATTGTGTCCCCCCTACTCCCTCCCACCTGGGGAGTCTGCAGTGGTGTAACTGTGATGGGGCAAACTGGGCACCTGCCATGTGCCCCGAGGGGGGGGAAAGGGAAGCAAAAAAAAAAAAAAAAAAGGCTGGCTTCTGTGTCACTGCAACGGCAGTGGTAACGGGAAGTTATGCCTGCCCCTGTGCTCTGCGCAACTGGCTGCGTCTCTACGCTGCTGGGAGCCTGGCTGGCCTTGTCATCACTTAGCGAGTACAGCAATCTTGAAGAGCAAATGCCAGAATTTACCAGGTGCTTTGGAGTCCAAGCTAGCGGAGCGGACATCTTGGAGACGTCAATCCCTGCAGTTGCTTTAGACTCTTAAGGAGCTTCATTTTTAGAGTCTTCTTGAAATGGAGTACCACACAGACTGGTATAAGTGATCAGAAACCAGTACAAATTGGTACCACAACAGACATTCAGTGCACAGAAACCGCCTGCAGAATGGTCAGAACTGGTTTAAGATCAACCTGCCTCGATATCTTACGTAACTGATTAGGTAAAACGTAACTGTTTTGGGTTAAAACCCTCTAGGAAGGAGCTGCAAGAGCAGATATAATCCAAAATATGCGGACTTCACTCAGTGCCTGCTGGGCCTGGGGTAGGGCCAGTTTTGAGGGGGAAAAAACCACTTAAGAGCAGAGCCTGCACACAGGCAGGTTTGTACCGTCCTGTGCGTATGTAGTTCAGCTAACAGAGGGAGCTGTAGATGTTGAAACCACCTCTTGAGTATTCCCAGCCCATCTGTCTGTACAAACAGTCACGTCAGCCTTGAAATCGTGATAACTGTGTGTAAACAATTTTCGCTTGCAGGTAGACTTCGACTGAGATGTTTCATAATATTCAGGAACTTGCCAAACCTGCTCTAATTATCATTGGTTACACACTTACGACACCCTGGATGTCACCTTACATGCATGTGTGAAGTAAATTTATGAGCCCAGTCCCAGACTATGCACTCTGAAGGCTGTACTCCGTTACGTCATCTCTGTCCCTCCGCAGACAAATGACCAAAGAATAAGACTGTCACAGATACTTTCATCAAGCAAGCCATCGGAGAGCAGTGGTACACATCAGATCGACCTTTACAAGCAGGCACATGCTTGTAAATTGAAAGTAATTCCTGGAAATTTTTTCATTTTTGTACCCCAGTTTCGCATACTGGTTTTTGAAGGGTAGAGATGGTCCCTGTCTGGGATGTAAGTGCAGAATACAAAGGACAGCTCCACCGTGTAGATTTAGGGCATCCAGGGAATAAGGGAATACATGGAATTCTCTTCTCCCCTCCAAGGATGGAGCTTTACACGTATAGATTTTGCTCATGATAGACGAAGTTTTGTATAAATCCCTGCTGCCAGTGTGAATCCTTGTTCCAAACTTTTGGCCTTGTTCTCTGAACCCCCTCTAAACTGGATTGAACTGAGTTTCCTCCTATATCTTTCCCCATCCACATTTCATCTCCCCTTAGACCTCAGCTCAGACTCACCATCGGTGCTTCTGCCATTCAGAGTTGGCTGCTTCTCTTTTCCGTTCCTTATTAGGTTGGCTTTTTTTGACCACGCTGGACATTATAATGCTGTGTTCTTCTCCCATTATGTGTTTTTTGTCGGGGTGGGGGCAGCTGTATATGTAGGAGGTGCTATCTGGGTCAGTTTATCAGCTCTTAGTTAAGTCAGCAGCCTTTGCGTAGGCCTTCATGCTGGATTCTCTACTGTGATGAGAGTATGTTGTAATGTGGGAAAGTAGCTGGTTTGCACTACTGCAATGATGATGTGGTTTTAGATTTTATCAGCGCCTCAGATGGACTGCAGTTGAATCTATGCACCACATGTCTATAATAACGAACCCTTAGTTGCTGGATTGATATTAATACTGCATAGCAGATCTCTAACAGCCCATTTGGGTAAGTGACCACCTGGCTGCTCTACCTGGTTCTGCATATTCTCTCTGCATCTTTACTCTTGCATGATTAGATAAGGAAGAAAACAACATCGATTTCACTCAGTGTACTTTGATTTTGAAAGTATTCTGAACTTCAGCTAAAAGCTGCTGCCAGGACCCTGCAACAGTGAGTAAGAGAAATAGCCATCAGCAGTAGAATAATGAGAGTTTTGGTCCCTCTGTACAGACATCTCAAGATGCAATGGTGAATCAGCTGCAGATTATTCTTGGCCTGCAGACTTCAGTCTGTGGGAGCAGCTAAATAAATCTCACTCGTAGAGATCGTAAACTTGGCGGGGGGAAGTGTGGAGGAAGGGGCTGATGTCTCTTGCGGTGTACAGTCTAAATGCAATGAACACTGACATGTATATTTTTGGGGAAGAGCAGACTGCTGCTGTTTATGTGCCAGCTGTGGGCACGGGGCTGTTCTGTGTTCAACTACTCCACGGGCACCAATAAACACTTTAATTTCTTTTTCTAATGGTGAAACAGGGTTTATGGGGATTAAATGCAGCAGCTGTCTAACTGACAGGTGCCTGCACCAAAACAGCCCTGTCCCGGCTTGTGGCAAATTAAAAGAGTAACAATCTCTTCTAATGTTCCTGAGCTAAAAAGCAGCCCACGTTCTTGACTGATGCCTTTTGTCGCCTACTGATTCTGTCATGGATTCCTGCCTTTGGGGAGTTCCCCACTTGTCCGTTGCGTTTTCATTTCATCCTCAGACTTGGGTTTCAAAAAATGATTGAATTTTCTGTAGACGTTACATTCTCCTTCCTTTCACTTCCCTTCCCTTTTTTTGCATGCCCCTTGAAAAAAAAAATTCAGACACTCCAGCCTCCCTGTACCGCTCTAGTTTGTGGGAATGACACTGGGAAACCAGCGGTCCCACCACTCCTGCCTGCTGGAATCTGCCGATAATGGAGCCTTTGGGGGACCCCCACCATGCTGCTGTATAGATATTGGTTAGCTGGCTGCTACTCTTGAGTGGGTGATTTACTGAAGCTGAGTGATGCTACTGGGTTGGGAAGGGTTCCTTGTTCTGGAAGGAGAAATTAAACGCGAGTCTTGAGTAGAAATGTGATTGTTGCAAACTGAAAGATAAAAGCTCCGTTCATTTGTCCTGTTACGTGTGGGTAGCTGGCACTCCACAGTGGGAGTGCATATTGGTCAGTACTCTTGCCACTGGCTGCTAACTCTGTGGTATCACACCGTTCGCCTGTGATAGCGATCACAATGCGTGTAATACAGCAGTGGGCAAAATATAACCTGTGGGCCATTCAGCCCACCACAGGATTTTATCTGGCCCAGTTGCAAAATGCATCCTGGGCTGTGCTGCATGCAACCAGTCCTGCCGTCCTTGGGTGTGCAGCAGGGCTGGGGTGGTGTGTGGCCAGACTCATCTTCCTGGCAGCCCCGGTAGCAGCAACCCCTTACTGCTGCGGTTGCTGGACCTGGCCCTGCTACCCAGATGCTCTGGCCTGTCCACCCTGCATCCATCGCTGGGGGCACCAGACAGAGCAGGCAGGCAGGCAGGGTCTCCATGCAGACAGGCCTGGGACCCCGTGGGCAAGGCATGCTTGGGCAGGTGGGGAGCAAGATAGGTAGGTGGGGCTGGAGCCAGGACCAAGGGGCAATGACAGCACAGGGCCATGCGGGGAACAGATAGTGGCTCTGTCTCGGGCCCCAGCCCCATGCTGTCACCACCCCACGATCTCAGCCCTGGCCCCAGCCCCACCTACCCACCCATCCCAGCCCAAATTGCCCACCCCTGGCGTAATAGGATGTCTAATGCTGAGGGTATAGATACATCACTGACGCAGAGTGTGAAACTAGTCTGAAATTAAAAGGCTAGATTAAAAGAACCAGCCAGTTGCCTCTTGAAGATAAAACAGTTAATGTCTGAGGGCCCCTGCTTACTCCCCATGCGGTCACATCCAAACTTGTCTAACCTTTTAATCAAGAGCAAAATCCAGTCCAAAATCAGGCAGACAGGCAAAAAAAAACAAACCCCCAAGCTCCAAATAGCACAAGTACTGTCTGGAAAGGGTTACCCAATCATTTTTGAAAGCTCACGTTATTTTTCCTTTGTCTAATTAAAGTTCAGGAAATATGAACTGACAGCTCTATAAAAGGAAATCATACCGCAGTTGACTTCCTTGACTAAAGCAAATTAGATTTTTGGCTCCTTTTTCTTCATGTTGTGGTTGTGGGCGTGTAGCTGACATCACTGCCGCACGGGCTGATCCTTCCCGAGCATTGTGGGAGACGGTGCTAGCTTGTTGGTTTCTCACCTGGTGCAAGTGCATCTCGCAGGACAGCATCTGTTGTCATGCAATGATCAGGACTTCTTTAGTAGCAGGGCAGAAGTGACTTTCAGGTCCAACTCGGAGGGCGTGTGCAAGGCTGTGAACGGGAGGTCTGAGCGAGGGGTTTTAAAGGGATGTTTATGAACTGGTGGAGCTGGAATAGAGGGTAAAAGTTTCTTAGTACGTCTAAGTGGATGTATACTAACATAGCTGCTCCTACATTACCTGGACCCTTTTTACCACTTGTAATGTAAGCTGGACTGATACGTCCCCTGCTAATCAGTTAGAATGTCTTATACAGGCAGTCCTTGGTCTTATGACACAATTGGTTCCTGAAAACCACGTCTTAAGTCAAAACGTTGCAACTCAGAACCGATTTTTCCCATAGGAAACAGTGTTATAAATGGGGGGTTGGTTCCTGAAACAAGGCCCTGATGCCCTATTTTCACCGAAAATAACCCAGAATTTTGTACTCAATCAATTATAGAGGAGTAATATAGCTGCATTAATGAATTTATATTGTAAATAGCAATCATTTATTTGGAAGGACTTCTTTGACTAGACTTTGCTGGACTTTTTGAAGGGTTCTTGGCTGGAGTCTTCTCAGGAGTCTTGGCTGCAGGTTTTTCTGGAGTCTTGGCTGCTTTCTTAAAGAAAGTGTCCAAGGAAGTTTGGGCAGATGTTCTTCAGGGAGATGGGCAATGCAGTGAACTTGTTCGCTGGCATGGCATGGTATCGGATCAAGCGTCATAAAGTCAAAACTGATGTCAGAAAGTTGAAACGGTGTCAGTTTATAAAGGTTGTAAGTGCCATTCATTGTAACTCAAACCATTATAAGTCGAGGACTGCCTGTATTCACTTCTTGGTGTATAATTATGTCATCATATGCATCTCCTCTGGGTCAGGACCCTCATTTAAATCCCACTAAGGTCAATGGAAGTCTTTTGATGGCTCAAGATCATCCCTAGCTCTCACAAATGACTCCTCATTTCTCCTATCCCTTTTCTGGGTGATAGTGAAGAACTTAATTAATTTTTTGCTGCTTGCGTGTCCCAATTCTTTTAGCTGGAAGAACAGATGATATTGCAAAAGACTCGTATTTGCAAAAAACTCATGTTGTCATTAGAGCTGGGTGAGAGGATTTTTCCTTTTCTGCAAAAACATTGAGGTTTAAAACATTTTAAAAAAAATCCTATTCTGCTTTGGGGAGAAACCATAACCCTCTAAAGGTTTTTGTGGGAATTTTGTGTGTGAAGAAGAGAAAGGCACCTCCCCCTGCACCTCAGTTCCCCTGAATAATGAATGTCCTGACCACTAGGGTATTCTGTGCTAATCCTCTCTATATTTCTTCTCTTGGAATCATTTCAATTTGTATGAAAATACTAGATGAGGCAAGGATTTGAACCTGGGTTTCTTGCAGTGGGTCAAACTCTTCGCCCCTGCCTAGCCCTGGAAGAGTTGGTTACATATCCACCATGGAATAGCTTAACCAGAAAAGATTTGGGAGCAGTCACAACCCAACGGGTAGTGCAGTTATGCAGGTTGCGGGAGAGTGGCACAGTTGCTTTTTGAACTTGTATTCTCCACTCCTCAAACGAGTGTCCAAACTATTGTAGGATGGCTCATGCATGCGGGCTCTCATATATTTTGGCCAGAAATTTCTAGCACTGAGTGAGCTTTCCCACTAAAGGCCCACGGAAAGCAGTACACTCCTGTGAAAGATTTCAGTTCTGCTGAACTTGTGATTTCTGACAAAAGAGGTCTTGTCACAAGGTTCCCAAATGGCACTAATCACCATTTGCTTTTCTAAAGTAATAGGTAAAAAGCGCAAGAGGAGGAAGAGCTTAGTAAAAATTGCACCCGCTAAGCAAACAGATTCTTATCTTGTTAAAGATCCCTGTGCAAAAAGGTGATGATTGAGTGCCCGGCTCTGTGAGAACAGAGATGGAGGCTTGAGCGTAGTCATTACGAAACCCAGACGTGATTCTGGGTTCCTAATAAGGTAGGTGATCTGCACTGTTGAAACACCTTCAAACATGTTTGCTTGCCATCAAGTAGCATCTTTGAGGGAAAGGGTCATGGCTGGAGATGAGGTGTGCTCCAGCAGGCTTTTGCTGATGCAGTAGCCTGGAGTTGCCAACCCTTACAACTTACGGCAGCCCTGAAGCTTTTCTGGGCTGAACCCAGTGCCAAACGGGTCCCAGAATGGCAGGGCGAGATGGTTGGTCTCTAAAGGCAGTGTACACCTATAACTGAGCCTTGCCATCTGCATGGAGCTCAGCTTTCACTGTGCTATGTGAAATAAATACGGTATGCAGTCTCCCTCTGATGCTTTTCATCATCACTCTCTGAAGCACTTTGTAAGTGCTTTTACTGAAGCATGTAAGACCTGTCCGTGGGTTGTGGCCTACGTGAGGTAGTAGTATCCCTTAGGCTTGTCTTGATCTCTCCTGTGTCCAGCACTAGGAGAAGAGGTCCTGTACACTGTACTGTACAACCTGGCGTGGAATATGCAACTTCGCAGCTCAGACTCCACAGAAATGTCTACAGGACGTTTAACTGACAGCACCGTGGTCCAAATAAATATTAGTATCTTTAATAGGAATGGAGCAATTGTTATGATCGTTAGATTTTTAGGAATACGCTTCATTGGCAAAAACGCATTTTACCTGTGCTGAATTAACATTAGCTAAAGTAAAATTAAAGGAAACTTGCAGATCGAAAAGTACCACATACGAGTCTGCATTGTCACCTGCACTTATCTTGGTTTTAAAGCACTCTGAGGTATCCGCTGCATTTAACAGGCATCCTGACTCTGACTAATGATTACAGCTGTACATAGGATAGAAAGATTAGAGTCTCAGTTGCCTGCTTAATATGTAAATGTACCCAGTTATGTGCGAGTGCTTTTAATGAAGTAACTTGCACTTCTGTTTCCATATATCAAGAGTGACTGATGCTAAAAGCACCCTAGGTGCCTTCTGGAAACCGCAAATGCAGAGAACCTGTTTTTGTCTCCTTAAAAAAAATTTTGTAGACCCAAGGTTGAGATTTCCTGGGGGGGAGAAAACAGCCCAGTCTGAGTTTAATCTAAACTAATCCACATTGTTGGCCTCACTCCTGCAGTATCTGTAAATTCTCAGATGGAAATAATCCATCAGGATCTTGTGTAACAATCCACACAGTATCTTAAATAAACCGTCTCTTTGGCTGTAGCTTACAGCTGACACCCACTGTAAATTATCTGGTGATATCCTATATGAAAGACTCTAGATTGAAATGAATGCTGTTGTGTTAAATGCATGAGGTCCTCTAATATTCTCTGTGTGGGAAGGAGGCTCATTCCCTGGTCTTTCCTACCAGCTAATATAAAGCCTTGCATCCGTTGCAAAGCTCCTTTCATGAAAACAAGTTCTTTTGCTTGGGTTAAGCAAAATTGCAGAGCTAAATAACAGCAACAAAAAAATCATGGCTGAGAATAAAAAGCATCATTTGATTTGTGCAGTGCAAAGGTAAGGACTTCCAAAGGGACAGAAAAGTTCTGCGTGAAAGATGATGTCTCTTCTCACCGAAACTGGACCTGGAATAAAGCGACACTTATTTATGCAAGATTTATGGCAGGATCCCTTGTGAGGAGGACGTGATTTACCTGCAGTGTTCAAACCCATTGGGGCCCTTGGAGCTTAGCAATACAGCTCTCAACTTGAATGTAGAAAGGGTAGCTCAGGCCCAAGGTCCAGTGTTCGCTCTGATTTCCAGGGACCTGGCACTGAGGGCGGTAGGACGTCCCCATGGCTGCAGTCTGCTCCAGTACACGCACGCATGTCATCCTCAGGCTCTTCAGTGGGACTCTGGGTAAAGCTTCCTCGCACCGGTCCATGGACTTGTACTCCTGGGCAGCAAAGGCCCCTGCAGGAGCACGGAGCAGCAATGGAGACATGGGGCTCACAGGCCTTTTTTGCATATCCTTGGGTATCTCCAGTCTCCGTGGCTTCCCTAGGGCAAAACTTACCCCCAATATAGCAATTGTGTGAGAAGTTTGGCAAGAAGATCCTTAGCTAGGAGAGGATGAGGATGTAGTAAAGGGCTAGGAATGGGGCAAGGGCAGGCTGCGTATTCCTGGGGTCCTTAGCCAGGCAGCAGGGCAGGCTGGCACCTCATAGACCAGCTTGATCCGTAACTGAACCCTTCAGTCTGAGCTTTTCTGTTTGGACTGAAAGTTGGTCTACGAGGTGCCACCCTGCCCTGCTTTCTGTCCAACTCCAGACTAACATCGTCAGCTAACTGCCTCTGGGTTTCTTGTGTTTGCTTTCTGTAGGTATTTCTGGATTTCTCTGAGCAACAGGTTCCTGGTTCAGCTGCATGGCTGTTGCAAAAGCATCTTTAATGCAATGATGACAACTTTTTTTTTTTTTTCTTTTTTCTTATTTTGCCAATAGAAGGGCAACCCATGACACACTGCCCGAGAGGAATCCCTTCTGAGTCAGATCAGTCTTTCATCCTGCCCCTAAAACCACTGTGCGTGTTTCAAATTCACTTTTTGCAAAATAAAGACCATTCTGCTGCATCCCTCGTTGAAGCCAAGGAGAGAAGTTTTGCAGTGGTTGTAAAATTCAGTGAGATGCTGCAAGCTAAGCATTATATAATGTCTGCTCTCTGGGATTCTAGCTGTAAAGCTTCTCAGTTGCTGCAAGATCTCACAAAGATAAAATGCACTACAGTGCATTGCTGTCAGAGGAATTTAAAATATTCAAATCCTGTTATATCTCTCCTTTGCTCCCCTCTTTCGCTATCAGGTATTTCGGTGGTTGAGAACACACAGCACTTTCTCCTCTTTTTGAGATCTGTAGAGAAAGCTAAAAAGCTTCCCTTTCATTTCAGGAGACTCGCTGGTCACGATAGCTAGGTCTGGTGGCACCGCCTATACAGTGGTCAAACCCTTTCCTTAATGAGACCCTGTTTTAAATTGCTTATGACACTGACAGACGTTAACCATGAAGGCTGAAATTTTCCGCTTTGAGTTTCTGCCTCCACAAGATTTCCCTCCCCCCCTGCAGTTGAGCCATTTCCGAGACTATGGGGAAAAGAGCTGCTTTGCAATGTTAAAAAAGACTCAATGAGGGTTTCTTTGAAAAGCTCCATCTGCCTCATGCTTCAGAGCAGCGGCTTGAAATCTGGAAGGCAGGTGGGGATTGCTTTGTTGGGAAATCTGCCCAGAGCCTTGTTGAAAAATTTCCCTTCTCCTGTGCTCACTCCTTACCTGTTTGGGTTTCAGCAGCTGACTCTCAATGAAGAGAGCATGCACCATCCCTTCGAGTGTGTGAGACCAGACAGTGCTGTGGCATCTCTGCAGAGACGGGCGCCCTCAAGCCAAAGGCTTGGTTTTTCCCTGGAATGGCTGCCCGTGGCTACCAAAGTTCAAGCACTGGGACTGGCAGCACAAGCCCATGGTTTTTTCCTCTCTGGCCTCCTTGGTGCTCATGCAACAGGGAGGAAAGCCACTTCATTTTAATGCAGAGGGGACAAGAGCAGGACCGGCAGGGCTGCAAGAGAGGAGCGGGAAGGATTCGATTGTTACAGGGATCCCGATTGAGGAGACGAGAGCTGGAGTCCGGCAGGAAGACAGAAAGATGATGGGAAGAGGAATTGGGCAGATTTTCATAGATTTCATAGACGTCAGGGCTGGAAGGGACCTCGGAAGATCATCGAGTCCAGCCCCCCGCCCAAAGGGCAGGAAGTCAGCAGGGGTCATAGGATCCCAGCAAGATAAGCATCCAGTTTACTCTTGAAGGTGTTCAATGAAGGCGCTTGAACCACCTCCGGTGGCAGGCTGTTCCAGACCTTGGGGGCTCGGACAGTAAAGAAATTCTTCCTTATGTCCAGCCTGAAACGATCTTGAAGTAGTTTGTGACCATTCGACCTCGTCATCCCTTGGGGCGCTCTGGTGAACAAACGTTCCCCCAGATGCTGGTGGTCACCCCTGATAAACTTGTAGGTGGCCATCATTTGAAGCGGGTGTTGCAGAGCTGGAGGTAAAAGGTGCAGGGGGGGGGGACACATTCTTGATCAGGACCTGGAGCCACTGGATGAGATCTGCGACTGGCTGGGCAAGGAGACCAGAAGAAGGAAATACAGAAGTGTTACAATGAGGGGGAGAAAGAGGCATAGGCAAGAAGCCCATGAAGGCAGACAAGCACCAGGGGCCAGTAGAGACAAGAAATGTAGGGAAGGCAGAGACAGAATGGGAGGAAGGGAGAGCTGTCAGTGTCAAATCCACGGAGAGGATAAAAACGGCTATCGGATATTTTTGTTAACTCGAGTAACAAAGGTCTCTGCCATGGTCTGACAGGTCCCATCCTGCTGCTGACCTAGGCCAAGCATCAAATCAATGTCTTCTACCAAATTCCTAGTTTTTCTGGTGGGATTTCGGCAGGCTGAGGGGGATCTGCCTCGATTCTAGGCGCTGAGCATGCCTTAGCCAAGGCTACAGGGAGGCGTCTCTGTCTACTCCATCCACAGCTGGGAGCCTGCTCCAGAAGGGATGGACTTTCCACTATTGTTGACAAAGCAAGCATAGATACCTCATGGCAGGGGTGGTGGTGGCAGTGGGGTCCCTTTGTGCAGGGTCCTTGTTCAAGATGTGGGAGTCAGAGTTTCTCCTCTGCATAAGAGGACTCGGCTCCGCATCTCCCCCTGATGGTGCTGAACCATCAGGTTATAGGCTGGGCTGGCAAGAGCACTCTCCATCTCTACTTTGGAAGATGGGCCCCTGGCACGCATCAGGCATTAAAGAGGCCCTGCTAACCTTACTCATACAGCCCCCCCAAACAGGAAGTGATATGGAGCAGAGAAGTTAATCCAGGGTAATTCCAAGTTTCTGAAGTTTATTAGCCTCATCAGCTGGCAAACATGAAGGAGAGTATTTTTTAAATAACTGTGTTCAGAAACTTTACAATTGGAATAAGACGTTTCCCTGTTTGAATTATGGAGCATTATTTTGTGGATAATTGTGCTGATTTGCATGGAGCATTTTAAACATCTGTCTGATGATTATCTTAAACTGATTTGTTATACAGAACTGAATGCACTGGTGTCTCTGCCGGTGTTTAGAGTAGATGATTCTCCTGCCACCAGAAGAGCTGAAATGGAGAAGAAAAAGAATAAACCTGCACAGGTGGAAAGCCAAAACATCCTTGCAGAGTTCAGCGCTGGCTTTCTTGACTTCTCCATTTAGACTGGGGGGAAAAATTGCTACAAGTAGAATTTGCATGGAAGGAAAGAAAAGCTCTGCCACTACGCTGCTGTGCGCCCTTGTGCTAGTCACTCCACTTCTATCTGTTCCCTTCCAGTTTTATCTGTCCTGCCTCGTTAGAGGAAAGCTCTTCAGGGCTTTGACCATCTCCCTCTATACGTTTGTACAGTCGTCCTTCTGCATCAATGGTCCCTCTCCATCTTCAGTGGAGGCCAGTAAATGTTACCCTCGTGACCTCAAGTCAAGGGCAGCTCTAGTTCTAAGAATTCAGATTAGTTCTGATTCCTCCTGTGCTTGTGACTCAAAAGTACGTATATTTTTTCAACTGATTGTTTCTTTGTTTTGCTGCCAACAGCCTCAGAAATCTTCATGTCCGCTCTGCCTAGCGTTATGTGCTACTGACGTTCGTGGAGTTACCAGCAAAAGCACTAATGCCTCATAGACTAGGCGCTGCACAGCTAAAAAATTAAATGCGTCCCATTCTAAATGGACAAGTTTGCTCTTACTGAAGGGAGAATAATAGAAAGGAAAGCCAACAGCGGAAAAATCAACCCATTATTCAGCCTGTCTAGGAGACCAAGCATTATACCTTATTCCACTCATTTCTGATTGACTGTACCTATTTATATACATAAAGCAATCCACATTTCTGTCAGTGGCTTTAATCTTTTACTTTCTATTGAGAGGCTGACCTAGGATTCAGGGGAGTAGCTATTGTAAATTTGGAGAAAACGTCATTATCCTTCTTTTATCTGATTTACAAGTGCATCAATGCACCTGTTAAACCCTCCCACACACAATAAAAGCAGTCAGCACATCAGACATTAACTGATCAGAGCTCTTTAATGACCACCAAAGAGGAGGAAAATGGCAGAGTCGTTAGCTTGCAATGATATCTTGGCAGAGAGTTATCAACTGCAAGCCTATACAAGCCCATCCATAAATGGTGTGGAAACAAGTACAGAAAAGCTGTAGCTATTATGAGCTAAAGTATCTTCATTCCTCCTCCTTTTATAGTAGAGGTTTGTATGATGTGTTCACTAGCATCAGCCAAGCTCTTTATTGGAGGGGGGAAGAAACTTGAAATTGTAGATTGATTTACTGAATCTCTCCTTAGTGCGGTGTCTGTGTCATCTTATTTGTTTGTACAGCTGCTAGCACAATCAGCCACTGGGCCATTTATAATAATAGCTCCATTCAGTCCACCTTAAAGTGCCTGGATCTCAGCAGTCCATTGTGATTTATTTTGATGAAGAAAACTCTATGGTTCAAGAGTTTCAAAATTAACTATTGATTCTGGGCACCTCAATTTACAGGTGTCCAGCTAGGAACATCTCACATGGGCCTGATTATCAGATGACAGGTACTCAGCACTCTCTGAGTCAAGTCCCTTAACAGCATCTATATTTTGGTGCCCAAAATCACTGGTCACTTTTGAAAATATGAACCTACATTTGTGGGAAATTAAAAAAAAAAAAAAAAAAAAAAAAGCAAATTATTGTTAGTTACCAGCTTGAAGATGCAGCTAACTAACTCTTTGCCCTGAAACTTTCCAAGTAAGATGCTAAGATGTCCAATATAAGCAGGATTAAGGGTTTTTACTGTGCAGTAACATGCACGTGTAGAAGTGTGTGCTTACTGCTCAGTAAACTATGCTAAATGCGCGTTACTGCATCTCATGTAAATGTGCCCATGGATAAGCATAATCTTATAGGAAGGGTCTTGACCACTGCAAAGTAGGGCTGGCTGTGCAAAGCTTCGGTCCCTGATTCGATTTGGCGGAAATTTGGCCTGATTCGGTGGCCGAATCTCCAAATCTAATCAGGAGACCCTTTAATCTCTCTAAATCAAATTGGAACTCTCCTAATTGATTTGGAAAGATTCGCAATTTGGACATAGGCACGGATTAAAATGTTTTTTCTACATACCTCAAGGTACCAGGCAGCTCGTGAATGCTGAGATGGTGGGGTGGATGGAGCGTCCCACAGGAGCATGTGGGGACCCCCAGCACGCTCAACAGCAGACACGGAAACGGACCAGAACCGCTTCCATGTTCGGTTCAGATTTGGCCCGAAATGGGGACAGTTGTTTGATATGTTGATTCAGATCACTGTCCCTGATTAGATTCGGCTTGACAACTGGTGCCTCCTGGGTCTGGGGGGACACCTGGGGTCTTCCCGTGGCTGATCACTGAGCTGGGGGTGGGCACTGCACACTCGGCGGCAGACCCGGAAGCAGACAGGAAATGCTTCCAGTCCACTTCTGGGTTCACTGCTTGGCATGTTGGGGGCCCCCCGCACTCCTGTGTGACACTCCATCTGTCCAAGCGTCGCAGCATTCACAAGCCACCCTGGTACCTCAAGGTAGATAGAAAAAACATTTAAAGCTGTGTCTACGTCCGAATCACTGATTCTCTGAATCAGCATCGAATCTTCAGATTCTGATTTGGCCGAATCGAAACGGGGACAGTGATTCGAATCAACGAATCGAATCACTGTCCCCAATTAGGGCTGAATCCGAATCGAATATGGCCCATTTCGCACACCCCTACTGCAAAGCGAAGCTGGCCGGGTTCTCACCCTCCACCCAGCAGTAGAAGATCCCAACTTCCCTTCAGTCTGTGCCTGCTATTTATAGATAACTGGTTCTGATAGCCTAATAAGTGGTCTCTGGTTGGTTTGATTTACATTTCTTTGTTTCACTGAAACTTGTAGAACTGGATTAAACTAGATTTATTATAGGCCAAAAAGGTACCAGTTATTTAGGATTTGTCTCCTTGAGAAAGTAATGCTGACAGTAGGGAGAATCGTTTCTTTTTCCTTCCCATGGTAGAAAGCTGTTCTAACCCTGGCTGTCAAGGCTGCCTTGTTCTTGCTGAGGACTTGTGCTCTGTCTGATTGTGTCTAGTGAGACAGGTGGGTTGTTTGCTCTGCTCTGCTGACTAAGCCAGCTGTAGCACCTGCAAGGATTTACACTATGGTCACTCAGGCCAAGGACTTTGGGGCCTTTTCTGCTTAGCCACATTTTGCAGTTAGTCACTCAGGCACAGGCTTTGAGGCCTTTTGCTCCTTGGCTGCCTTTTGCAGCTTGTTACTGCTATGTAGGCCAAACTTAGGTCTGGAGGCCTGGCTTACATCATCATGTGGTTAAATGTACTCCAGTTTCCTGTAGCCTCTGATACGTGGTGGAGGGAGGCAGATAGCATCTCATCCAGCCACCTTCACGTGCACAGCCCAAGTGGCCACAGACTGATCAAATGGGGACAACTTTCACCCTGGGACTAGGCTTGCCCTTTCACCTGGGAAGTATGCCACAGCTTCTTTGCCACTGCAAAACAGAAGAAACCTTTGAGCTTGCTCCCTGTAGGAGAGACATATTTATGCTTCATACTGTTAGACTTCCCTGGATGTGCCCTTTGGAGAAGTCCGGTGAGAAGATTCCTGTTTAAGCAGATCCTTCCACTTATCAGGTATTTGAATTGCTTGGTAGATCAAATACCGACTATCAAAGCAAAGTCACTACAGCACTGACACTGGCAGAAGTCCTTGCTATTAAGCTGTCTACACGTTCCAGAACCAGTGAAATGTTTGTCAAGGAAGAATGTGTGTTGGCAATGTTGCTTGATCTATATTTCAAGGGCAGAAATGAAACCGTACTTCCCCATGACGCGGACATAAATCATCAGGAAGAGTCTGTCATAAAAAGCTGCAATCCATGACATTGTCCCTCTCCTCCTCCCGCTTTCTACCTCTTGCATGCAGGGCAAGTGATCTGTTCCTGGCTTGTTCCAAGCTGCAAAACGAAACAAAGCAACAAGCAAGCAAGCAAAAACACCCACTTCAGAAAACAGCAGAGAGAAGTGGCTGCAGCAGAATGAGCAGCAAAACCCGTGGTACCTTATTTTGCATTCAGAAGCACAATTTTAACCTGGCAAGAGAACGAGGACCTGAAGGTTTACCATTCTCCTAAGTTACATTTGAGAGTTTTACCTTCACACCCAAGCAGCTACTTTACTTTATGCTCTTTGAGCATCCAGCATCCTAATTAGGGTGTATGTATAGAGATTGATCTGTCATGTCAAAAAGCCAGATTTATGGACAAACACAGCTATGTTAAGGTGCATTGGCCAGACTGGAAAGGAGAGCCATAATCAAACCATCAAAATAAGTCTGCACTGGAAACCTAGCTGAAGTAAGGAAGAAGTCAGATTGGGCTATTTCAGACTGCGATAGTGCTCACAACGCTGATGGCCGCAGGCCCACAGATCTTTAGTCTGCAGGCCTCTTGGGAAAGGTGTACTCTGGGTCATTTATCTAGCATTGGTGTAGGGAGACAGACATGTTAACACAATCAATGCTGAGTTGATTACCTTGCTTTGAGGCAGATGCCTTCCACTCAATATAGGTTGCAAA
This sequence comes from Alligator sinensis, assembly GCF_000455745.1. NCBI lineage: Eukaryota > Metazoa > Chordata > Crocodylia > Alligatoridae > Alligator > Alligator sinensis. The sequence goes on from NW_005842107.1 coordinate 214,835, forward strand.
GGCAATAGGGAGGAAGGTCTATACCATTCACTTCTTCTCACTTTTAGTCATTGTTAGGTTAGACAGGTGGATGGGATGAGTTCAGCCACAGGTTGGTCACAGAGGGCTGAAGAATTTATTGAAACCCATAGTGAACCATTAGTTAACGCTGATCTCAAGTTATTTCATCATTCATCTATGAAACTATAGGCTTTCTTTTGATAAGGGAAGTGAAAAGTCACAGAAAAATCTATGGCTAGAGCTGAGGACAATATATTTATTTGGACTGAAAGGAATCATTGACAGTGGCAACAGTCCATATCTAGATAAAGCTATGGTAGAACTGTCAAGGATAATGCAGTGTAGCAGTATGCTATAAATATATCTGTTGTGTACGTTGGGAGAAGTGTAGGATTTGGATATACTTTAATTTTCAGTTAGAACTCTAGAGGTTGTGAAACAGCATCTATCAAATTTAGGCATTTAAAAATGAGAAGATCCAGATAGCTTGCATCCAAAGAGTTTTGAAAGACCTGGCTGAGGAGCTTTCCCGATGGCTAATGCTGTTTTTTTTTTTTCAATATGTTTGGAATACTGGGACAAAATTGCAGGGCTGGAAGAAAATGAATGTGCTGATACTTAAAAAGGAGAAATGGGACAGCCCATGTAATTATAAGCCTGTCAGCCTGACATCAGCCTGATGCAAAATAAATAAACAAAAATAAAGGGAATGGTTGATAGAGGACGCTATTAATCCCGAATTAAAAGAACGCAATATAATTCATGCTATCAACAGGGGTCCATGGAAGATTGGTCCTGTCAAAACTAAGATGGTAAACATTTTGGAGGAGATTATAATTTTGCTTGCTGACAAGGCTATCTTTGATGTACTGTAATGAGACTTCTGTAAATCATCTGGCTTGGGACCTTGCAACTTTTTGATTTAGAAATTAGAATGATACAAAGTGAACACACCGCACACATTGGATTATTTTAAACTCTGGGAAAGCGGCAGGCCTTGAAATAGAATTGGTAACGGGGAAACATTGTGCAGGTGTGTTTCTAGCGGACACCTCATGTTGCCTACTGCTATTTTGCAGTGCTTCACTTGTGTCTGGATAGGGATGACATTATATAGAAAGGGAGAGAGAGCAGGGGGACAGCCTTCCTGCTGTCCAGCCATTGTGTCCTGCTCTGGGTCTCTTCCAGGTGCTCACTGGGAGCCTGACCCCAGCCAGACCTGGAGCAGGACCTACTGCCAAGTACTCCATGCCCTGCCAGGCCCCTGCCACAGCTGGAGCTGAGCCCTCCAGCTCATTTCATGGACCTTTCTGCTAGATGAGGGGGAAAGTGGACTCACCTCTTACCTCTCTGTTCTGCACTTCCATCCCAGTGAGGTGAAGGGGAGTAAAGTGCAGAGCTGCAGGCTTGGCTGGCATTAGCTGTAGCAATCTGAGATGCTCTAGGCAGAAATGGCCCAGGGCTGTAGATGTGTGACCCCTCACTGGAATGCTGCCTTTAGGAAAGTGCATTTCACTGGGAAAGGCTTCAGTTGGTAACCCTGCTTACGGTGTGGGAGGTCATGGACCTGTAGGTGTTTTAGACATGCACAGTCAAATGGCTGAGGGCCTGGTTGTGCCATTTCCTGATCAGGGCCTTAAATTGAAAAGTAAGGGGTCAAGGAGGGCAAAATCCTGCTGACACTGACAGGTATGCACAGCCTGCAGGAGCCCCTTGTGCAGGGGGCAGTGGGAAGCTGGGGCTCAGTGTGACCTGTGCCAAGGTAGGGAACACTCTCCCTTTAAAGGCATTGTTGCTGAGGCTGGTTAACCCTCACTTGTAGATGGCAGCTGAAGGTGTCTCACTACTGTTGGCATTGGATTTTGAACCCAGATGCTTTGTTCCAGTGGGGGACCCAACCCTCAGACTGACCACAACCTTTCCATTCGATTATAGGCAAACTTATTGACACACAGTGATAACAGAAAAGAAACAATGCAAGCAATCAAGCAATTCTATATATCTACCAATCCTAGGGCTGTCATCAGAGTCAAGAAATGTCTGACCAGGATGCAGGCTTCATTCTGAGGCTCTCTCTTAGGTGTCAGATGTCAGCAGCCCGGAGGTGGGATGCTGAGGTTCTGCGCCCACCCCCCACCCCCACCAGTGGGGTACATAAGATGGGCTGGTGGTGTGCCCTCTGTCCATGGTGGCCTTGGGGACTCCTCTCAGGGAGGAGGACCCTTTGTTACACTCAAGTCTCTGCTTTTGTATTCTCCTTCCCTCCTGATGACTCTCCATCCGTGGCTGTCACTGATTGGTCTCTCTATGTTCATCATACTGTTCACATTCTGTTTAATCATCATATTCCCAGCCCATCACATGCACATCCCTCCCAAAACAGGAATTTCAGGCCCCCCTCTTTGGCCTTGTGAGCTAGTGCCACCCTATCTCATGCTATGGAACAGTTTTGTACATGCCCACAATCTCCCAGGCTATGTGTATTCTGTTGGCTTTGTTGTGTCTGGGTTAGGCACCCTGTCTGCCTCGCAGGCTGTGTGAAACTGTGTGACCACCAGGCCTTTAGAAATCAATTAACCCCTGCTGCCTATCTTTAACCATTCTAATAAATATATGTATATACCTATCAGCCAGTTTCCTAAAAGCAAACCTTTAAATACCATTTTCAAGCAATCAACTACCAAGGCCCAGATCTGCAGTCCTACAGGGGGTGCACTCAGCAGAGATCCTATGGCGCCTCCAGATATAGTAAGTGGCAGTGGTCCTGTGAGGCAGTAGAAATCCTTATTGACAGCCCTAGAGGCAGCGGAGCAGCTCTCCCATATGGCAGCAATCCCAAATGGCATGAGGGGAGGTAGAGACCTGAGTGGTGCTCCCTAAAGCAGCAGCACAGGCTCTGTACCTTAGCAGTGACTCCAAGCGGTTAAAGCAGTGGCAACAGCAACCCAGGTAGTGCTCTTCAGCAGTGGCATTCCTCTACCCAGCACTACCCCCATGCACTGGGACTGGTCCCTGGAGGCCTGGTGCCAACCCCTCCCACTGGGATTGTTCCATGGAGGCTCAGCACTGCCCCCTCCTACCAGGATTGGTCCTTGGGGGCCTGGCACAACCTTCTCCCACTCCAACATATTGGGATTAGGTCCTGAGCCCTGGAACTGTCCCCTCCTTACTCCCCACACAGGGATTAGGCCCTATGGCTCAGAGCTGTCTCTGCTTGACCCTACATGCTAGGATTGGGTGTCTGATTCAGCACACAGAGCCCAGGGCTCCCTATGGGTCTGGTAGTCTGGTGGTAGGGAAGTGGTGCCTTCACTCTCCCACCACCAAATTTTCAGACTTATGGGGGCTGGAGGATGTGGATCTGGCCCATGGATTAGGGGCTGAGCACCCCTGATTTAGATGGTTGCGATGGATAATCCCTTGAATGTGAGCTTCAAGCATGATGTAGCCAGCAGGGCCAATATGATTCATTGTCCTCAGGGGAATCTTGAGTATGGGTAGGGTGATCAGATTTGGCATTTGTACAATGTCTTTTGAAAAACTCCATCCACTTCTAGTGTCCGCATTTTAAGAAAGAGATTGATAACATGGAGAGAGTTCAAAGAAAGGCCACAGGAATGATGAAAGCATCAGACAACATGCCCTACCTTGAGAGACTCCGGAAACTCAACCTCTTTAGCTTATCAAGGAGAAGATTAAGGGATGATTTCATCAGTTTGTAAGCATCTATGTGAATAACAACACTCTGATAATGTGGTCTTCAGGATTTAGTCAAAGGTATAGTAGGGTCCAAGGGCTAGAAACCAATGCTTGACAAGTTCAGAATAGAAGTAAGACACAATTTTTTTTAACAGTGAGGGTACTGAAACATTGAAATGACTTCCTGGGAGCTGCAGTAGATTCTCCATCACTGGCAGTTTTTAAATCAACATTAGATTTTTTTTTCCCCCTAAAAGAGTTCAAGCAGGACTTAATTCACCAGTGTGCTGTGGCCTTTGTTATGCAGGAGGACAGAGCAGTGGATCACATTTGTCCTTTTTGGCCTTACATTCTGTGATTCCATGAAAACCAGTTGAAATCTAAAATAATCCTCATTTTGAATACATTTAATCACAACAGCAAATTCTCCACCTAGTGGAGCACTTCCAGGTCCATCAGGGAGTGCACTGGGTGCCCCTCCCAGCTCAGCAACTGGTGCCTACTGGGTCTGGGGGGGCACCCAGGGGCCCCCCGTGGCCAATCGCTGAGCTGGGGAGCTGCAAGGGGGCTCCCCAATGTGCTTCCCAGTGGACCCCGAAGTGGACTGGAAATACTTCTGGTCCACTTCTGGATTTGCTGCTGAGTGCACAGGCCCCCCTCCCCGTGCTCCTGTGAGACGCTCCATCCACCTCAGCATTGCAGCATTCACGATCCATGCCTGGTACCTTGAGATATGTAGAAAAAACATTTAAAGCTGTGTCCATGGTGAAATCGCTGATTCTCTGAATTAGCATCGAATCTTCAGATTTGGATTTGGCTGACTTGAATCGGGAAAGGTAATCTGAATCAACAAATTGAATCACTGTCCCTGATTCGGGGCAAATCCAAATTGAATACAGCCTGTTTTGCACACCCCTAGGTATCAATAGCTGTATATGCTTCCCAGTTACAATGATTAACTTCCTCCTTGTAACGTAGTTCTACATATGCTGGATAAACTAAGCGGTACAAAGCCAGGCAAAAGGGACTGTGAAATAACAGAGGGAAAGATGCGCTTGAATGCCCATCCTCTGCCGCCTTTCTCACCGGCCGTGTCATGCCTCAAGAAAAGTCCAGTGGATCTCTAACATCATATAAATATAGAGCTCATTCCCTCAAGGAAAAAGAATGGGACAAAATTGCTGTCTTCTCTATGAGATCAATAATAACCTGCAAGACGTTAAATCATCCTTTATTAATCTGATGAATAAGCCTGGTACATGGATCAACAGCACAGAAAATAAAATGTCTGCCCTGCAGCAAAGAGTGTCAGCTATGGAAATAGAAGTGTCTTTCCTTTTATCTAAAATAGATAATTTTGAAAATGAGGTTAGGAGATCAAACTGACGTGTGAGGCTTATCAGAGGTGAGATATACTTCTCTTTGGAAAGCAATTGCATGATTACATGGGCACTAGTGCTTTTCCTCTACCCCAAATTTACAAGGCACTACAGAGATGCTCATCCTCACCATCTGTAACAGGACATGAATTAATAAGATCCTGGTGTGGGAGCTTGCTGGCAACCACCCGGTCTGCCGACTAGAAGGGCTCTGGACAATTGGTGGGACGTTCCCACCAATCAGGTGATGGAAGGGGAGAGGCTTGCCCTGACCCTACCCAGGAGCAAGCTGGACCTGGGTGAGAACTAACCCCCCACCCTTGCTTCGATTGGTCCATTTTCAATCTGGGGGCGGAGCCCCTGGAGGGAATAAAAAAGCCAGCATGCCCAGCACGCAGGACTGTTGCGCCAAGGGATGTAGAAGAGGGTGAAGAAGAGCTGGCGGAGCTGGCCAGCAGGGTGAAGCTGTTGCCCCTGAAGAGCTCGAAGACTCTTTGCTGGACAGGGAGCGGCAAGCTGCCCTGTCCCCCAGTTCCCTGCTGCGAAGGAGTGCGGTGAGCAGTGCACAGACTGGTGCATGGCAGGTACAAGAGGGACCGAGACCTTGGGACCTGCTCAAGGTGGCTTGGGTCTCCAAGCTGGAGACACACAGCCAGCACACAGCCAGCACTCGGTGCACAGAGCGTCCGGGAGTGAACCGAGACCCTGGGAGCTGCATGAGGCAGCTCAGGTGTCTAACCCTTGGCATAAGGTAGAACCACCGGTGCACGAAGCGGTGCACATGGCCCTGAATGGGCTGGTGCCTAGGAGAGCCCAAGACAGATGTACATGCCCTTTGAAGTACTCCAAAAGGGTGCTAGTTGAAACCTGGTACTAGTTAAGTGCTTTGCTTTTTGTTACACATGCGTGCTCTACACAGTGTGACAGGGGTCCTATGAGTCCCCTCCAGCATCCCACAGTGCTTTGTTCTTTTCCCCTCCGCCCTTGGTAGTGGGGGACAGGAAGGTAGGCTATCAGTGAGCACAGACTTGCCACTCTGCCTCTGCTCTCCTAGTGTCCCTCTGCAGACCTCCCCTTGCCTGGCGCTGGGATTCCTGCTCTCCAGCCCCAATCCCTATGTACATCTGCATCTGGAGTCTCCAGTCTCCCAATTTTTGCAGGGGAATTTCCTAAGAGAGCAGAGGCAAAGTGGCAGGAAAGCAATCCCAGCTACCCCCTCCACAACCACAGAGTGCAAAAAGGCTGTCTGCCAGTCTGGTAGCTAAACTGTTCCTTTTGAAAAATGTTTCCAAGCCTTTTATACTTGGAAACATTTCAGATATTATGCCTGCCCACTCCTTGAGAGGAAATGACTGTAGGTGGACTCCTGTGATAGAGATGGGGTTGTAATAATGTAGTGTCATCTTTACCTAGCTGTGCTAAGAATAAAACGCGTGGAAACAATGGGATTCTCTCTGAACATCTGTCTAGGCCAATCCAATGTATCTTCATGGTGGTGTGCTGATTGAAGAAGTGTTTTTTTTTTTTTTTCTTTCTTTTTTTATAAAGCATCTTTCTCCCTAAATTGTATTCATTTGTCCAGGACGTGGTTGACCACCACTTTCAGGATTCATTTGGAAGGCAATTTATTTAGCTGATTTAGTTTTGAGGCTGGGTGTGAACTTTGCAAATGGTGCTGTTGGCGGCAGACCAAAATATCCATCATTGTGGCTTTTGCTCTGTTAGCTAGCCCAGGAACGTGTTCGACTCTTACAGTCACTGCCCTTTCTAACCCAAGTTTTCCTTTTTATTTCATTCCTTTCTTTGTTTCTAATTTGTTTTTGGTGGTTGGTTGGTTTGTGCTTCGATGCAGCTTTGCGTCTGCTTTCCCTTGTTTAACTCCATATTAGAATCGTTTGCTGTAGAACCAAAACGTTTAATTTCTTAAATTGATCAGAAGCTGCTGAGCCCAACAGGTTGAGGTCAACTCAGCTCAGCAACTCTGAAGATGCTCCTATGTGCCCTCTGCCTCTGTTGTCCCATGCTCAGAACTCGTCAAATCCTGTGGACTTCAGCGAGTAGACAGTGATGGTACAATCAGCCGTTGACCTGTGTTGAACACTGGAGAAGAGCAAATGCAGAGAAGGTTCATTGTGTGTGCTGCAAAATCATCACAGTCCTGATAACCAGTGGTTCTCAACCTTTTTGGTACCAGGACACATTTGTAAAAAACATGCATGGCTAGTCCCGACCCAGTAAATAGTCTAAGTAGAAAACAGCCCCCTGGCCCTGCTGGTTCCCCTCACTCCCAACCCACTGGCCCCTGCCTCCAGACCCTAGCCCCTGAGTGTGTGGGGCAGTGGGGAGGGAGGCATGGGGGTCCCCAAGCAGCCCCTCGCAGGCTGGATCTCTGCTCACAGTTTTGCACATTTTTTCTCCTTTAAAGGAGAATCCATTTTTTAGTGTTTGTTTGCAACCGTTTCATATATTTTTGTGAATTTGGGGTCATGACCCATGAGTTGAGAAATGCTGCTGATAACCACTCGGGCTCTGTCGGATCTGAGCAACAGCGGATACAAAGATTGGGAATGGGTGAACAGGTCTGATGATGACACGGGGGTTGGCAGAGTGCAACTGTGCTCGTCCTCTTGGAGCTGCATTGGGTCTACAGACCTAGCAGGGAAGTGTGAAACACGACCAAATTATTTCAGCCAGTAAAATAAGCAAGTACGATACACACGGGGGCCGGAATTATTGCATCAAGTGCTGCCAACTCTTGTGATACTTGGCGTGTTTCCTTAAGCCTCAGCCCCTGGACTTCTCTCACTTTCAGGTTTTGTTTAAAAAATGCATTTCTAGCTCCTATGTTTGCAGAGAAATGTTTGAACATATGACTCGCCTCTGACATCAAGGCTTGGCGGCCAGAAGGCAAAGGAAATGAATGGACAAGGTCCACAAATATTTAAAGCATCTCAGGAGTTTTAAGGCACTCTCAAGATATTGGCAGTGCCTATCTCATGGTTCTTGCAGCGCAAAGTAGGGACGCTTCTCTGACCATAAGCACGTGTTAAGATCCTATCCAGAACCACCTCACACAGAAAGGAAACTACCCAGGACCCAATTTATTGACCGGCGAGAGGGAAGACCTACATTTTATCTTGCTAAGTTTTTAGAGTCTAAGAATTTCAAGATTGTATGCTTCTATTTCTATACTGATCCTTTCAACTTCCAACTTTTGTCTGTGGGAGGGGGTAACAATAACTTACGGAGTTTATATAGGGCAAAACTGCTATAGTTTCTACATAAACAGTGCCATTCAAATCAATGGGTCTATTTATGCAGCTACTATGCATAACTATCCTTCCTTCAACTACTATGTAGTTGGAGGAAAGATAGTACCCCTGGCGTTTACTGTTTCAGAGCACTGTGCTCCAGCATTAACTCATCAATTTACTGACATCAGTTTCAGCTCTGCTTTCATATTGAATTTCTGGCCTAGTAGGCAAATGTAATTCATTCCCGCTTCCTCTTTAATATAAGGTACTGAATGCAGTTAGGTAAATCTGGGATGAGAGGGAAGGTTTTTAAACTAAGATATTTATATCACAGTCTTATCTTTTTTGCTAAATTGCTTTACAACCCAGCCATAATCACTGTGACAGACATGCTTGATTGAATTTCATCTTTCCATTAATCTAGAGAGCATCTTTGCCAGGTGAAAATGAAGAATTATGTGTATCTGGTAAACTGTGTGTGTTGAAAAATTAGCCTTTTAATATTTAGTGTGGAGATTCTGCTCTTTTATTAGACAAGCACACTTTAGGATTAGATGCCTTGGAAGCTTATCATTATAAGTGTGACTTATTTTTGAAATAGGTTTTCCATAAAGTAATCTCAGAGATTAGGGAGCAATATTTTAGGCTGTAGTGAGAAACCCACATGCTGGCGAAGATTAAGACATGGCATTGAGAATATGTATGAGAGAGACAAGGCAAAGGTGACTCATTTCCGTAATGCAAGGGATGAAATTCTAACCAAAGAAGGTAACTAAAAAACCATATGAAACTAACATTTATTGTCAAGTGCAGAAAGATGACATTTCAAACCATTGGGGAAATTCTGACCCAAATCTCTCATTATGAACACAGTTTATTATATAGAAAAGAAGAAGATGGCTACTCAAAGGATAGCATATGGCAGGAGGAGAAATGTAATGCAATCTGGGCAGGCTTTTGATTTATGACGACAGAGGCAAGAAGGTACAAGGAAGGCTGAGTGAATGCTCTGCCCAAGCTGGTGTCTGAGGAAGAAGAAGAGCAAGACAGCCGGGTGTTTAACACCTATTTACCAGCTAGTTTTCAAATTCACACCTGGCATAGGTTGGACACAATGCCTGCTTGCTTCGCTAGGCATGGAATTCGTTTGCACCTGGGCTCAATTTAATCCATGTTTTCTTTTTTGAACATCTCAAAGCAATGTGCCTCTTGTTGAGGTCACTTGACTAGACTTCTCACTCATTTGCTTACATCCATTATGGCCCTGGGAAGTCGCTGCACATCTGTAAAATGGCAATAGCAATGCTTCCTATCAAGAGTTCCCCGGTAGGATGCTGCAATGACTAAATACCAGACTATAGTGAAGTCTTAGTACTATCATGCTATATACCAGTGATCTAAAAAAAACCAAAAAAAACCCCAAGGCAACATAGGAAGGATAAGTTGATTCTGTAGCATGAGCCAAACAGCAATATATTTTTATCTTTTCTATTCCAGGATGTCATCTCGCCCAAAATTATGCAGCCCACAGAATAGCAGGGATAGTCAATGGTCAGTTTTCACCCTTTCATTGTCATTGCAGATGCAGCCTCACTTATCTGAAAGCAGGTATCCCATATGGTGCCTTTGTTATAAATATAATCCGGGCCTGGAAAGAGAGGCCAGGAACCAGAGGAAGGGCAATAATCTGTCCCAGATGGCAATTACAAAGAGGGCTTGCACATATCACGGGTTGAATGGACAAGTGGCTGAGACAGGTGGCCACCCCTGAGAAGGGACTATAAGCCCGAGCTTCTTTTTTCTTCTCTTACTGTCACATTCACCACAAAGAAAGAAAGAAAGTGAAACAGCTTGCATTTTGTGCAGGCAATGACCAACGAATTAGCCCCTCAGCATACCTCCTCAGTACTTCTGCTCTCGGCCAACATGTCCGCGTTCTTAAGCACAGTCTGTAACAAATGGTAGCTAAGGATCTGATCCGACTCCCTTGAAAATCAATGGCCGAGCCTACTACCATAAAATTAATGGCAAACCCCTCATTGATTTCAATGGAGCAGGATCAAGCTTTAACAGAAGTGTTGACAGAGCTCTAGCAGCAAGAGAAAACCGAGGCTGCTTAATATTTCTCCACCTTTGAAATATAGTTACCTTTCAAGAGCAAGCCCAGATCCAAGTGGCAAACTAGCCTTTCTTTAACTGCATGATCCAATTCAACGGGCATTGAAGGAGTATTTGGTACCATGCAGAATTCCATCCACGAAGAGCTGCAGTTTTATTTCTCAGGTTGTCTAAATTACTCTCTTTCATGTAAAAAGGGCATTGAGGGAGGATATTTGTTTGATCGTAGCCTTGGGCACTCCACACAAATTGTCACGTTCTGCAGTAAGGGCAACACTTTTTACGTAGGACATTACTGCAATTAATTGTTTTGACACACCATTATTACCATGGGGCAGGAACACGTCATTAAGTTGATTGGGCAAGGATGCATTATTAATTGTATAAACTGGCTTGTAGTCAAAGGACACGAACCAGCAATTGCAGTTAGTGTCACTATGAAACTGATATTTGAAACAGCACACCAGGATTTGTAGCGGTATAATGCTGTCCTGCTGTTGCAATATCATTGAGATTCCCTCAGTGCAACTTGTAAGAAATGAGTCTTTAATTAAACCGGATTTCCCCCTCCCCCCAAGCAGGATTACATTTAATATCTCTGTTACTGTGTTGCATATATATATATATATATATTTTTTTTTTTCCCCCTAGCATACGCATGAAGTCTAGCAGCCTGAATAATGTAGGTAGCTTTTCCCTAGTTACTATTGAATGGTTAACGGCTTTATACTTAACAAATGAACACGCTGACCTTGACTTGTACTGAAATTATTTAAGGCTTTTGGGTGCATTTTCTTTGGAAAAGTCATTTTGAACAGAAATAGCAGAGCAGAAGTCATAGGAACGTTCACATGCTATCATTTATTCTCTCCACACGCAGTGTAGATGAAGCAATTTTACAGCTATTGTTACACTATGCAGGATCCTTTCTTTGTATTAATTACCGTACAATAGAAAACAATTCATGTCCTGCATCTTTCACGCAAATGTATTCTAAAGTACTTCACTGCTGGTTACAGTTTCTGCATGCAAATAAGAACACTGTGGAGGTACAATATATCATGTGCATGTGGTATGGAAGGGTTGGCTAAATTTCAGGGAGAAAATTTAGTGTACAGAAATTTGGAAGTGAATGAGGGAAGATTTGGTTAAAAGTCTTAGGGTAGAGAGAAGATCTAGGTTTCACATATGATCAGAAGATGGAGTCTGCTAACAGGCAGTATGTTTCAGATGGACGCTATTAATTGAACCGTAAGGCATTGTGATGTCTCTGCTAAGTAGGATATATTTTGCATATATCATGTTTTATTGATGATCTTTTTTTGTTTGTTTCTAGGCTGTGAAGACTCTGAAGATCTCAGCTGACACTGATGTGCTTTCATATAAATCTTGCATATGGAGGTCACGGACTCATTTAGGAAGTTCACTCCTCTGTCATCTTTCTTAGTCGGTAGCTGAGTGGCAGCTCTTCTGCAGTACTCTGATGCGTTAGGTTAAAAAAAAACAAACTTGGTTAGAAATTCAATACATTTCACCAACACAGATAGGCGAGGAGCTGAATTACGGAAGTTTACTGTCTTCTTGTAAATGGTAACGAGGGGCTTATTGTTGCTTTAACAATATTGTAGCTTCATCACCAACCTAACACTTCATGGTTACTGCTAAGATTGTATCAGTTAAGCTTCATTAGAAACCACTCTTGTTACCATATTAACTAGCCTAGCACGCGCACCTCACCCCCTTCTTCCACTACCAGCGCTCCAAAACTGGTGTGCCTGCCTTAAGCTGGGAAGCTGATCTTTCCTCAGGGGAGTAGAAGCAAGCAGATGCTGTGTTTTAATATCTCCCAAGACAGCTGCCACCTCTTCCAGCAAAAGGTGCAGAGTTCAGCGTTAACCCTCTTACAGCTATAGCAATTAGCCAAGCGCTGCAGCTTGTGCCTGAAGGGCACCTGAGCTGTCTTGGGGCAAGTGACCTGCAGCATGCAGTCTGCGAGATCTTGAGGTTTGTGGTATGGAAACAACGTTTTATTATTTACAGGGTGTAACAGCATCTCCCACCAGCAGTGGGAGTGGCACCTTTTTGTGGCCACTCTAATCCCACCCCTTCTGCTGTGGTCTCGCTGCAGGTACCATCCTGTCCTTGCCTGCAATACCTCAGCTGTTGTGACAACTCGGGGGACTGCTTCCAAAGACCCAGGTGGTGGTCCCGGGTGCCCTGCCTGCGGTGTCTCTCAGGCTTTGACGGCCTGGTCTCAGTTCGCCGGGCCTCTGGCAGCCCATCAACTCAGCAATAAGCTAAGCCCCTCTTTGCAGCAATCTCAGTGGCCTCCATTTCTTGCCTTCAGCCGTTCCAACACCTCAGACCCTAAATAGCAACATAAAAGAAAACACAAATGCAATCAAGTGCAGCTGCACGGGCAACTGGTGCTTCCCGAGTCAGGGGGGTCCCCCAGCAGGCGATCACCGAGCCAGCGGCAAAACCAGAAGTGCACTTCTGCTGGCACTTCTGGTTTCATGCGTGGGTTTTCAGGGGGTGCACGGCTGATCTATGCATTGCCAATGGCAGCTTGGGGTACCTTTCTCTAAGCTCCCCGCTGGTTTCTACTCAGTCCTGCTGGCTTCTCCCAGCGTGGGACCTCCTGGGCATACCCCCAGGTCCCAGTCTCCTGTCTTGCCCCTTCAGCTAGCACAGCCAGGGGCGATCTCCAGTTTCCTTAATAGTTTTAATTTGCTCCTTCCTTTAGCTCTGCCCAAGTCAGGTGCAGGCCTTATATAGCCCCTGGCTCCTCCTCCTCCTGAGCTGAGGGCACCTTATTATGCCAGTACCTAATTAGCTGCCAGCTGTTCGTTATCTGGGGTTCTGCAGTTTTCTAACCTGCTCTCAGTAAAGAAGTGACAGTCTTGCTCCTGTCCTTGCAAGCGTTTGAGGCCTAGCCTTTGTGCTATCCTGTTACACCAGGAGGTTTCTGCTGCCTCACCCAGACTGTCTCCCGGGATGCCGCACTTCCTACACACTTTGTGTTATTCTGTCACACACTTGTCCACATCTGGATTTTTCTCTGGAAAAATCTTTTTCCTACATTCGGCCTTCCAAAAACGAGGCGAAAGTCTTATTTGCGGGGCATGTTGTAGATGAGAACAAAACCGTATCTTAATGCTGGAAATTTAACATCCTGTTTTTTGGCAGAGATTCCTAAAGGGAAAGACAGTTGTGTTATAAAGCGCCTCAGGCTTAAGTGATTTTTTCCCCTGTCTGTATTGATTCATTAAATAATATAGAGAAGTGTAACTGTGCCTTATAATAGCTGATAATCTTCTTGCTACTCCAGACTGAAGCTTTTCTTTCTTATGTTGCTTTTGAGGACTTTGCATTTTTGTGAATGAAGAACAAGATGAGTGCCGGGGGAAAATATGCTCGTTTAAGACTGAATCTGCCAGACATGATGGGTGGTGATAAGAGTTTCCTATGTTTAAGAGCTAAGAGACATTTGCCTTACATAGGTCAGTCTATCACACTTTATACACATAAAATGGTAAATTAAACCTCTGCATTTTAAAAAAATGCTTAACTTATTTAGTGAAAGATCTGATTAAGACATTTTGTCATGATTTGTATTGTGATAGCATCAAAGTATCCAAGCAAAGAGCAGCCTTATTGCATTAGGCCCTGTTCAAAGCTGGTTTCTTTATGTGAAAACTCACAATTTAGAGAGAGGATGAGGAGGCCAGTTCAATAGAATGGCACGAGAAAAAGATGATTTTTCCTGCCCAAGTTTGAATGCACAACCCTTTGTTTTATTCTCTTTTAATTGAGGGCTGAGGTGACGTCCTTCACAAATTGTATTTTCTCTTCTGCACAAAGTGCTAAGAGTTTGCATCACGGTGGTTTTCACAGGACTCATCGTGCACTCAGTCCACATAGCTGGTGGTGTTAACACTTCATTTTTCAGTTGATCACCCTCCTTGTGCTAGAGGCTTTGTGACAGTCTTCACAAAATCTAAATAAAAAGTAAGACAAGCCACAGCCCATAGAAGCAATCGTTTTCTATCATTTGTCTGGCGTTATCAGCTGCCGTTAAAAATAATAGATGGGCTTAACATCTGCAATTAGGTTGTATATGTGCACCTTGCCATGTAGAATATCTGTGCGGTTTTCCAAGTCTGGCTGAGATTCGTTCTGGTTTAAGAGCATATCATTCCCTCAGATTGGTTTGAAGGTACCAATTTACAGCCGTGGGCATCTTTTATTCTCTTTCAATTGGGCTTCCACATCTAGTAACTGTACGAGGAAGGGCTTCTACACGTAGCATAGATGAACCGCACGTATTCAGAGAGATAAGGGATGTTAATAGAAAAGGCCATTGAAAGCCATTGCCCATGAAGAGAATCATGCCGGCCTTGGACATATAGCTCTATTTGGGAAGATAGCAGCTGCTTATGGGCTCTGCATCACAAAGCGTGCACAGAGGAGTTGCAAGTTTGTTAAAGGTCAGAAGTTGGATTGCGAAATTTGGTGATATTTCACTCGAGTCTGTGAACATTTCATTGCTAGCAATTCTCATCACACGCCATGAATGCCCTGGGTCCTTCCAGGTTCTCCATGCGAATTAGACAGTGTGGCTCAGGTGACTGTAAAAGAGTTGAGCAACCGTTTGCTCCTTGCCACTGTTTTGAATCTTGTCTGTGGGGAAGGTGAGTGAGGCTGAGCTGTTTGTGTGCATGCTGTGAGAAACAAGGCAGGTGTCACAAACCATACTAATCATTTCCTAAAACAAATCAGTAAGTGTTTCAGTCTGCAGGATTGAAGAATGCAGACATGAAGTCCAGGTCCACTTGTGCTGGTCTCGGCACCAGGCAGGACAACTATTGCATGGGTATCAAGGTTAACTTAGCCCTTGAAGCCGGCAACTGGTCCCTCCAGAAGAGAAACAGGGCTTTTCTGTAAGAAAGACACGAGTCAGCTGCACTCTCTAAACAGAAGGCTAATTTCTCCAGGAATATCAAACCGGCTTTCTTTGTGCAGCTTCAGTTTTAGCTTTTAAATAAACAAAGCCTTAAACTCTTCTGTGCACTCAATGGTATGTAGCTGCGTTTCCTCATTATGAGCCAACTCCCCAGCTGGTGAAAATCACTTGGTGGAGCTAAGCCAATTTAAACCAGCTCGTCTGAGTCTCTCTTTTGCTTTTGTAAGGTCTGGCAACAGTAAACCAAATGCTGCTGTTCCTAACCAGAATCCAGCTGCCATTAAAATATTCGTGTCTTCAAATACTATTTATTTCAGATCTTTTTCTAGAAAGTTGGAAAATTAAACCTGTGAGATTGGTGATCCGTTCTTGCAGGCTAACCACCAAGCAAGCATTTCTTAAGAAGCTTTTCATTTCTTAATTCGGTTTAAATTCTTCTATGATGGGTATGTTTTTGGAAGCAACCCCCCTCCCCCCCCACAAAACCCCCAACTCACAGTACATAATTTAATTTAATCTTAAAATGACTATGTAAAAATACATTAGTGATATGCCAGATAGATATGCAACCTAATATGATACCCAGGGTAGTGGCAGAAGAGTCTT
This sequence comes from Alligator sinensis, assembly GCF_000455745.1. Lineage (NCBI taxonomy): Eukaryota > Metazoa > Chordata > Crocodylia > Alligatoridae > Alligator > Alligator sinensis. The sequence goes on from NW_005842107.1 coordinate 230,857, forward strand.
ACTTCTTCAATATTCATTTCTTATTTTTATTTATTTTTATTATTATCCATTTATGTATATTTTTATCAATAGCTGATTTGCATGTGAATGTGTATTATTTCCACAGCCCTTGAAAGGTGCTCTAGAGAATAAATAAAGGCATATTGCTTTCCGTGACCAACTGAAAATTGCATTTGAGATGGGATATGAAAGACATGGATAGCAAATAGTGGGAGTGTGTTGAGCTAAGGGATATTGTAATATCACATGGTTATCGTCTTGGTTTTCTAGTTGATGTTTGTGGGCACAGCAAGATGTGCCAAGGCTTGGTGGAGGGGGGCAGGCGTCCTAGGAACTAGTGTCATTTAAACATAATAATTGGCTTTGTAGGGGAGGCTGTTAACTGCTTGAATGTGGTAGATTATCTCCCTCCACTTGATCAGAGGTGAGTTTTAGGGGGTGATTTGGATGAGGAGAGCTTGTAGGTTTTGCTAGCAGGCCTATGGCACCGAGGAGATTAAAAATCATTTGTCTTGAGTCCTAGCTTGCAGGCTGCAATGAGGATTCAGGGAGTTCTGCGGGTAGAGGATAATCTGGAAAAATACCTATGGTTTTTCTAATTTGTGTTGTAGGCGTTAATTTGTGGACAATTTTCTAGGTAAAACAAAGGTTGAACTTTTGAAGCACAAGTACATTACGTGACCTTTCCAGCATAAATACCACTGTTACTCACTGTCAGGCTTTACTGAGTGCTCTGCCCCTTGACATTCAATAAAGCAATAAAGAAATGAAATGTACTAACATAACCTTTATAAAAATAGTTAAAATGATGATTTAATTTTTAATCTCTTGTGCTGGTGTTAAAATAAGCTCAATAAATGTGGGGAGTAAATTAAATTCTGCAGAAATTCTATTCAAATAGCATGAAGGTTATGAGAGAGAGGGAGACTGACAGACACCAGGAAATTCAAACCCATCCTAAATTGTCACATCAAGAAAATGGACAAAGATGCTACTTGGGGATTGGCTTTCCTTCTACCTTGTTAGTTCATTTGTGTAGGAGCCTTAATTCCAAAGCAAGGAGCAGTCGCCTCCCCCACGCGATCAGAGAAGTGAATGTAACAGGGCAGCTCTCGGCAGGCAGAGGCGGCGAGCCTGAATAACCTGTCCTTTCCTTTTCCATTCCAGTTCCTCTTTCAAAAAGGAAAAGAATAACTAAGGCATGGAGCTGGGGTGGAAGCTGGAGAAATAATAACCATGTGTGTAGGAAGCCACTAACGGCATATCCGCAATGCCTCTAGAAAGTGCTGCCGTGAAGCACCACGCTTCTGGTCCGTGTGTACTAAACTCCGAATGTGTGTAACGTGCCTGCCCTTGGCGTGGCACTGGAAGTGTGCAGTAAGCTTTGCACCTTGGGTGTTTTTATTGGTATGTCCTATGGGTGAGCGCAGTTTATTTCTGACAGCCGTAGTGCGTGTAGAGCAGGCATGCCAGGCTTCCCTGTGGCTCTCCCTTGCATGCAGTGGAGATGTGCCTATCTAGGGCCCTACACATTGCATCCCCTAAGCTCATCCTTTTTGCTTTATTTTGTTGTCTTCATCCTCCTCATCGTTTCTCTGGAGATTTTTTTGTTTTCTTTTTCACCGCTGAAGGCGCGGAGGTGTCGTGCCCTATATTTTCGTTGGAAAGCCACAGACTTTTTACTATAGAAGATGAAATGATTTATTGGGGGAGTATCAGAGATGACTAGAGGAAAGGCAGGGGCTATCCTGGGAGGTGCTGAACACAACTGACACTTCCCACAACGCCTATATACACAAAGGGCATGCTAGCAGCTGGAAATCAGAAGCCCTGTGTGCTCAGTTATAGATGTGTGTGAGGCTCAAGCCCTTTTTATAAATATGTGCAAAGGAGCTTCCATCCAGGAAGAGCACACACCAACTGCTGAAACTTCTTTAGCCTGACAAAGGGTTTTTGAACCTGAAAGCTTGCTTAATAACTTTTCTCCAACTATTTGGGTTGGTCTAATAAAAGATATCAAATTCACCCAAGGAACCTTGTCTGCCAAGGAGCCAGAATGGCATCTTTCCCTGGAGGATCTCAAAGCACTTTGCAAACTTCTGCTTTTTCCACATACCCTTAGGGGAGATGACTATAGCACTCCTTACCCAGTGGTCTCAAGAGCTGTTTCTACCTCAGTTGTGTTTGGCTGGGGAAACTAATGCTCAAGAAAATGAGAATTATTTGCCCAAGTTCCAATTTTTAACAGCAAAAATGTGGTAGCTTTTACTATCATTTTCTTTCCAGATTTAATCCTGCTCATCTAGGGCTGGCTGCTGATTGCTTACATGGTGTTTAGATACCACTTCGATGGGGACATAAACATTTTCTTAACAAATAAATAGGAATATAGAACAAACTGGTATTTCAGCTCTGCTTTCTGGCCAGCTGCACCTCTGCCTAAAACTTTCCTTATGATTCTCTGTAGTATGTAGTAGTCCAGGGTACAATGTAGGTACATACTTCTTTATGGATGGGTCTCTACCTGCCCGGGGAAAAAGCACAAGCAAAGAAGGAAAACTCTGACACCACCATGACATCCCAGAGGCTCTTATTGAAGAACTTGCATTATTTCTTATAGCCGTCCAGAGGTTTGTGTTTCTTCAAAGCCAAAGGATATTACAGTAAGGAATGGGGAAGCCATGTTCAGGAGGTATTGGCTACTTCTGCAGACATCCATATTGTGTTCCTTGCTGGCCAATTTGTAGAAACCAGTATAAATTCAGCTCTGGAGACAAACCATTAAGAGAGGAGAGTAATGGGAAGAGAGAGAGAGAGACAGGAGGAAAAAAAAGAAGAGTTTACACTGAAAGAGAAAATGAGCTGCACAGAAGGAAACAAATCTCACCTCTAGGCAATAAAAAGGTGGATGAACATTATGGTCTAGTGTGCACCATTTTCTGCAAAAATGGTGACATCTAATAGCAGGAGTTCTGGATTGCTGTGCTAAAATCTCATTGTATCAATCAGCCCCCAGTGCTGGGAGCTCGGCGGCTTACCAAACCGCATGCTTCCTGCATATGGAAATCATTTGCCGGACAAGTTTGAGTGTGTATGTTCAAGAGGATGAAATTTTAACAAGGCTTCAGGAGAACAGCTCTTTATCTCTTGAAGGAAATGAGAGACCAAGAGGTCAAAAATTAGTGGCCCAGTTTCATATCATTAGATTGGTCTCCGATCAGGATAGCAATGAATGTACCATATTAATAGAACAGTAATGTGTAGGACAAATGGGATATGATAAGGCTTTTTATAGCAGTACTATAAATACTCCATTCCTACCTAGTTTTACTAATGAAAGTGATGAATGACATTTAAGTACATATAAAAAGGAAGCTGCTTCTCAACTACGCAAGAGCATATTCACCTTTTTGTGATTTCCAAAGGGGGAAATAACCTGCAGTTTACCTGCGGTATCAATAAAGACTCATCCCCGTGACATAATCTGCTGTCACACAGGTGCTGAATCATAACCTTTTCCTTCAAGAGGAAGGTATATAAGAGATTATGATAATTTCATTGCTGAATACATATTTTTGCTGCAAAGCTTATAATACTGCTTTTACTTTCCATTCATGCACAGTAGCTTGCTTCCACGGTGGGGGTCCCAATTGCATGATGACATGACTCCTACAAGATGAGAAGGGAGAAATAAAATAGTGACGAGGGTAGAGAATACCTGCTGCGAGACTGATCCTAGCCCATGGGACATTGTTTTTGTTTTGTAGTGTTTCAAACGCTTGGCTTAAAAAAAAAAAAAAAAAAAGTTCATGTAAAATATTCTTTGTTTAAATATCTGTTGACATCTCAATTGTTCAGATCCCTTCCGTTCTTCCTCCCTTCTGTGTTTGTCTGGTAAGTGAAACAACATGAATGACGCCCAGGTTAGTTTTGTTCCATTTATGCTTTGTTCTTTTCCCGACTCTGTCATTTTTTTTGTGACAATTCACATCCATTCTAATGTTTTGGTGACAAAAAGGCAGAGTTGCAGGGTTTTCTTTTTTGCTTTTGTTATTCTGTCAGGCTGTCAAAATGGCAAAAATGTTGATGAATTAGATTTGGAAAAGGAAAAAAGAATTTAAAAATGCCAACCAAAAAAAATATAATCCCAAATCCTGGGGAACATTGTTGCTAATGTGTTCAGCAGTGGGGAAAAAAAGGGAGCGAGAACCCAAACAACAATAAAAACCGTAGTTTTTAATAAATCATTTTAATATATATGTGATAACTAATGTATATAGATATTATTAAAAACTGAAATGAAAATTGAAATTCAAAAACAAGTAACATATTGGTTTGGTTTTATTTCCATATCCCGTGTCCAAGAGCGTTTTGATCAAAAGCATGTTCCTATAGAAAAAACAGTATCTTCAATTCAGTCCTGTATTTGACAGGAATTTTTCAGACCAAAAATGTTGACCAGCTGTAATAAATGGTGGCTGGGGGAGAGAGGAGGGGAACACGAAGAATTTGAGTCAAGCAGAGAGAAATAATGTCTCGAGTTGGCCTGGTAAAACAGCCTGACGAGGTCTTGGCCCCGAGAGAGAGGTTCTCCAGTTAGACTTTTCTCTGCCTGCTTCCAGCGAGGTCCGGCCAGAAAAGCCCATCGCACATCCCAAGAGCACACCCCAACTGCTGAAACTTCCTTAGCCTGATGAAGGGTTTTTGAACCCGAAAGCTTGCTTAATAACTATTCTCCAACCATTTGGGTTGGTCTAATAAAAGATATCAAATTCACCCAAGGAACCTTGTCGCACATCCCAAACTTTTGCTCTCAAGAAAACTCAGGCTTTCTGTTCTTGGTTATAAAAGTCTGTGCTACTACTGCTTCTCCTGACACCAATAAGGATCCTACTATAGGCTTCAGAGTTAGGCCCACTATTAATTTTTTTTTTCCATCAGTGTAGCTTATGATATGACAGTGAAACATGATATGCCGAGTCCAATATGATATAATGTTTTCACTTCTGGCTTGCAATGAGGTGACTCCAACTGATTTGATACTGAAAGAAAGAAAGACCCTTCCTAATGCATTAGACAAGAACTGTCAAAAGAAAAAAAACCCTTATTTTTTTAAATAAAAATTTCTCCTGTTCCTTTTACTTCATTTTTTTTTTACAGCACAAATGTGATTTTTTTTTTTTTGCAGCTGCAGCTTGTGATGCGAGCCAGAAAACCAATCTGTGCCCAGTGTGCTTAGATAAAACTTACAAAGACCAATCAGCACAACTGAAATATGTTATTTCTCCTATATTGAGGCTTGGGTCTGCTTTCCTATCAGCAGACCTTGTGATGCGGCCATGCAATGAAATCCACTCGCAATATGTTCTGTATACAAAATGTGCACAATGAAAAAAAAAATATATATATATTTCTCTGTGTTAGGATTGATGTAGCGTCACCACAGCACACTTTGAATGATTTATGAAATGAAAAATCTTTCCCCAGTGCAAAGAGAATAAATACAGGGCTGTACTGTGCTATTTGCTCCAATATTCAGTTTAAATACAGTCAATAAAACCCACCAAACCTAGGAGCTTCAGAGAAAAAAAAAAATCTCAAGAAGTATTTGCTCTTGGTACTTTTATAAATATTTTCGTGGCTTGAATTTCAAAATCTTAGAACGCCAGGCTGCAGACAAGGCTGCGTACACAATGGCATGTCTATTTTGCCAGGATGACAAGCATAAGATAGATGTTTGGCTTTGGAGCAAACTTGGACAGCTCTGCTGATAACATTTGTGCATGGCACCAAAATTAGCAGAATTGTAAAGAACAATGAGATCAGGACAGCTGTAAGAGCAAGCTGGATCATTTGATTAATTGGACCTTTTCAAACCGAATGCATTTTAACACAGCCATATACAATTTCATTCATCCTAATGCCAAGTTGTTCATCTAATGCAGTCCATATCTAGAGAAAGGTCAACTATATGTTGGAAAACATGACAGACAGGATGGAGGGGTTGCAATGGATAAACAGTTCAGTTTATCTCCCCAAAAGGGCCAGTGTTACCTTTGGAGATGTATGTGAAGGATGAATAGGGCACGAGGGTGATTTTACTTCTTTATGTGGCAGTTTGGAGACCAAGGCTGGCATACTGCAGCACAAATCTTAGATCAATGCTTTAGAAAGGATGCTTAAAAATTGGAGAGGGTGGTGAAAAAGTGTTTGAGTGCTGCAAAAATGTTATTTACAGAGTCTTATAAAGTGTTCAATCTGTTTAGCTTATGAACATGTGATTTGATTACCATGTGTAAGTACCTTCACTGGAAGAAAATACTGGGTCATAAAAAATGTTCTTCTAACTAGCTGAGAAAGGCAGGAGAAGAGCCAGTGTCTGAGAGCTGAAGCCAGACCAATTTAATTGGAAACAAGATATAACTTTTTAACAGGACATGCGGTTAACCATTGGAACAAAGTGCTGTGGTAGTTTCTCCATCTCTTCATGGCTTTAAATCAGGGTTGGCTAGCCTACAGCATGTATACCACAAATGACAAAAGCAGCTTCTGTGTGTGGCAAGCAGCAGACCAGGATGGAGACGCACAGCACAGTAAGAGAAGGCAGGGAGCAGAAAGTAGAGCAACAGGTTGGGTAGGGCAGGGAGATTGGAGTGGCGCTTGGGGCAGGTGTGGGGCTAATTTCTAGCATGCCTGCCAAAAAAGGTTGACCCTCACAGCCTTAAATCGAGACTGGACACTTTCCTAGATGATCTGTTGTAACCAAACACATTTGACTAAAGCTGTGTTGCAGAACTGAAAGCAAAGGTAACTGGGTGAAATCGAATGGCCTGTGATGTCATGGAGTAAGACTAGGGGCCTACTGATCTCTTCTGGCCTTCACTTCAGTGAATCTATGAATGACTAGAAATGCTATCATCTGAGTGCAATTTTGAGATAGATGCACAATTGGTATATGGTTCTGAATGGATGAGCTTTCCATGTACTCTAGATCAAAGACTCGTATTTGTACTAGATTGCATGGTGACGTGAACCTTAGGCAAAGCTTCATGAGGAAATAGGATGGGATGGCAGCAAATCCATTCTTGCCGGAGACGAAAATCCAGATTTTTACTCTTATCCTTCTGTCGTGGCCTGTCTATGTAGG